>NW_013525694.1:2675009-2686894 GCF_000836215.1 Papilio polytes
CCCCGCAGGAGCGGCAGCTAGACAGCTGGTGCATTATGGTCAGAGCATCGCCGACAAAGAGTTCCGTCGCTACGATCACGGCTGGATGAAAAACGTACTCACATATGGCGCAAGGAGACCGCCCAGATATAATTTGGGAAATATTAAAATTCCCACATTTTTACATTACACTTACAATGATCCCTTATCTCAAATTGAAGATGTTGATCGTCTTCATAAAGAACTAGGTGCAAGTATTAAGATGCTTGTACCGTTGCCACTATTTAGTCACATAGATTTTATGTGGGCTATAGATGCTAAGGAATTGTTGTACGACAGAGTAATAAATATAATGCTGTCTATTGAAGCACAATCTTAATAAACACGTTTTGCCGAATTGATTGTCTTTTATTTAGTTAAGAACTTAAGCTCACCAAAACGAGAAGAATAATTGATAGTTGACGAAACCTATCTCTTAAATCAAATTTATCATACGAAATTTACCAACTCATGAGTCTTTAAAATTGTTAATTTATAGAACAGGAGGGGCCTTTCACGAAAAGGAGACTGAAGCGATAACAAATTTTGAGCCAAGATGTAAAAATTCGAGAATAGTATTATTTATCACCTATATTTACCTTGCTGAAAATTTTGTGAGTTTTGACAATCTGAGAGCTGAGTTATTAGAGATTTATTACATTGAGGCCCTTCGAGCCCTACGAGCTCTTTAAATACACAACTAAATCTGATATTTACCACGTTTATTAAGCCCTTACGATGATTACATTTAGTGGAAAATGTTATATTCTAAATTAATCCTAAAAAAGTAAAACACATTTAATGCATGGTTTATTCATCTACTATTATGTCCTTGAGGTAAGTTCCAGTATGGTTGACTAGCAGTAACAACACTCATATAAGTCCCTAGGAGTCATTTGGTTAGTATTTTATGATTAACTTTGTATCCCTTGGTTTATTTAATAACAAAATATAAGTTTATTTCAAAATGATAATTGGGCATTGTGCGTAATATAAGATTAAGTGCTAAATAAGGACAATGTACTCATTAAGTGTACTGCCATTTTTTTAATAGTCATTTTAAAATGAAAATTTTATGATAATATGAAGCGTCTTGCGTCAGAAATACCTAAGTCCCTGAGGTTTGACCTAATTTTTCCTTAATTGACAACTCGGAGCATTTTAGAAGCCAGACGTTTTTACAGTTCTTATTATAGAAATAAGGCTTCTTAAATCAGCACTTATCCTAATGTATCTGACTAATATTATATGTATGTACATAATTGCATGTGCAAAAGTTTAGGTGGTTGGATGGATGTTTATTAGAGTCACGGCTAAACTCATGAAAAAACTGCGTTATTGGCAAAAAAATACATGAAAAATCTATTAAGTAATTATGGTCCTACCTTTCATATGCTTTGTTTGTTTAAAAGAAAAGAATTGATCATATTTTTATTTGCCTCATAAGCGCTTTTTATAACATTTTTAAACCAATGCTATGCTGTCTTCTAGATCGTAGACCTATTCTGCTGCACAAATCTAAGATTGATTCTTCAATTAGCTATAAATTGTTTGATATTCGTTTCTAATAAACAAATCAAAACATCCATATCTAAATCCGTGTTGAGTAATTAACTAGATATTAATTATTATTAAAATAGACATTTGATAAAGCTCAATAGATAAAATAAGGGATAATTTTAGTAGAGATCGCAAACCTTTGATTATGGTGGATAATGTTATGCAGAAAAATAAGGAAAACATGTAAATTATACTTTTGTTATATTTTGTACAGTTCAAAATGTATTTACATTGGTAGTTTTTCTAGTTATATAGAGATTATTATATTGTTTAGATTAACATTAAATATTTTTACACAACAACTAATAAAATATCGGAAGCAATGCGAAAGATAGAAAATTTTTTGTCCTAAAATAACCGTTTAAAAATAGAAATCATTAAAATGAAGTACAGTTGTTCAAAGTGATGATAGTGTATTTGCGGCCAAACAATAATTGTTGCTAGCAAGCTAATGGAAAGATCTAATAATCTCCTATGGTGGTAATTCTCGGCGGGAGTTCACTATAGTTACTCTTTGTACACTTACTCCGATATGAACAGAAACATATAAAATCTTTGTCTTGCGATCAAGAATATTTTGCTTTTATCATATAGTGCCTACTCTTCGTTAATTTCCGTCAATACGTTACTTACATTTTTTTTATAGTATAATTTGGCAAACGAGCAAGCGGCCACCTGAATCCACCGAAATGGAAAGCGACCGCTGCTCATAAACATCCGCAATTGCAGATGTGTTGCCTATCCTTAATTGAAGGAGGAGGAGACGCACATAAAGAGGACTTACGGCTCCTCCATCGTCAAATCCGCTTTTCCTTCCCATCCTTTCCTCTTAAGAAAAGGGTAGAAAGGGAAAACGACAAAAATTAGTCCTCCGACACCATATTCGTCAGACGAAACGCGGAATTGCTTCCACTTCACGCCTGTTTTCTGTGTGGTCGTGGAACACCACAACCACCCGGCTAACTGGGCTGGCTCACCCGGTGTAATAACACCGGGTGAGCCAGCCCATTCGTGCCAAGATGTTAAAGCGGGCTCTACCACTGTAACAATTATAGATAGATTAATGGTAAATACAAAATTGCGAGTGGCATAAAACTATCTCCATAACGACGAAGAAGTAGATCCGTGTTAATGGAAACGGCTCTAAAATAATTTGGTTTCATAACTACATCTAAAATACCTGATAATTTAAATACCTATATTAAATAAATTATCTAGAGCTTGTAGCCAAATGACGACCCCACATGTCATAATATATTTTAACATTGCCTGTGAATTAGATATTACTCTGATAGATGCGAAGATAATAATGATACATTTGATGGATTAATATAAATATCTTAAAAACGATGTTATCGAGTATGTTATGTAGTATATAAGTCATGATCTATTTAGCAAGTTAGTTTTGATTTGCAACATGTGGCTTCTAACAGCATCAGTGTTGCTTGCTGTGGCGAGCCTTGTGGCTGGAGGAAGGTCACCACATGCAGACTACGTTGAGGAGTTAGTCAGAGCTAATAGTTTCGGATCACGATTTTCAAATAACATATACGAAGATGCCAGATTGAATGTGGTAAGATATGTATCTCTTTTCTCTTTATGTGCTATGTCCTTACAAAAATATCAAAAGTACTTCTTCTTCTTAAGGTGCCTCTCCGACTAGCGAAGCTTGGCGGTCAGTTCTCCAAATTTTACTCTAAAAATACTAAAGAGAAAATCTCAGCTGAAGTTATTTTATATTTTTTTTAAAAATAAATTATGAAATAAGGTATGAATAATCATAAAAATTTTCTTCAAGCCTGACCTGATCCGCAAATATGGCTATCCGGTACAATCACACAACGTGAGGACATCTGATGGCTACATCCTGCAGATGTTCCGCATTCCGCACGGTCGGGACCAGAACAACGTGCCCGGTGTGAAGAAACCTGTTGTATTCCTAATGCATGGACTGTTTGCTTCGTCTGCTGATTGGGTTCTTATGGGACCTGGTAATGCTTTTGGTAGGTATAGTATAAAAAATACAAACTTCATTAGATAAAATTAGTTCGACTATTAATTAAAAAAATAAGGCATTTAACAATTCTCTATTTATCATGTTATCGTGTTTCAGGATACCTCCTAGCCGAGGAAGGATATGACGTATGGATGGGCAACGCTCGCGGAAGCACCTATTCGCGCAGACATATACGCTTGAATCCCGATTCCAAAATCAATAAATCTTTCTGGCATTTCTCTTGGGACGAGATTGGTAATATTGACTTGCCTGCTATGATAAACTATGCTTTGGCTGCCTCGGGACAGAAGAAACTTCATTACATTGGACATTCTCAAGGCACGACTGTGTTCTTTGTCATGGGCTCACTCCGGCCCGAGTTTAACAATAAAATACTTTCAATGCACGCTTTCGGTCCTGTCGCGTATATGGCACATAACAAGAGTCCCCTGTTGAACGCCATCGCACCGCATGTTAATAACATAGAGGTAAAAAGTCCCATCTATTTTTAATACATTTAAATTGTACTTGCAACTTTTCGTTTAATTTTAAAATGCTTTTGTTATAGAAAATTGTCTCCTTCATCGGTACGGGTGAGTTTTTCGGTAATACATCGGTGTCGACGTGGTTTGGCGATACATTCTGCAGGGATGGCACATCCACACAATCGATGTGTAGCAATATGATATTCCTTATAACGGGTAGAAATGAAGAGCAATTTAACGCTGTAAGTATTTAACGAACCTGATAAGATTAAGTCATAGAAAAATGGTTAATAAGTATATTTCATTAGAATTTAAACA
This sequence comes from Papilio polytes, assembly GCF_000836215.1. NCBI lineage: Eukaryota > Metazoa > Arthropoda > Insecta > Lepidoptera > Papilionidae > Papilio > Papilio polytes. Next base: position 2,679,387 of record NW_013525694.1, read on the forward strand.
CTTTCAAGTAGGATGTGGACAATTAGTAAACTGCTCAAATCTATGCTTAGCAGAATCAATTTATTTTTTACAGACAATGTTGCCAGTGATCATGGGCCACTACCCCGCAGGAGCGGCAGCTAGACAGCTTGTGCATTATGGGCAGAGTATCGCCGGTAGAGAGTTCCGTCGCTACGATCACGGGTGGATGCGGAACATGGTCACATATGGCACTCGCAGGCCACCCAGATATAACTTGGGAAATATCAAAATACCCACATTTTTACACTACACCTACAATGATCCATTGTCTCAAGCAGAAGATGTAACTCGTCTACACGAAGAGCTGGGCGCGGGCGTCAAAATGCTTGTTCCTCACCCCTTATTTAATCACATTGATTTCATGTGGGCAATCGATGCTAAGGAATTGTTGTACGACAGAGTATTAGATTTGATGCGATCTGTTGAAGAGTGACATCTGTTTCATTTTTTTTTAAACTGGTAGCATCGCAATAAAAGGCAATTTGTTATAAATCGTACTATTTTAATAGATTCTTATTATTGTTGAATTGAATTTGGTTTTATTTATTTAAAAAGAGAATCCTTAAACAACTGATGGGTTTAGCGAACGTATAGTTGGTATTAAGAAGCTAGCAGAGCATGTTGCAAGAAAATTGTAGTTGACAGATAAATTATTTTATGCATTAATATATCAACGTTAATGTTAAACCAATCAAAGCATTATTATCTTAAGCCTTTTCAATAATGTATTATGTAGATATAATTAATACGACGCTGAAAAAAGACACTTGATATTCTTCATGATTATTATTAATGATTTTGCTCGCAAAGATAACTAACACGGATATAAAATTTGTTTAAATGACGTATTATTATTAATAGAGGGCCGATAATAATGATTAGAGATTAAATAACTGAAACATTAAAAGACTCCGAGCGCACGCACACTTTTGTTTAAACTATCGCAGAACTGTTCAGTCGCGCTGAGCTTATATGGCGGTGCGCACACTACTCGATTTTTAGTTGTGCAACTAAACTGTTGAATTGGTTGCGAAACAATTGACAAACGCACAACAGTTCTACGATATTTTAGTCAAAGGTGTGAGCCCCCTTTAAGTACTTATAGTTACCCAATAAACTTTTGTTGATTGAACTTGGAGGTAGGCAGAAATCAGAATTTTGATGATGTTAACGAAAGGCAATAACCAAAAAAGCCATGCTCGTCCTTTTCTAGGATATAGAACGTAATTGTAACAATGCCTGATACTTTGAGATTAGTTCATAAATAAATCTACTTAGCATTTATTTATGAGAAATCAAAATCATTCACTTTGTTACGCAATTCTATTCAATTTTTGAACAATGTTTTGTCTGAGAACACAGTTGCTTGCGCATTAACGTAACAACGCTTCATTGCAATTACAGGCTTAGTTAAATCCGTAAATCAGGAAATTACGCCCAAGTCGTTTCTATTCGAAAATAATTATTTTTCACGTTTCTTTTAAAGATAAAGTAATCCTGAACAACACAGAATTTTTCGTGTTTTCAAATATATTTTTTTCAATTTCTAGTGGTTTTCTTTCATAGTCATAATATGTTATTTCTGTTGTACTGTTTTAGTAGCATTTTGTTAAAAAGTAAAATAAGTACAGTAAAAACGCAGTAATTTTTAATAAGTATAACAAAGTTTCAATATTGTGAAACAAAACGAAGGCAGTGTCAAAATATGAATAGATTGACGGGTGTATTGTATTTGAGATTATTAATAAGAAACAGAAATAATTACAATCAGATATTGTTTTCTTGCTAACAATACCTGATATTAATTACCGTAAATTGAATATTACGCCAATTTAAGACAAGTTGAGACGAGACTCTTAAATAATTTGATTCTATTTTCAAATCTTCCATTTATTAAGTACGAAATACTAAATGATAAATTACTGGCTGTTTCTCGCCACTTAGTCCCTTGAAATTAAAAAAAATAATAACAAAACCCTCGCCATGTTACTTAATGATACCGTAGCTTTCTAATGGTGAAAGAATTGTTTTAATCGGCCAAGTGTTTTTTGAGTTATTCCAATACATACAAAAATACAAATCTTTCCACTTTATAATATTGCTATAAATAACATCTTGAGACATATATCATTTCATTAGCTATAAAGTAACATGTATTTGTATTTTTTGTTTTTTAATAGAAAATTTAGTTCATTATTAATTAAAGAAATCTTTTAAAAAAAACATTTTCGTTACCATTTCATTGCTAAAAGCTTACATTTACGAGCGCTAAGCGAGCTTAAAATACACCGTAGCTCGGTAAAGCGCCGTCAGCCGCACGTTCGCTGCGGCGGCCGTAATGCGAATATGCTAAAGTAATTAGCTGTCGGATATAAGCTCACGGGCAAAGAACAACAGACTTTGCCTTTTAAATTTCTAGGTAAAATTAGGTTACGAGTTATATACTAACCTTTGTTGTGTAATAACACCTATGGATAATCTTCTGTAGTATGGACTGTATGTTGGTTAGTTTTTTAGATGCGGGATAGATTACTATATATGAGAAAGTCTAGATGTATGGATGTTTGTTAGAGTTTGTAGCCTAAACAGCTAAATGATGAAATGGCATTGACGCAAATGATAATATGGAGGAACACATAGGCGACTAGTTTTTATTTCAATTCCACGCGAACGGAATTACGGGCGAAAGCCAATATTACAATAAACTTCACTTTAGTACTTACTATTACAATGGCAAAATTGTACTTTATATTTGCAAAAATTTTACATCACGTTTTCTTGTCTTTTATTATCGCCAATCTCTACATTCTTCGGGTTTCTTACAAACAATAAAGGAATGAGATGAACTACTAGGATTCGTTTTAGAAAGTCGCTGTACTCTTAAGACTTTGTTCCCAAGATATTTCATATAACTTTGTTTTAATTGAATGAAGATAACAATTTTATTTTATATTGTAAAAGTTTCCAGTGAAGTTTATTGTTGAAAGTAATATTTATCCATCAAGCATTTATTTTATTGAAATCTATTCTAAATCTTTTCATTAAAACGAATAATAATTTTGTAGCTTATGTTTGATTTGATGTGGCCCAAATTACTTATAAAGAATGTTAGATTAGAAAAAAAATGTTAAACGTTAAGTTAACCCATCAATTCCATTTTTAAACTTGTAAAACACGAGATCAAGTAGATAATGGATGCAGGAGTACTTACCGATACTAACCCGTTTTATTACTTCCTATAAGTAAGGAACTGTGTCAATTGCTTGATAGGATTTTATTGTTAAACTCGTTAAAACTTTTTGAACTATTATTACTTCATCTAGATGGAGTTTGACATGATAATTTCTCCTGGGAATCATAAAATCATGGTTGACTGCATGTTGCAATATTGTTAAATTGTTAAGAATACATTTTAGTATCATAGTGGTTACAATGCTGATGATTATTAGATGATTCATTCTCTTGGTATGAAATTTTTTACCCCAATATAAGTTTTGTAACGTGAAATGTAGTACAATTAGACTCTAGGTATTACACAAGCAGTACTACTAACTAGTTAACTTTTGTAAAGAGTTTAATATAACAGGAAGGTTAAAGTAACTGTAACAGAGTTTGCATAGTCAGTAGAGCGTAGCGTCCTCGCTCGCTAGATATTTACACGTCAACGCACTCAACGCACTGGGGATTAAATTTGCAATGCCCATGCTTCTAAATTTGTCGTAAAAGCTATCGAAGTTATTTTATAGAGAAAATAAAGTTTAATTTTCATGCTGCTGTTTGTACGTCCATAGAATAGTAGACGGTCGCAATGCTTAATCGAGTTAAACAATGCAATTGTCTTGTTTAACATCGAAGATATTGACACTGACGCTTGTGGTGTGTTTTATTATTTATTTTTGTTTATCATAATGGCTTTCGCCTGCGAGTCTGTGTGAAATAAAAAAAAATCAACTAACCTTTTTCTTCCTCTAATGCTCTACATTTTAGTCATCGAGATAAGTGTAGTGATTTAGGAGGTAAACTCCAACAAACGTCCATCCAAGTAAACTTTCGCATATAAGGACAAACCAAGAAAAATCGTTCTTGTAAAGGTTATAAAAAAATGATTTTAGTTGACGATATTACACAACTACGTATGTTACATTATCAAAATGTCACAAGTAGATTTTCATTCCAGCTTTAAAACAAAAAACCTGTTTTAAAAATAAAATAATGGTAAAGTAAGGTCGGTACGTAGAGGGCAGAATAGATTGACGTAATTCAGTAAAGGTGGCATCGCCGAGTACTAGGATGCGCGAAAGGTCGACGCGTGACCTAATTAAGTTTGTGCCTTGTGTACGTATTCACCTGTACTTTGTTGTCTAAATTATTTCATAATATGTTAGTAGAATGTAGCAGTACATCCTCATAGAACCTTTAATAACTATAAGCTGAGCATACTTAATTAAAAACGGTTCGCTTTATCGTTTGATGTAATACTTCGACCACAAAATTATTACTTCCAGATGTAGTTTTCCATACTTAATCGATCTTTAATTTGCTGTTATTATTCTTGTTACAATATTGTAAAAGATTTTTTCTTTTGTGCCAAAAAATGAAGGAATGAAAAACAGTAACAGAAGAATGACGATGAATTTTTTAATAGACATTTGGAACTCGAACATATGTTACAAAACGAGCCGGCTGGCAGTCGCAGATATGAAAAATTGCAGACATTTATCAGTCGCGGCGGCGTGAGGTCACATTCTGCGGTCGATTTACTTCTGTAAGCGAATCTAATGTAACACAAGATTTATACGCTAAACACTATTGATTACTATTATTCTAATAACAATAAAACCCAACACGGTGCACTATTCGACTATCCAATGTGAATTGTAAACAAACAAACAATTAAAGCTAAAAAGTGGCCTTTTAGTCGTTTGCCACCTCATCATATAAAAAAAATTAACCACTCCTTGGATAAAAACAATTTCAATAAAATTCCATAAAATCGGTTCAGCTGTAACGGAACGTTATATTGGATAGACATACGAACCCACACACGTACAAATTTTCCCGCTAAAAAACTACTCTCATGTCAGTCTGGCATGCCAAAAATTCCGACGAGTTTTCGATGTATTCCTATAGCGGCATTATGATATTTATTTAATATGCAAATCTTTAAGCGAAGATTTTCTTTGTGCTGCAAAAGCTATCTCGGCTCAAAGGCTCGCTTAATTAGACTGTATTCTTCTTATTCTAATAGAATAAGGCTTTTTATAGTGAAATTGCTGTACTATGAAGAGAGTTTGTGCATGTTTAGTATCTTTGTGTATTTTAATTTAATAAATTAAGGAACAAACAATAACTTAAAAGTAGGTAAACGTTCAGATCCCTATTTTATGATGTGATCGAATGTTCCAGAACATAACAGATATTTACTATCTTTAAGATGTTAAGAATAGCTGCGAAGCTTATATGGATATTAATATTTATTCATGTTGTGGATATAGCTTGTTATTTCAATTTATTTCTTCCTAGAAACACAATACGATGTTCGGAAGAATTTCTTGTTATACAATACTCTCTATATTGTAAGGGATTCTTAAGAAAATTGATTTTATGTATTTTTAAGGACATCGTGAATACCACGTCATTGTTTCGGATAAAAACAGAAAGTTTTAAATTTATATTACAAAAAGTAATTTTTGTCCCTTAGTTTTCAGCATTAGATATACAGATATATGTAGATATACAGTACAGAACATAGGTACTTACTAGTGTGAATAAAAATGAATGAACTAAACCTTTATAATGTAAAATAGAATTTATAATTGACATTGGTTGCCGATAAATATTATTTCTGCAAATTGACTGTCAAATAAAGCCTGATTTAATGACGTCACAAATATTGTAACGGACCATTAATTTCTTTGTGAACGCAGAACTATAATACTTTTAATGCACTACCACTGTTTTGTTTCAAAAATGTGTAGAACAAAAGTTATAAAAGTCCTCAATCGTGACTGAATTTCAAAAACTGCGACGCCTGCAACTTTATAATAAGGTTACAGCCGCCTTTGCACTGCGAAATTTCCAATTTAAATTTTAACGCTGGTGGGAAAAAACCTAGAAAATTTCGACGCAAAATGTAGTAGATTTATTTTAAACGGTCTCCGACGTAACCATTTAGCTAAAATAAAGTTTACTGGAAAATAAACTAGAATTTTATAGGTTTTTAAGCTCTAAAATTCTTTTGATATGATATGGTTTCTCCTTTGATCATTTGAAGGAACTAAGTAATCGAATGCTTTAATTATTTTTATTATAGTTTTATCCGGTTGAAAAGGTGCCAGTGGACTTTTAAAAGGCGACTGCTGGTTGGTAATTGTACTTTTACATATGGATGAATAGCGGAGACGTATGTTGCGGACAGTTTTGATCGATTGGCCATTAGATGACTTATAACAGTAACTCTAGGCCTTTTTATTAATATGTATTAAAACGTCATACTTTCGTTAAATATGAAACAAGAAAGTAGAGCATATTTGATTTTATATTCGCGCCTTAAAAAAACCTTCGGTTTGATTTCCTGCAATGATGATGATGATGATGATACTTCTTACTTCTAAATAATATTATAAATGCGAAAGTTTAGATGGATGGATGGATGTTTATTTGAGTTTGTAGGCTAAACGGCTGAACGGATTTTGATGGAATTTGGTATAGATGCAGAGGATAGGAGGAACAAATAGTCTACCCACTTTGTTTTTTTTAATTCGCGCGCGAACAAAATCGCGAGCGAAAGCTAGTTTTTAAAAATTAACTCTACAGGTAGTATTTTCAATTAAAGTTTAATGAAGAGCAGTGGATTTCGGTAACTTTTAAAGGACATTTAACCTGTTTGATGTTTCATTAATTAACTTCGTACAGGCAATCAATGTCGATATTAAAATGCAAATTTATGTTTCCACAGCATTATCAATAACATATAAATGAGCGTTTGAGTGGTCTTATTACTGTTGCTTCAGTTAATTACAACATTTATGAAGAAATATAACGGAGAAAACTGCCTTGTTCTTAATTAAAGTATTGGTGAGCGTTTTGTGCTTATAAGTAATACAATAAATCAAATGTAAAGACAATTACTTCACAGTTACGCGATCGGCTTCTTTAGTTAATAAATACTGAATAAATTACTGCCCTAATATCGCTACGAAAGTCGTAAAAAAACTTTATGACCATCATCATCATCATCATCATCATCATCCTCATGGTCCTTATCCTACTCCCGTAGAGTCGGCGCAACAGGCTTTTGTCCTCCAAATAACTCTATCATACGTCATTTCAGACATCACTCCCTTTTTAATAATGTCACCTTTCACGCAATCCATCCATCTCTTTCTAAGTCTACCTCTACCGGTGTACCCATCCACACTCATAACTAACGTTCTCTTTGTAACATGCGATTCATTCCCGCGATACGGCCTCATAGCAGGCAGGTT
>NW_013525694.1:2687251-2693823 GCF_000836215.1 Papilio polytes
CAAGCCCGGTGAATCTGTAAATGCCTCTTCAAGGCAAACAGTGACAAATCAGTCAAAAAAAAAAAACATGCGATTCATCCCTCCTCATAGCATGACCATACCATGCTACCCCTCGGGCTACTAAAAGAAGAAAAAATAGAAAAAAAGCAATGGTGAATTCGTTCCTACTTTTTAAAGAAAACCAGAATAAATTAAAAATTTAAACAAGTTAGTAATAGTCATGATAAAATTAAATTAAAGAGGAACAATTCGAGTGGAATATCGCGTTCACATAAAGGAGTCCAACCAACATAACATGACCACAAAAATTCACATAAGTCTCTCAAAAAATTAAATTACATTTAACACAAATGAGAATGTACTGCGAAAACCATAAAATGTTTGTAAGCTTTTAAAAAACACCATAATTATAAACCTTAGCGTGGAAAAGTAGAACAAGTGCGGTCGGTTTGTTTAGGATTAGGTGCTTACTTCCATTAGTAGTCGTTTGCTCGCGTAATTTGAAATCCTCGGTGGTTCCTGTATTTGTTAATTGGCTTTTATATCCGGGAACGTCGCTTTGTGTGCTATTACTTTGAACAAGGAAACAATGTACACTCAACTTGGCATCATTACATATAACTTAATGTGCTCCTTGTTAAACGACTTAATTAAACATCCAGAGGGTCTATCATGAATATTTGTGTGACAGTTGTGAGAATGAATTCGTAACATCATCGACAAAATTTGTATGAGATTTGTGCAGCGCCCCTGTACGTAACATTTCTCTCGTTACCCTTGGTGGCGGCAATTTTTACACATTTTCGTGATAGACCTCTGTACGTATATTACTTAATTTCGTAAGAAACGAAAATACAGTAATTTGATAATTTCCAGGTTAAAATACAGTAATAAAAGCTAAAAAATAAAATTCTCGTTATATATATTAAAAACACGTTTTATATATAAATGAGACTATTATGATTTACTCGAACATCCTATTTATTTATTATTACCCGCTCACTATACATCCCCACAATATAACAACTTAAAATGAGCTCAAATTCTTTTACAAATCTATGTCCAATAGGTACAATTTATAGTGGTCTGAAAAACAACGAGTGACAGGGCAATAAACTTCTGTCAGCGGTATACCACACGAGAAGCGATTTACCTGCCTTGCCTTAATGAAATATGTACCACACATGCACTCCAGTAGCTTTTATTGGAATTTCTTAGTTGATGTTCATGATTTGTAACAACTTTGTACGATAACTGCTACGAACTCTCATCATTAAAAGCTTTGACAGTGAATAACACAAAGTTCAGTAGATTTTCCTGTATATTTGAAAACAATTTAGAAATTTATTTTATATCAAACTACATTTTGCAACTCCCGCGTGACATACAAAATATGAGTTATTTCGCTGCTGACGATAAAATCTTTTATTTAGTCGACGACACGTATGAAAATATATTTTCAAGCGAAAAATAATTTTCCAACGTAAAAGCTTGACAAAAGCTTTTTGAGTTGGTCACGTCTACTATCAGCGAAATTTCGCACCGTTATTTAAAATGAAATTCAATTTACAATAAAGCGGACCTCAATAATTAGGTCGCTCTTGTGACTACTTTATACTAAAGAAAAGATACTGAAATATGGACCTTTTAAAACGTAGTTAATTAAGTATTCTAATATATCAAATGCTCTTTTATTATCCAAGATTTCCAACATTATTTGGCCTATTATCATCGTAATATGGATGACGTGAAAATTATTGTAAATCAGTCTATGAACTTTATGACATCTTAACAAGTCCGGGTATTTGTTGTCACTAATATCAGCTAGATTACGAAGTTATATTTCTATTAAGTCTATCGACTATTCTAGATTATTAGGTAGCTAAATGCTAGACGTCATAAATAATTTAACTTGTGAGGGAGAAAATGTTTTATGTTAAAATAAATTATTGCGATATACCACGTGGAAGATAAAATTTACAAGCAATATTGCATCAGGCGTTATGATTTGCGTACAATTTAACTGCTTCTAAACACGCGACTTAGGAACTTTTGGAATGATTCTAAATTTTTCTTGTAAAGAATTTTGATGGTGGAATTAGTAATAGTATGTAATTGTACGATTTAGTAGTACATTATAGTTTTACAATTAGACGTTAACGGACTTTAATCCGATCGTATTTTTGCTCAAAAAAGTCCTTCTAAAAACCTCAAAGTCTACAGTTATTATTGTTTACTAAAGAATAAAAGAAGTGATAAGTAAAAATCGTTGCAAGCGTCACTTAAAAGATAAAAGCCTATTAACCGTACCATAAAATAAATAATAAAGAAGAGGTTAAATTACAAAGGGTGCCATAAATTGTTAAGAACAGTGTTATTTTGATGCACAAAGCCTTTAACTTGGCCGCGGCTGCGATCTCTATCTTCACTATTTATGAGCGCGTACGTTACCAACGTTAAATTTCGTGCTTTGTTCACGCGAACAGGCTTTTTAGGTGTTGGCTGTTACATATTCATGTTTTAAACAATGTCCAGAATCACATACGGTTCATTTCTTATATCTCACACTATTTGCAGTACCTGGTCAACGGAGCTTAGATACCCTTGAGTATATTTTTTCATTTATTTTATCTATAAAAACATAAAATCAAAACAATTTAAAATACAATAGATACGTGGCGTGACCAGTCGAACAACCAGTTGAGCCAATGATCAAGCGATCGGTAGCTCAACAAGTCTTATTTCGCTTAGTTGCCTTTAACCAATTCTTCGAAGTGTAGATATTTATTTTTATATTCAATTTCATTAACAACTGCCTAAAAGAGATTGTTATAAACACTTTATAACTTTACTATTACTTGGTATGAAGTGTTCAATAAAATTTTACAAAGTAAATTTGTAAAAACTAAGTAATTGTTTATGTTATTTATAAGTTGTTTTCAACTTCGATAAATTCTGTACGAACAATAACAAAGTAATACAAAGAAAAATCTTCAGTTTTCTTTATCAAAATTTAGTATTGGTAGAATCGATACGCCTACAAACTAACTAAAGAAAAGTTATTCCAGTAATGTCTTGGTTTTTACAAAATAATGATAAGATATGGGCAAATGAATTTATTGTCATTGCAAATTGGATTAGTGTTATATATGATTTAATACTATTTATGTGTAAAAATGTAATACATAACTATAAAATAAAAATAACAAGTAAGAGCGTGCGACACCTTTGACTAAACTATCGATTGTCGATTAACGATTGTTTGTCATTTTTAAGCTATCGGAGCCTCTATCAGCCAGTGGTGGGACAGGCCCTTAATAATTCATAATCTTTAAAGACTCATTATAATTGGATAAAAATACTTTGAAGATAAATTTAATGTGATTTTATCTTTAATAATCCTTTATAGGGTTTTATATTGAAGAAGTAATTTGTTGGTGGAGGCGGGCGTTTATCAAGGATAAAAGCCGAGTCGAGTTAGGACGTAAATCAATCTCAGTTATTATTAGATCCCTCTCCGAGTGCTCTAACGGAGTGGAATATCGAGCATGCGAAAATCTCTATTAACTTACGAGTACACATCTATCATTTTATACAAAAATACATATGCATGTTAGAGTTACTATCGCTCATTTATCTCCAAGATAAAAGTATTACTTATTTGTTTATACGTAAGTATTAAAAAAACAAACACTTACAATTGTATTTCCTTTATGTGATCTGTGGTCTGGTTATCGACATTAAAATATCCTAAATTAAAAACAGATTATATAAAATGATTCTGGCACACTGTAAAAGTAGCATCGGTGTCGTTCGCAATTTTAAAAATTAGGTCGAACGTTGATGATGTAATTACGGAAACTGGAAAGTGGAAACTGGCGGTTATTTTTAAGAACTTTTCGCGTACCTTTTACAACAAGAGTGTTTTGAAAGATATCATGTATTAAATAAAAGAAAAAAACTCTACCGCCAAAAATCATTTGCTTAATAAATTTGGTGCTTGAGTTTGACAAATTACTTTCTCTTTATACATTTTAATAAAATGTTTAAAAAAACTAACTTTTTACGTTTAAAAAAATTGTTCTAGATGAAAATATTTCTAGAATTTGATAGGCATAAACTAAATTTTGATCTACCACATTTGTTAACTTAATATGTTAACTCAAAGGGCCACGTAGAGGTTACATGAGGTTCTTGTTATGTTATAATTCCATGATAGGTTAATACGATTATGTTGCATGTTTCACGTGCGCAGGAAGTTCGTAACATTATAAACCCTGAAGTTTAATTCAATCTGGATGGAGGGAGATAGCGTAATGTACTTTAATGTTGCCACTAACGTCTTTGAGAATTAATCTAAATTAGTGGGACAACTCTCACAAACAACCATACCTAAGTGTTTTACTCAATACATATTTTAAAATAAACTTTACTTAAGGGGCAAAAATCATTTAGTGTAATATATATAGAATAATATATATATATAGAATGCATTTGCAAAAAAATCTCTACAAAAACCTATACATATCCATTAGTTTGAAAATTATATACTATAAAAATAAACTAATCAGTAAACAATTAATTCATGCAATATAATTATTAATTAAATTAAAATAACTAGCCGACCGCATGAAATTTAATTATAATGGAATATAATACTTTATTATCCTGGAAAATAATTAGTTCTAGCATTGATTAACTCCACAAAGTTAATTAACGATAGTTGGAAATAGGTTAAACGTGCTATAACCGTTACGGAAAACCGCCGCTGTTCATTAAGGCTGTATTGACAACTCATTTGAGGTTCACTTTATTTACAGGAATACAAAGAAACAGATTATAAAGGCCTTTAATTGAAATACGGCGTAGAAACAATATATGAAGATCGTGTCCCTTTGATAAACATAGTCAAAAGTGAAACAGCCCCGACCACTGTTTGTGTAAGACAATTACACAGTTAAAATAATGACTAAATGTGCGTAAGCAAAGTGCAGATTTCTTCATATTTTTCTTTGTTTTAAACATCATGCAAAAATGGCAATTATATTAAAAATTGACACGAATTTCGCAATGATGACGATGTACGACTAGTTTTGCATTGAAAGGACCTTTAAACGAGAGCTTTTATCTCTTTTAAGTTGCTTGTTATGCGAGGAAAGCTCTGGAAGCGCGCTTCCTGTAACTAATGAGTTTGCTTTAACATGGCTCCGACGAGGACGTGTTATGAACGTTATTGAACCCGTCTATGCAAATAGCTTTACTGCTTTTATTGAGAAAAAGTTTATCATTCGCTTCTTGTAAGGTACTAAAATGAATTTTATTTTATTCGCCAATAATGTATATCAACTATGAACATTATGTAAAAGACGGGTTATTTTCTATTTAATCTCTATTAGATGGTGTTTTTTTAGAGATTCCTTGTTTGCTTTATTGTATACTAATGTAGAACAAGTAAGCTAGCACTAAAATTATTGAAACTCTATGTTATTTAAATTCTATGCTTTACTTTTACTCGATATATTAACAATGTGTAACTTAACATGTTTTGCTATAAATAGTTTACCTGTTGCTTCTAGTTAGTGTAATTATTGACGTTACCAGGAAGTCGAGATTGTGTTACGGCCACGAGAGATGCGTCCAGAGCTCGGGACCCGGCCTCTGTGGGCGGTAAGTAATTTATTTACCAGCGGGGACTTGCTCGCCTCACACGTAACGTCATTATTGCTGCTAACTGTCTTTTGTTTGAAAATATCTTATACCACTTTGGCACTACTGTTTAGTAATTATTGGCTAGTTATTATTTTTGCTTTGTTTTCGTAGAATAAGTTTTCAAGGCTTTAATGTTTTTATTTCTAAATTGAGCTCCCATTTGCGGGCGCTTTTATAATGTGCGTTAAAAAGTGTTGAAATAGAACAAACAGATTGGCAAGTATGTTCATATGGCAGCGCTTTTAAATTGCAACATTTTTATCGCGAAGTATTGCTATTTGAGGCCTGAGCGAACGAAACAAGAGTGATTTTAAATCTATATCTTTTTGAGGGCTTCGGAATTACTAATTAATAATTGTTTAGGTTATACTAATACAAAATTATAACACATAGAGTCCTTTTTCTTAAAAATTGTTGCAAGGTAACCTTATACATTTAGAAACAATACGCAACGAAATGCATTCATTAGTATCGTATCTACACACGTCCATCTTGCTGGGAGGTCGCTTGAACAATACTTGCTATTGTTATATTGGAGGTGAACGATGTGTATGTTGGGCTTTCATAGATCTATTGTTAAATGTGGTATCTTGAATTGCATTAAGCGATAATAGTGAAAAGAGTCATTACTAGTAGTTTATGATACGTGTATAAAGATAACGGAATACATAAAGTTTTAAATAAAGCAGTATGTTATAAATGGCTATTGAATTAAAAACTAATCAATACCTAGAATTTGTCTGATAATTACATTCGAATTCATGTTTACAATCGCATGCTGTGAAACTAATACTGCTGCATTAGGTACACGGTTGTGAAAACATCACGTCTGCCCCGGCACGACACGGCAGCGTGACGTGACG
>NW_013525695.1:0-755 GCF_000836215.1 Papilio polytes
TGCATTTTGTTTTGTTTTTAGTGTATTTTGTTTGGAAGTCGGTTTTTATTGTTTTCAGTTTGTTTTGTTATCTAAATTGGATTATGAATATTTCAATCGTCGCTACTCCATAGTATTTTTGTTCTTTCTCATTGATGTTTCAGTTTGCCTCCAATATGGCGCTAACTCAATCCGGGCCTATACTCGCCCACATTTTCACGGTTCATTGGATATAAAAAGAAAATAGCGCTTTTAAAGGGATTGAGGAGCCCTTTTAGCCTTTTTGTCCAATTTCGAGACGATGTCGGCCGGCTACCGTGCATGTTTCAGCAAACATTAAATTAACGAGTCGTCGATGGGGCAAATCAAACAAAAAGAACAAGGAAAACAAAACTAAGATGGTCCTCTTTGTTTTATGATGTAACTATATATGTATTTTAAAGTATTATTAATTAGAGGAGCTTAGATCTTGATCCAAGAACTTCAATACATTCTATGCGTATAAAAGATTATTCACAATTAGACTATCAAAATCGATATAGTTACCTATTGTTTATCCATCTATGTATTGTTTAAAATGTAGCAATTAGTATAGCAGTCGTCTGCATAAGTCTTGTAATTCAATTTAATTTTACTATTTTCATATATCCTTATATATTTTGATAAAAGTCATTTATTTAGCATTTTTTTATATAATATGAGGTGGCAAGCGGCCACCTGAATCCACCGAAATGGAAAGCGGCCGCTGCCCATAAATATCCGCAATTGTATATGCG
>NW_013525696.1:0-1225 GCF_000836215.1 Papilio polytes
TGCAGTGATATTTCTACGTAAGGCTTTCTACATTTTTACCATAACAATTGACAATTCAAAGTATAGTAACGTTTAAGTAATTAATCTACATTGACTGATACCGACTTCAAACAAACAAACAAATTGAGAGCCGATTCTTTTGTCTCCGTCTGAAGTTTCTTTGGAAGTCGGTCAATAATAATCCATTGTGTTTTTATCCTTTTTTATTCATCACTCATATACGGCGGTTTTTAAAATAATTCTATTGTTTTAAATAAATAAAACTGCATAAAATGTAATGTTCGTTAAAAGTGCGGTTTGGTTTTTGATAATAATTGATATTTTATAGCGGAATATTGAACGAAACGGCTTGCGAAAATTGTATAACTTTCAATACCTCGCTATTTTGTGACGGCGCGGGAATATATCGTTAACGTTATTCAAAACATTAAGTGCAGCTGCCGTCATCCCCTCCAGCCGATTAACCCATTTTAGGGCTTCGATACTGCGAACGACAGAACATTTCTGCGACAAACGGTTAAAACACTCCACGTGTTAATGTTATCAATTAAACTGATTTTAGTTTATCCAGTAGTACCTTTAAACAATATTTTAATTACTTTTCAAAATACTAATCTATAATAACATTATAAAGCGTAAACACACACTACTTCGTGTCGTATGCTGTCAGCAATCTCAGCATATTTTTGAATAACTCTTTCTTTAATGAACAAGCCTACACTTACGGGTTTAAGCTATATATTTTCACGCTATTAAACTTAGGGGGTAAATAAATTGAAAAAAACCTTCATGTAAGAAAGGGATCATAAGCTACAAGCTGCCAACTCAAGGAAGCAAGATTACTATTGCACGCTAATTGGTATCCAATATCCAAAGCCTTAGGTTGTCATTGTGCAATTGAGAATTTGACAAATGTAAACAGTAAAATAAAGTTTTTATATTTTCATGCGGATGAAGCCGCACGTTAACAGCTAGTTACTAATAATAGGACTTGAATTGTCTTTATTTAACAGTTTATAATTATATCTTGCTTTTCTTTATTGAATTAAAATACTAATCGAATATAATTCAAAAATATCTTGCACTATTAAATGTTCCTGCATCGGTTTTCATCTAAAGTTTGCGAACTTAAGCAGTTAAAGTTATTTACTTCCGATCGTACGTGTCGACTGCAGTTGGTATGAAGTTTCGTTCACCTGCCTCGTACTTCGGTGAAATGTTGCTA
>NW_013525697.1:0-650 GCF_000836215.1 Papilio polytes
AATTATGAACTATCGATATTCGGTTTAAATAAAATTTAACGAACTTAACTAAAATTATTATTTTCTTATTAACTAATTTAGAGGACAATTCTAGTATTGATTATAATGTAGAGAATTTAGCGATGACAATAATAATAGCGAAATCCAATTCGATTGCGTACGGCTGTAGTAGTAATAAACATTTATTTACTCTCATTACTTGTAATGGTTCCTCATGTCATTATATTTGGAAAACAGTGTTTTTTTTCTAATTCATAAGTTATAGGAATTTCTTCAGGAAATAGCTACATTTTTTGCTTTAATCGAGTGCAGTTTGACAAGTTTTTTTTGTAAGATAATATAGCCTTTCTGGGGTATCTCTGTATGTCTAATTTATATAAAAATAATTAACTAAATGGCTAATTCGAAAAAAAAATAGATTTCGAATGCATTTTATATTGTGAAAGTATTTTTTAATTAACATAACATTTATAACATTTTTTTTAAATATACTGTTCTTTAAACATTACTTTAATTATTAGCTTTCGCCCGCGACTTTACGCGTGAAATATAAAAAAACTTAGTAAGCAGCCTATGTCTTCCAGATTATATTCTACACTTATGTGAAATGCACTAGAACCGTTCAGCAGTTTAGGCTACAAACTCTAACA
>NW_013525698.1:0-1251 GCF_000836215.1 Papilio polytes
TAAATGTTTTAATATTTATGCAGGTGACTGTACCGCGTAAAACTGAGAATTTTAAATCGAGATTTTTCTATTTTTAAACATTTCACTCCCCCAGATGTGCCGGTACGTTACCATTCCGTTGTTATTATGTTCGTTGTAACGGTCTTTTACAGCTTGCTGTTATTGTTTACTATTGTGAACTTACTTGAAAGTTCCAGTTATAAAGGTATCGTGTAGTTGAAAACATTCGAGACGAAGCACCCTTTGTGATCTTAAATTCTTGTTAAGACAGCTGTCAACGAAGTTTTCTTGCTCTCCAACTCGACAACAGATACCTAATGTTCGAAACTTTACAAAGTCGAAGAGTCTCATTACAAAACACAATTTATTCTTTGAAATACTCGTAAATATAATAACCAAGCTTGTTACAAATGGACAAACTTATATAACTTAATACTCCGTTATCTTCTATACTATTATAATAAAGCGTAAACACACACTTCTTTGTTGCCTAAGATGTCAGTAATTACAGCATATTTTTGAATATTCCTTTTTTTTAATAAAAAGTCCTACACTTACGTCACGCTTTAGGCTATATTTTCACGCCATTAAACTTAGGGGGTAAATATTTTGGATAAAAACCTTAATGTTGGAAAGAGACATAAGTTGCTGCCAACATCAAGGAAGCAAGGTTGCCATGTCATCATGTCATGTCAATTTGCCATATACAATTGATAATTTGACACATGTAAACAATAAAATAAGATTTTCATAATTTTATGCAGCTGAAGTCGGACCGGAAAGGCGTGTTATAAAGTTTTTACATTTGACGTTATAATGGTAGTTTTAATGCTTATATTCTTTTTCTGCACGTGTGTCAGTTACACTAGTCCCTACAGGTATGTATGTCCTGCTTACACTAAGTGAATTAGAGTTGCCAATTTGCGTAATTGGTGTATTTGTCCGCCTGGGTCCGCACGTGTGACCTACACCTTCGATGCGCGCCTTCTAGGCACGAGTGTGTTGATGTTACTATAAAACTATAAATAAGGTTAGTTTATAATTTGACTAATTTTGATATGTTACATTTATTAAAAAAATAAACAATGATATATTTTTGTAAACTGAACTCATATTTTCTTTCGTACTTAAATGACTTTAATAATACGTCTCAAGCATATGAAAAAATAACATTTAATCAGTAAGTAATACACAGTTCCCTTGGCGTCTTAGAGGGGCACCACTGTGCCCCCAAATGAATTTCACAATTGT
>NW_013525699.1:0-1304 GCF_000836215.1 Papilio polytes
GATTATTTGCCGAGATTGATACCGTCGGCAGTTTAACTTGCTTACATAAGAATTTAGATAATTACTCAGTTCGCTACCGCTTCTTTAACTCCGAATAACACGTAACATTGCCTGCATTGAGAAATTAGCGAACAACGAAACTTACTTGAAAAGAAAATTCAACATTGAAACAAAACAATGTTGAAACATTTCTATAACTGTTACTAACGACCATGTTATATTACGGGGTGTATGTTTAATGCCTATTTACGTAAAAAAAATTGTTTTTGCTTATTTAAAACCAGCTGTTGCTTGCGACTTCGTCCGCAAGAAATAAAAAAAATGTAGCCTATGTTGCTCACAGATAAATCATCTTTCTAACGGTTAAAGAATTTTTAATATCGGGCCAGTAGTGTTTGAGTTATTTCAATACATACAAAAAAAAAAAACAAATCTTTCATCTTTATTCTAATTTTAATTTTTTAATTAGATGTCTTCTATGTATTTAGATTTAACTTCTAAGTCATTTTTTTCTTTTATAACATTAATGAAAAGATTTCTAAGTAAACCACTCAGTATTTATAAGAAGCAAGACGTATGCGATTTTTAAACCGTCACGTTGTTTATGTGCATTAAATAAGAGTCCTATACGGGCCTCTTAAGTGTAAATTTAATAACCTAAATGGCTTTCGCCTGCGACTTCGACCACCGAATTAAAACAAAACAAAATATAGTAATGTGTTGTTCCAGACAATGCTCTACACTACGCCAAATTTAATCCAGAATCGTTCAACCGTTTAGGCTACAGACAATAACAAACACCAACCATCCGAACTCTCAGATTTATAATATTAGCAAGATAAAAATCCATAACTTCTGGTTACCCCAAATTATATTATTATTTTCGAGTTTTTTGCATATTTAGGATGATATACTTTTAATTTGTCGAGAAGAATACCATAAAGTACAAATTAGTATACTTTATTTGATTTAATTTAATATAGTTTAATTTAATTAATTCACGAATTTAAAATTTTATCGATTTTATTGTTGTGCTCGTTTTCTATAGTTGACTTTCCACCTCAGTTAAAATACAAATGTACGTTGTAATAAATAAACCTATTCGATTCATCGAATCGTGCAATATTATTGTAATATTGCAGTTTTCCGATGTCATTGCGAAAATACATGGAAGTAAGAAATGTTGGGATAAATATATAGTCTATTTTTAAATTTTTATTAATATACAAAAGAGATACTTTCCACAAACATCCATCCATCCAAGCATTCGCATTTATAGTATTACTTAAAAACTAAACCGACTT
>NW_013525699.1:1357-2224 GCF_000836215.1 Papilio polytes
AAAAAAAAAAAAAAAAAAAAAAAAAGATTTTTGAAGAGCAATAGCAAAACGAACTGTTGAAACTTGAAAACAAGTGCCAATATATTTTATGGTTGAAGAGCGATAACAAAAACGAACTGTTGAAACTTGAAGACAAGTGCCAATATATTTTTAAACATTAAACAAAACTAAAGATGCAAAAAACAATAGAAAAAAAAAAAAAAAAAAAAGGTAGCTGCTCCGTGGGAACGATAAAGTATTCCCAAATTCTATGGCACTTACGCAGAGTGACGAGTGATCGGAATGTGCTTGAACCTTGAGAGCAAATGTCTAAGAAAAGGTAAAGTGTTATAACTATTAATATTTTAGCACAACATAAATTGTATATGTCATATTCATAAGTACTTCAATGACTGGAAATAAGTATAGGTTAATGTTTTGTAAAGTAGAAATAATTATTGTATACAAATACAATATTAATCCACAAGGATTACGTCAAATGTTACGGATGATAGGTAAAATTATGTTCTTATTTTTTGCCCTGTGTAATACGTGTAAGATTAGACTTCGTTAAATTATAACACGTCTGATAGTTTTGTCATAAACACATTTTTTGTAATATTACAAACAACTTAGATTACTGTGTTCAGTTTGTATAATCACATGTTCTTATTATTTCTAAGTTGTTTCTTTATGTGTGTGCTTAACATAAATAACTTGTTTATGATATTAAATAAATATGAAACCAACGGGTCAGTTTGAGCACCAGTGGTCTGAGCGCTACCGAGCGTCTCTCGGCTTAAGCGCGCATATAAATACAATGCCTTACGGCGATACGTCAGTCGCAATTCAGCCTTCGTCGAGACCACACGTGTTAGACTCACCCCG
>NW_013525700.1:0-927 GCF_000836215.1 Papilio polytes
TTACTCTCAACCCATTAGTGCAATATAAGCAGATGACCTCACACTAGGAAGTGGGTCAACGAAGCTCTTCCGCCACGCCCAGCTCAATATTAACAATGTTTATACACTGAATTACACTCCATTTACTTTAGTGTACGCACAAACATGCTATCGAAACATTTTAATTAACTTGAGCACGCAAAAACTATATTTTTAACTACAGATTTAACTAAAACAATTCTAAACCGAACAGGATCCTGGAGATAATTGTTTACTTCATTGTAAAATATTAAAATACTAGCTTACGCCCACGACTTAGTCTAATAAAAAAGCGAGTAGCCTATGTGTTCTCCCAGACTACCTCTACGTCTGTGTCAAATTTCATCGAGATCCGTTCAGCCGTTTGGCTTACAAACTCTAACAAACATCTATCCATCTAAACGTTTGCATTTATATTACTAAGAAGTAGATATCTTTGTTATTTTTTTAAAGTAAAAACATTATGTTTTTATAACCAGTACGACTTAGGGCCCTTCAAGAAGTGACCGCCATTTCTCAATGGCCAGCAACACATCTGCAATTCCTCTAGTGCTGCGGATGTCCGTGTGCATAAACGAGTACCTTTGTGTTCTCGCTTCGTTTACCATTTCTCTTACAATACTAATAAAACCCACAGTTTAGTATTGACTCGTAAAAAACCAATTGATTTCAATAGATTCTCATTACTATTATTGGTATTGATTGACATTTATTGTCTGCCAGCATTTACACACTGTAATGTTCGTCTTATCGACTACTACTGTCCGGATTTCTAAAATAAAAACAAAACTGACAAGTCACATTCAAGACCTGATAATTTATATCCTAGATAATTCTTTTGTTAGCTAACAACTGCAATCATTGAACTAGATAAAATGATCGATTGATTTACAAAACATCACGTCTTCA
>NW_013525701.1:0-815 GCF_000836215.1 Papilio polytes
CCCCGACTGTACATTGTAAATGAACTCACTGATCAAGTCTACTTCGTCCTCATCTCCAGAGTGTATGTGGCCGCCCTTCATGTCGCCATTGTAAGCGTGCGTATTTCTGAAAATAGAAACAGAAATATTGAATCTTTGAATATACAAGCATTTGTTACATTTTACTTATTTTACACATTTTAATCTTTTACATAAATTAAGTCTACTTAGGGAGAAGCTAATCGGAAAAAAGGTTCACGCGGCAAAGGGACCAAAAACTACAAGCGGACATCAAGGAAGCAAGGTTGTCATGGTAACGGTAAATGTTATCTATTGTCAAAGGCTTCTTTGTCCTTTGTGTATTTAAATTTTGATATTTGCAATTGAAACTCGTTTTATTTTTTATAAATGTAATGTAAAAAAATCGAATTTCTCGCGATTTCACCCGCGTGAAATTAAAAATATAATATAACCATATTTTATGTTACTCAGTGATAACATAGCTTTTTAATGTTCCAAGGATTTTAGAAATCGGTCTTAAATACATACAAAAATCCAAAAATACAAATCTTTTCTCGTTTTAATATTAGTATAAATGACAGTAGACAACATTTTATAATCCAATAAATCAGTTTCCCTGAGCCGATTCTGTGTAAGGATTTTCGAACGGTTAGGGAACAGAGAAAAGCGGCGAGGCTCGCCCGCACAAATATCTGGGACGTTTGGCGAGCTCTATAATGCCCGTCCTATTTCCCCGGGAAATAAATTTGCAGTCTCTCGAAATGTTAAAATGCATTGTTAGTGCACGCACAGAGCACAGTAAATAACATTCTGAG
>NW_013525702.1:0-737 GCF_000836215.1 Papilio polytes
TGACAGTATCTATTTGCGGCGTGCTCCGCAACCAGCTGGCAAATAAACCTATGATATCTACTCTACAGTGGTTTCCTGAACACGAGGTATGCTTCCAATTGTTTTAGAAATAAACAATAAGCACGGAAAACTCTTGCTTTCGTATCTCTGTTTGGTCAAAGAGTGACCAATTTTTACTTAAGGGGCTGTCCCACCACTGGCTGATAGAGGCTAAAATCCGATATTTCCATTACATATTTTACACGTTTGATTGTTATCAGACAACTTACTCGTACAATTTGGTGGGACAGACCCTTAGACTTTCAAAAAAATACTTAATTGAATTCGACACTTCGTTAGTATTTACAGTTGCTTGCTTTATAGTTCATCTTGTTGTTTATATTTTTAGACAAACATAGTTCTAATAAGTAAGAAAACTGGCAAAGAAGTAAAACGTTTTAGAACCGAAACTATGTTCTTCCTTCACATTATCAATGCGTTTGAGCAGGACGGGAAATTGATCGTAGATTTATGTGCATACAAGGATGCAAAGGCGTTAGATGCAATGTACGTTAAAGCTATCGAGGTAAGAAAACATTTAATTAACTCTGATTGTATTAAAATAAAAAACTACGGATTCTTAGAGAAAAATCCGTTTATATGTAAAAGATAATTAACCTTACGCTAAGCTTAAAAAACCGATAATGTTTCTACAAATAATTCAATATAGAAAAAACATCTTGCGTTTAAAGCAAAGG
>NW_013525703.1:0-650 GCF_000836215.1 Papilio polytes
CACTTTTCATCAGATGGAAAGAATTTAATGTCACTTTAGTCAGATTTGTTGTCTGTAAAGAATTATCTGTAAAATGTTGGGGCAAAATTAATACATTAATTTACAAAAAATTCAACAAGATTACATAACAATTTTGCTAATACTCTGTTTATTATGGTCTAATTTTATTGAGGTTTAAAATAAGACAATGGAAAACGAAAAATGCAGTTTTAATGTAACGTATTAATAGTATTAAATTCTGATTCATTTATCAAACATTGTAATATCCACGTTATTAGCTAGCAGAATGTTCATTAACAGTATTTGATAACAAAAATGAGGTGAAAAACATTGTATATGGGTCAAACATTTAATAAAAGCAAAGACAAAAAGTTTGGTCTCATCAATCGTGACCGACCGCTTATTTACAATGTCGCCGTGTTATTCAAGATGATTTCCCTCGTCGGCTAAAGATTAAATTTATGAAACCCCAAGGACATTATTTATTACCCCAGCCTACCTCCGCATTACGAACCCTCGGACCATTACATTTGTGTTTACCAAATCTGCGTGATCGAACGCTCTCATATCTACGTTGTACTAAGAAAAATCTTGTTTGAAATACATACTTTTATACCTCAAGAGTGCTTTTACATTAGTATACAGGGTAC
>NW_013525704.1:0-1372 GCF_000836215.1 Papilio polytes
CAGCATATTTTTGAATAACCCTTTTTTAATAAAAAGCCCTACACTTATGCCACGCTTTAGGCTATATACGACATTAAAGTTAGGGGGCAATTATTTTGGATAAAAACCCTAATGTGGGAAAGAGACCATAAGTTGCTGCAAACATTAAGGAAGCAAGATTGCCAAGGTCAGTCATTTTGACATTGGCTATTGATAATTTGACAAACGTAAACAATAAAATAAAATTTTCATAATACCATGCGGGTGAAGCCGCACGGGAACAGCTAGTCGAATATAAAAATAAATAATCATTTTATGGTTATCCAATGGTTGAAATTGATTTTGAATGACCACTTGATGTTATTAGACACAAATATGACAGAAGTTAATCTTGTTGCGATTACAACTGCGTTATTACAAACTAAAATGTTATATTTAGCTATCCAGTTTATAATTTGGTCTCATAGCAAACATTATACGCATTATCAACTATGTTTATCACAGAGGGGAATCTTATCGTTTTATAGCGTGACAACAACATTATTGTTTCGAAATTAGAAAATGTTACAAAAAAGATATTGCAATTGCCCTACAAAATTCATGATTATATAAAGTCATAGCTGTTGCTCGCGATTTCACCCCCGTGAAATTAAAAAGTAATAAAAAATGTAGCCTATGTTACTCACAGATAAATTACCATTCTAATCGTGAAGAAAATTTTAAAATTGGCTCAGTAGTTTTTGAGTTATTTCAATACATACAAAAATACAAATCTTACCTCTTTATTACATCATCAGTATAGATGCATAAATATTGGAATACTGTCTGCCTGGTTGTGAGACAGTTTGTGTCGGATAATCTCTGAAACAACTGGAATGATTTTAAGGTGATTTTTTATTAAACGTAGTTGATGTAGAGAACAAAATAAGCTTGTTTATTTTTTTTAATCAAGGCTAACGAGCGCAACGTCGCTACGTTGCGGAAGGCTAGTTACATTCTGTAATACGGGTCAAAAGATTTATTACTGCGCAGTTGTTTGATTTGAAGAGCAAGACTTTAATCAATTGAACTGCAACTCTGTCCGTTTGTTCGTAGTCATTGAGCGTTCAACTTCCGGTCCGCAAATTAAATTAAACCATTGTTTGCAGTTCGATAGCTGTAATGTAATTCTGTTTTAGAAATGATTTTATATTTACTCGTTGTGAAAATGTTTCAAGTATTTAATGTATCTCAATCTTTTCATCATAAATTTTAATGAAATTTTTCTATAAATTTAATGTTGTTACTATGATAAAAATTCCTGTTAGATAAATCTTGTTTTTATACACAGAAAATCGTTCAAATCGAGCAGACGATGAAAATTTTCCATCGTCCTTATAATTTTTAACAACGC
>NW_013525705.1:0-915 GCF_000836215.1 Papilio polytes
CAACGAGAGTTTGTTGTGATATCGGATATAGTAACGGAATTCGACTAAAACGTTATATGACGTGAAAATAATGAACTCATACTAATATTATAAAGAGAATAGATTTGTATTTTTGTTTGTATTGAAATAATTCACTATTGGGTCAATTTTAAATATTATTTCAATGTTTAAAAGCTACGTTATGGCTGCGTAACGTAGTGGTAGAGCCCGCTTTAACATGTCGGCAGTGCAGGCTCTCAGCAATACCACGACCACAGACAGCGTCAAGTGGAAGATATTCCGCCTACTGATCAGTGTTCTGTCGGAGGACTCATTTCAGTCCCTTTCCCTTTCCACCCTTTTAAAGGGAAAGAATGGGAAGGAAAAGTTATTTTGACTGGGGAGGAGACGCATAGGAAGGGGAAATGACCTCTTTATGTGCGTCGCCTCCGTCAATGAAGGGTAGGCAGCGCTGCAATTGCGGATATTTATGGGCAGCTGTTGCTTTCCATTTCGGTGCATTCAGGCCGCTTGCTCGTTTAACACTTTATATTATAAAAAAACTAGGCTATTTAGCTGGTTTTTGTTATTTTTTAAAAATTCCACGCAGTCGAAGTCACGACACCTAGTCTTATATAAAAATTTACATTTTCGAAACGTGGGGTCCACACATAGATAGGGAACATTAAAAATTTAATTCGATACTTCATATACGTCATTTTTTTTAATAATATAATGTGACAAACGTGCAAGTGGCCTGTATCCACTGAAATGTAAAGCGACCGCTGCACGTAGACATCCGCAATTGCAGCGTTGCCTACCCTTCATTGACGGAGGAGACGCACATAAAGAGGACATTTCCCCTTCCTATGCGTCTCCTTCCCAGTCAAAATAACTTTTCCTTCCCATTCATTCCTCTTAAAAGGGTGGAAAGGG
>NW_013525706.1:0-263 GCF_000836215.1 Papilio polytes
AGGTAGGACAGAAAAAGTTAATAACGAATGATACCATACCATATAGTTTCACAAACTTCTCAGCCGTCTCTAATGAATATTTTTTAAACTTTTCTACATTTATATACTCACCAGACGTTATAGCTTGTAAAATTACGGCGAATCTGCAGATAAGGTCTTCATTAAGCCCCGTCATGTCAGCAGTTTTTTTCGGATTTTCAAAAAATCTTCTTGCCGTGTTCCCATCATTGGTGGTTCCGTGACCTTGTTTGATCATGTCTATA
>NW_013525706.1:321-621 GCF_000836215.1 Papilio polytes
AGAGGCACTCCATCATATTTATGCGTGCATGGAGTGTAGAAAGACCAAGATCCATCATATTATATGATATTGGTTTTTCTTTAACTTCTGTCAACTGGTTCATTTGTGAAGGTTTTTGTTAAACAAAAATAACATGTAGCTAAGGATTTTGCCTCTTATAGGTAAGTGCAAATCTTGCCATCTATCATGGTTACCATAAGTTTGTGTTCATTTAAATTGCTGTCAAATTTTGATGGCCTCAGGTCTGCTACTTCATTTTTTATTCTTCTTCCTTTACCACTGCTTTACTTTGTTTAACAA
>NW_013525707.1:0-1020 GCF_000836215.1 Papilio polytes
AGCGGTCGCTTTCCATTTCGGTGGATTCAGGTGGCCGCTTGCTCGTGTGCCACATCATATTATAAAAAAAAATTAAAATGTTTTAGAGTTAATGATCTAAAAAACACAATCTCAGTTAAGAGCACTATAAAACATTAAAGTTTGAAGAAAGTGCTCGAAAAATTACAGCAATTTATCTCTGAGATACCTTTCTAGGGCTAACAACTGTAATGAATGAGGCTGTTTATAATGCTTGAAAGTACATCGTTTTTTTTTATTAATCATAGTACATCTATGAAAATAATATTCATAAAAATCAACTGATTTGTGTTTTGTTTAAAGACTTAAGCATTTTTCTATTATGCTTTTGAAAATAAGAGTAATAATATAGTAAAAATTAATATAAAGAAAGATAAATACGAATAAAATATTCAAGAATAGGTCGCAAATATCATTATGAATTCAAAAACGTTTCTGGCCCCCGACGGCTAATTCAAGTTCAAAATAATCTCAGACCACGCGCCACAATATGGACGAACATCGTATAAAATTCTGTTTAGAATATTCACATGGGAATAGAGATAAAACTTTAAGAAATTATGGTGGACTAGTTAAAATATTTGGTTATCTTGATATTATTAACGTTAGAGTAAAAGTTTTTTATATAACTAAAAGATTTTTATCAATAAGAAACAGATTACTTATTTCCTATTAATTGAGTATGAAAGATGTTTGTGTTACAGTTTTTTTTTTTTACTTTCATGAATAATAACCTCAAAAACCCTCTTGTGATATTAAAAATGCGATAATTTAGATGTTTGTAAGAGTTTGTAGTCTAAATGGCTTGACGGATTTCGATGAAATTTGGCACAAATGTAGAACATTATGAGAAATAACACATAGGCTACCCACTGTTTTTTTTTAATTCCACGCGGACAGAATCGCAAACGAAAACTAGTTTATTAAAATGCGAAAGTTTAAATTGATTAATGGATAGATGTTTGATTGAATTTGTAGCCTAAATGGTTGATCGAATCCTGA
>NW_013525708.1:0-807 GCF_000836215.1 Papilio polytes
TGTAGAGTGTTAAAAACTGAAAAGTTTGCAAGTTCGTCGTTACACAACCTTCCCCGTTTGCTCGGAGAATTTAAAATGTTACAAAACTTTTAAAAGGCGCTGCTTTTATCGACTCTTAAAGTCTTAAAATTTAACACTTTTGTGTTTAAAGGATTTAGCAAGATGTGACCAAAAAGTATTATTGAAACATATAGAATTTTAGAACGTGATTGCGTAAAATATGCTTCTAAATCCCAAAAAGCTTAAGCTTTAGTTTCAGAATTACGAAAACGTTAGATTGAGATTAAGAAATCGATCTGCTTTTCGATTCGTATTACAATAATTTTCATCTCTAACTGTAGCACTCAGAGTCATTAAGTGAGTAAGGGAGTCTCTAAGTGAGGATTTAGTAAGAGAAATCTATACTAACCGGGTTTTTAACTAGTCATTAAAGTATGATAGTAATTCTTAACGAAATTGTGTATTAATCTCTGAAACGGCTACGTCGCTTCGACCGGACTTTCCCTGACGGGTAGCTGACATAGATGGGCTACTTTTTTTATCTTAATATTGCGTGGACGAAGTCACGGGCAACAGCTAGTTGTGTATAAAATTTGACTTGGTTTTGAACCTTCGACTGACAAAGTACACAGCAAGTGAGTTAACAAACTCTTGTTTAACATTTAACATTGATTCACTTACGTCATGTTGCCTTTTAAAGTTAACTACACATTTAGTTATGCCCAAGAGACTTGTGCGCAGTTTTACTCTGCATTAATGTCACAGAATGTTGCCTTTTTAATATAAATATAATAATCAACGATAACC
>NW_013525709.1:0-592 GCF_000836215.1 Papilio polytes
TAAAAATACAACAAAATAAAATCAACAGCAAAGCGGCCATTTTATATCGTACCGTAATCTGTAATGGCGTCTACATATTTTATATTTAATCTGTATTATATTCAAGTCAAATAATTGTTTTAGTATTTTGTAAACTCTAAAAGAACACACGAAAACTTTTAACCTACTAAAATAAATAACCAATACGTAAACAATTAAAAGAAAGTATAGATTTTGCAATGTTGTAAAAAATACAATAACTTTTTTTTAGGTTTATTCTGTACAAAAAAACTTCGTTACATTTTAATGCGGTTTATTTTTACAATAAATAAAAAATGCAGTGTCCAAAACACTCATATATCAAGAACCGAGATTAACAGTCTGTTAAAATAAAAGTGTCGTTTTAAATGAATTTAAAAGCATCGGAGCATTTTTATCGGCCAGTTATTCTGTTGCAGAATGGACCTGTAGGCTATAAATCCACGTATCACAAACGTTACGACACACAACATACGATATCGCGGAATAGCCCTCAACAATGCTTCAAAAACTTTAAAAATATATCTACATATGTCTTTTTAAGTATTAAGAATAAGACATAGGATACTGAAAC
>NW_013525710.1:0-1322 GCF_000836215.1 Papilio polytes
TACGAGTAAAGCTCGCTATTGATAAAGTTCCCCGGCAGCGGCACATCGCACGCGGATTGTGTTTCTTAAAGTTCTTAAGGAAAATTGCGAAACTGTAAGAAAGTTCTTGTAGTCGAAGGTAAAACGCTCAATAAACGCTTCAAACGTTTTAAAACTTAACCGTTAAAGTCGCTTCTTGAAAGGATTTAAGAATTATAACTCTTTAGCGTAATGTTTATCTCTTACTGGTCCTGTATGCGGCATTCTTTTTGTGTGGCTTCGAATAAAAATGCTGATTATCCGTATTTCTTTATTTGCTTCACTCTTAACTATTTAATAATCATTTTTTAGTGACGCGCACACGCCAAGCTTCTCACTTGCCAATCTGCCATCTGTCATCTGTCAAACTCTCTTCTCACATCCTTCCCCGTACATCCGTTCCGTTTCAATCATCGCCAGCGTCTTACTTTCCAATCCTACATGAAATTAACCTAGTATTTAAAATAATTGAATACATAGATACTGATTCCTAAATAAGCATTCAATGTGAACTTGTATCTAAATGTACCTACATTTAGATAGAGTTGAAGTTTCATAGAGCCCGTGAAAAGGTTTTCAGATATACTGATTTTTCAGATTCAGGTAGATATCGAAAGATTTTTCAATTTTAAACCCGCAATAAGCGAACAAGGAGCTTATGTCATCGTTCAGATATAATTTAAAGCGAGACTGAATCTCTAACAGAAAGGGCTTAGAGAACATCATATGCATACTTTTCACATAATAAAATTTCACTCGCTGAGTTTAAAAATTGTTCTTATCAAGACATCGGGTTTAAAAAGACCCGATGTCTTGCAATATCGCGAGCTCTATTCTGATAAAAATGGATTATTACTTTTAGAAAAATCGGATTTATGTTAGCTTAGTGAAATCTATATTCTCTTCTTGTCTAATATAGACTTATAGATATTATGGTTTTGATCGCACCAGTAAAGATGTTTAATTCAAACTACTTAACATAGAAACGATTTAAAAATGGTAATAATATTTGTAAATAGCTTACCTCTGTGATGTTTACGTGCAAATAAAGTAACAATTGTAGTCTAATGGCTGAATCGAATCTTATATTCATCCAATAATTACTTAAGATTCTTTTTTTAAGCTGGGTTTCTGAAGTTAGTGATCCATCAGTGTTGTGTTCTTTCAACGTTTAACTCAAGTTCCGTAGTTCGGAATCGCGTTTCATGAAGTTAGAGTTAAGTACGAGTGGTTAAATGTAGCTGGGAAACCAGCAATAAGTCAAACAAAAGCAGTTCCATATGTAAAGCTCCAGTTGCTAATTA
>NW_013525711.1:0-1000 GCF_000836215.1 Papilio polytes
AGCTTCAGACCAGCCCCGAAGGTATCCCCCGAAGCGGTGACAAGAATACAGAAGGAAAGGGCGATGGTCGCGCGGTATCGCATTTTTAATTAATTGATTGCCTTGGAATGTTAACACTGGAACAATGTCCAGTCTATGCGGTTGCGCCTATTGAAATGTGTAGAAAACACATGAGCACTGGCATTTATCTATTTTCACCGGGAACTGCGTTTATCTATAAATCTTTTAGAGCGTGCAATCGTTGCATCGTGTGGTCGTGCACTGAGGCGTGCATGCTTGTGTCTGTGATCCTGTTGTGACTGTGTGAGTCGCACTTGACCAGCGCTGGTCGCTCTTGCACCGGGTGCGCGTTATGTCAGGGTAAGTTTATAATATAAGACTTTTCTTAAAATTTCCAATTTTTAAAGTTACAATTTTATGTACTTTGTAAAACTATTTTTTTTTTCAACTTTCAAGTGTCATAGCGCGAGGGATTATTGTCTAAACGCTTTATAGATGTGGAGGAATAAGACTTAAGTTAAATACTGAGCCTTTGATAGTCTTCTAAGAATTGATTTTGTGTAAAAATATTTATTATTTTCTTTACTCTGAAACTAATGTGAGCATTATTTCAAATATCTTGACTGTCTTGTAAATTATATTTAATAAACTTATTTAGTTAGTTTTAATTTTGACGTAATTAATAATGTCACTATCACACGCACTGAACGCATAATCTGCGATCAATTACGTTAAGCAGCAAATTGCATTTTAAATCCGCTTCGTTAATAAGTTTGTAAGATAACGTCAATATAAGAACTTATTTTATGACGATATATTTTTGCACTTACAGATTCACTTTGATAAAAGTAATTAGCAATTAAATTGACTAGTTCTGTAATAAGAATAAAATATCTGGTAAAATAGAGACAAGGTCACACCCCGGACATATATCTATATATGTTTTTTTTATATTATAATGTGGCAAACGAGCAAGCGGCCATCTGAATCCACCAAAATG
>NW_013525712.1:0-843 GCF_000836215.1 Papilio polytes
GAAAATAAAATTTTCCATTTTATACTGCTTCACCTTTCAGTAAAATATTGTAGTATTTTTTGCCTTTTGTCATAGTAAAATGAAATTATTTCAGCTCATAAGTACCACAGCCGTGAAGATTTCCTGAAGGATGTGCAGCTGTTGGTGGACAACTGCCGCGCATATAACGGCATCAACTCGCAGTTCACGAGGCAGGCAGAAGCCATACTGAAAGTTACTAGAGAATCATTAGAACAGGTAAAACTCGCATTTCCTTGTTTAATTAGGTAAAAAATTACGAGTTCTTTTAGTTGAGTGACTTGTGCTTTTTAGAAGTGTCGTAATTTTTACTATCCTTTTCCGAATTCTTTTTTATTTATTATTCTTTATATCTCACTGAGTCGTTTTAGTGCAAAATTTGTTGAGAAATCAATTGTTTCAGTAAACATTAAAAGATTAAACTAACAATCGAGTGTCGATTGTTAGAGAATAGAAATAGAATAGAATTTAGGAATAGTGACCAGAATTTGTAAAAAAATAAAAATGCATTTTGTATGAATTATGTATTATAAACTGATGGTTACTACAAATGTATTAAAGTATTCGTTTTAATAAAGTTTAGATGAATGTATGTTTCGTAAAAGATATTATATCTCCGTAGCGATTGGATGTCGATGAAATTTGGCATAGTCTGGAACAACACATAGACAATTTATTAAGTTTGTTTGTAAACAGCGCGGGCGACAGCTATTTTGTCTTAAATATATGTTTAATTTGTTAGTTCGGCGAGCACGTGAGCCAGCTGGAGGCCAACATCAGCAAGGTGCAGCAGAAGATGCTGGAGGAGGCGGAGCAGTCGGAGGC
>NW_013525713.1:0-992 GCF_000836215.1 Papilio polytes
TCAGGTGGCCGCTTGCTCGTTTGCCACCTTATATTATAAAAAAAAATATTAAAATGATGAATTTCGTATAGCTATTAGGCGCTGGTTACTAAAAGCATGCAAAATCGTAACGTATTTTACGAGGCATAACATGATTAAATCGTCGAATCGCCATAAATGGAACCTTTTAGGGGCATGTTCGTAATATCCCAGAAATTGGGTTCACGATACACATAAATACACAACTTAATTATTATAAAACTAACTGTTCCCGTGCGGCTTCAACCGCATGGAATTATAAAAACTTTATTCTATTGTTTACATGTGTCAAATTATCTATTGCAAATGTCAAAATGACTTGACATGACAAACCTTGGCAATCTTCCTTCCTTCATGTTGGCAGCAACTTAAAGTCTCTTTCCCACATTAAGGTTTTTATTCAAAATATTTTCCTCCTAAGTTTAATGGCGTGAAAACATATAGCTTAAAGCATGACGTAAGTGTAAGGCTTTTTATTAAAAAGATAATTATTCATAAATATCCTGTAATTGCCGACATTTTAGGCTACAAAGAAGTGTGTGTTTACGCTTTATTCTAATAAGTATAGATTGTTAAACTTTCATTTAACAGCGACTAAAAAGGGTTACCTATTATACTCTATTTTCTGTTTATAATAAAGATATACAGAGTCATTTTGTCCTTTTCAAAAAAGGTTGCATAACGATTTTGTAACAATGCTTCGACCTTTTCTATTTTGTAAATCGAATAGGTACAATTTGAGTTAAATTACATACGAATTTGTGAACTCTTTCCGATAAAGGGCACCGATAGGGCTTAGGTAACCAGGTAAGTAGAATTATTACTATAATGAGGGTTATACCAAAGTTAAGTGGAAAAGTTAAGTTATAAAATATACCACTGTAAGTCATCATCATTAAGGCCAACGCCAAAAATACGTTAAAACAACACAACAAGCTGTTGCCCGCGACTCCGTCCGCGTGGATTAAACAAAA
>NW_013525714.1:0-1155 GCF_000836215.1 Papilio polytes
TCGAGGATAACCTTCCACCTATCCTAAATGCCCTCGAAGTGCAAAACCGGTCCCCGAGGCTGGTGCTGGAAGTTGCGCAGCACTTGGGTGAGAACACTGTCCGCACCATCGCCATGGACGGTACTGAAGGTCTCGTTCGTGGACAACCAGTTCACGACTCTGGTTCGCCCATCCGTATTCCGGTAGGAGCTGAGACCCTTGGTCGCATTATCAATGTAATTGGAGAGCCAATTGACGAGCGTGGCCCTATTCCTACTGATAAAACAGCTGCGATCCACGCTGAAGCTCCTGAATTTGTGGAAATGTCTGTGCAACAAGAAATCCTGGTAACAGGAATTAAGGTTGTAGATCTACTCGCTCCTTACGCCAAGGGAGGAAAGATTGGTCTGTTCGGAGGCGCTGGTGTCGGTAAGACTGTACTCATCATGGAACTGATCAACAATGTAGCCAAAGCCCACGGTGGTTACTCTGTGTTTGCTGGTGTAGGTGAACGAACACGTGAAGGTAACGACTTGTACCATGAAATGATTGAGTCCGGTGTCATCTCTCTGAAGGATAAGACATCCAAAGTAGCTCTTGTATATGGTCAGATGAACGAGCCCCCTGGCGCTCGTGCCCGTGTCGCCCTGACTGGACTTACTGTTGCTGAATACTTCCGTGATCAGGAGGGTCAGGATGTACTGCTCTTCATTGACAACATTTTCCGTTTCACTCAGGCTGGTTCTGAGGTGTCTGCTCTGCTGGGTCGTATTCCATCTGCTGTGGGTTACCAACCAACCTTGGCCACTGACATGGGTACTATGCAGGAACGTATTACCACCACAAAGAAGGGTTCCATCACATCTGTGCAAGCTATCTATGTGCCCGCTGATGACTTGACTGATCCCGCTCCGGCCACTACTTTTGCTCACTTGGATGCCACCACTGTATTGTCCAGAGCTATTGCTGAGCTTGGTATCTACCCAGCCGTGGATCCCCTCGATTCCACCTCCCGTATCATGGACCCCAACATCATTGGTGCTGAGCACTACAATGTAGCCCGTGGTGTACAGAAGATCCTGCAGGACTACAAGTCACTCCAGGACATCATTGCTATCTTGGGTATGGATGAATTGTCTGAGGAAGACAAGCTGACTGTAGCCCGCGCTCGCAAGA
>NW_013525715.1:0-1423 GCF_000836215.1 Papilio polytes
TATTATGAAAGTTAATAAAATTGGAGTGTCTCTATGTGATATATAAAAAACATCCGTGTTTAGCGAACATATAGTTGCTTATAACAAAAATCCGATGAAGTATTTTTTTGTCTGTTTCTCTGTCTGTATGTCTCCGGAACGGCATGGGCCGATTTAGACGGGACTTCTACAGGAATGTACCTAACGTGGGCAGATTCACAGGTAGGATTGCTTGATAGGTGACGTTTTTAAGATCCGATATATTTATTTTCTTTTCTATCGGGAAGGGGCAAGTTACCTTACCTCTGCTAGTAGAAAACTTGGTAACGGCCATGCTGGAATGAATAAATTTTACGTTCTTAATCTTAGTAATGATATAAATATGAAAGTTTAGATGGATGTTCGTTAGAATTTGTAGCCTAAACTGCTGAACGGATCTTGATGAAATTTGGAATAGATGTAGAGAATGGTAGCACACAAAGGCTACTTACTTTTGTTTTCATTTCTCCTATGCGGCCAGAGTCAAGGGCGAAAGCTGGTTTAACATAATTTATTATTCCAGACAAACTTTATACTAACAAATGTAATTTAATACGAAAGCAGATGTTATGTTTAGTTAATAAGTGTATTAACAACAAGTTGATAACATTAATTTCGCCCGACGGTGATGGATGGACTGATTACGTTAGCCGAGCTGTTGCGAGGTAATTGGCACTTATATGTAAAAGGATTAGAGTCTTAATATAAAAAAATTAGACAGTATTTCAAATGCATTTGAATTAATCGTTCATTAGAATTTATTTAGTAAAAAATTTACCAATAATTTCCATTATCTCCTACTGGTATTGTAATCTACCTCCTTACTAATATTATAAACCAGCTTCATCCGCATGTAATTATAAAAACTTTACTTTATCGTTTACATTTGTCAAATTCTCAATTTTCAAGTGTCAAAATTATCGTCATCATCATAACCTTGCTTCCTTAATGTTAGCAACTTGTAGTTTATGGTTCCTTTTCCACATAATGATTTTTTAAATTCATTTACCACTTAAGTTTTATAGCGTGAAAAAATAGAGCCAACAGCGTGTCGAAGTGTAGGGCTTTTTATTAAAGAAAGAGATATTCAAAAACATGTTGTGATAGTAGTCAGAGAGTAGTGTGTTTACGCTTTAATATATTAGTAGAGTTGCGTAAATGTGTATAAAGCTGGTATGTATGGAGATGTGGATGTTTTTTTTATTATTATTTTCTTTATTTCCTGCTGCTATATTTCTTGCAGCAACCTTGTTGTCTTTGTAGTTACTTTTTAATTTTTTTTCTAGTTCTTTACCTTGTTTTTATACTTTTTAATTCGTTTTTATTCTTTTTTTACATATATCTAATAAAATATATATGCGTTATCTTCCTATTACAAGTTTTATTTTTGCACGCTTAATAGAAT
>NW_013525716.1:0-816 GCF_000836215.1 Papilio polytes
CCAGACGACTCTATGCAATATAATGCTTGTAGATAATTTATTTTTTAGACTTTTAGTAAAATTTATGTAACAACTACATAGACAGGAAAAACATATATTGCCAAATATATCTGCCATGTCCGGTTTTATATGATGGATCTATTTCCTCAAGTATGAGATAAGATGACTCAATGTAAGATTTAGGAAATCGTATCTTTAAGATGGTCCGTTGTATCGCTGATCCCAAACTATTGGATCTTCCGGTCACCTCATTTGAGGTAATAAGAAAAGGACGAAACTACGAATGTATAACCTACCAATCCCTTTTCCACATCTCCTTTGAATAATTTTAAAATAACCCTTTCTTGATTGAGGAAAATAATAGTACAATTGGTACAAGTAATATACACTTTCAAATCGATGTAAGAAAAAGTTTTTCTGTTTGTTAATTTAAAACAATATGCCCAACTGACTGTACAGTCAACTGCATAAATAAATAAAAAATTACAAAGCACTTGTATTACCTTCTGTTTTAGAAAAATACATGCACTATATCCATCTTCCAGCCATTAATATTAACAAATATATGGATACGTATGTTTGATACCGAAGGCCTAATTAAATTTCTAAAGTATTGCAAATGCATACATTAATGCAGCTGACTGTACTACCTTTCGCCCAAACCAATCAATATTTGCAAGTATTGACTAACGTCCAATCCGCAAACACAAGAACATCATAACACATTAAATTTATTTCGTGAATATTATTTAAAGCCTGGGCTAATAATGTTTTATAAGTGTTCTTATGCTATCCGTTCAATTAATAACAGCAAAA
>NW_013525717.1:0-609 GCF_000836215.1 Papilio polytes
AAAAAATACTTTCCTGAATGCTATGATCGAAGTTTCTTGAATGTTATCACAAATAAATTCAGTCGCCATCGCCATTTTTGCATAGTTATGTCGTGTCCAACCTTACCGCAATTGTAGCACTTTGTCAAGAGGGCATTTAACGGTGGGCACTTGTTACCGCCCATAGCACTTTTAACAGTTTTTGTCACCTCTTGGTAACTCCGCTTGCGATAAAAAAAAGCGCCATTAATTCACGTTGCATTTTACATCGAGTAGTAATTTCTTTGGAAAAAATATTAAGGTTTAACTGTGGCTCAACTTGCCCCAAATGTGCGAGTATTAGTGATACTATCAACTCTTCCTTGCATAAATTATTCCATATTGACATAAGTGAAGTAAACAATCGGCTTGCATATGCGGCAAGATTTTCGCTATCTTGCTGGTTATCGCTGGTTTACCAGTAAACATCTTGAATATTATTGCTGCACATGTTTCCGACGAATCAAAACGAGAAAGAAAAATTTCTTTAAATTCCCCCCCAATTCATATTAGCAAAAGCTATTTGAGAAAACCACTTCGCCGCTGAGCCTTGCATAGCCTTGCTAAGTATAAGAATTAATTTACTTCCCT
>NW_013525718.1:0-575 GCF_000836215.1 Papilio polytes
AATTTCTAAAATATTATACAACAGTAACAACTTATACATTATTAATTTTAAATATAATAACATAAGTTTCAAAAGTACTTGAAATAAAATTTATAGTCCAAATACGATCAGTTTGGGTTGTGTTGAGTTTCAAATTTTTATTTTATTAATTCTATCACGTACAAAACATCGTCATAGATGGCTTCGAGTGTGGATTATTTGATTATGGTATTAATATTTATATGACGTTTACCTCAATAAATAATTCAAGACAGATACATGGCGATGGCTTTCTTTGTAAGCTAATAATAGTAACAAAAATGTTGTCTTCAATTTACCTATTTTAAATCAGTTTTCAGTTAAATACATGCAAATCTGATTTCTAGATTCTGATTGCTAGATTCTGGATGAAATCTTAGATTCAACTCGAGGTGGAGAAAATATATATTATTTATTGAATTACTAGCTGTTCCAGTGCGGCTTCATCCGCGAAATTATATAAACTTCATTTTATTGTTTACATATGTCAAATAATCAATTGCAATTGTCAAAATGACGACATGATGACAAAACATGACAACTTTGCTTTCTTGATG
>NW_013525719.1:0-1223 GCF_000836215.1 Papilio polytes
CATTCTGCTCATACAACTTTGATGTATTTTGATATATTTCAGACTAAATTCAGACATCAATTTGCCCTTGTCCCTTGAGGGTCGACATCGTATGTGCTCTTCCATACATCACTATCAGCCTTCATATCCTGTTACACAATCCATACATACATTCTTCTGTCTTTCTTTACATTTGTAGACATCCAAACTAAATATTAATACTTTTTTTAGGATATAAATCATCACCTCTTCGTGTCAATAACACGCTCATTATTTTAATAAATAACAACGTAGTAGCAGTCTTTTAAAAATTTTAAAACTTTGATAACGTCTTTTAAGCCATTGGTGCTGAATCTATACTATTATAATAAAGCGTAAACACATACTTTTTTGTTGCCTAAGATCTCAGCAATTACAGCATATTTTTGAATAAGTCCTTTTTTAATAAAAATCCTTACACTTACGTCACGCTTTAGGCAATATGTTTTCACGCTGTTAAACATAGGAGGTAAATATTTTAGATAAAACCCTAATGTGGAAAAGAGACCATACGATACAAGCTGCCAACATCAAGGAAGCAAGGTTGCCATGGTTTGTCATCATGTTGTAATTTTGACAATTGCAATTAATAATTTGACACATGTAAACAACAAAATAAAATTTTCAAAATTATATGTGGATGAAGTCGCACGGGAACATCTAGTATTTAATAAATAAAAGTAAATTATTTCCATTCCAAGACTTTCTTAACAGTCTCTCATCTGTGAGTCAAGACAAACTGTTAGAGCGCCAGATAAACTTCGAGTATTGAACGATTTTCAATACAATAAGTCGAGTTGACAACTAAGTTAGTGAACTTACTTAACTAAGTTGTATCGGATGCATCTGCAATAATAGATGCTTTTTACTTCACTTAAGGGGAAATAACGTAGGAATATTTTCAAAGTTGTATTACATTTACATTTTGCATAAAGAATGTTGCTCATTAACATGATTGGTAATCGAAGCATACATGAAAACATATATCTATCCCTTTCATTCATATTAGAAAAAAAGACAGCAACATTTGTTGTACGGGCAATTTATTAGTGTATTCATAAATATATCGACAAGACGTTTACTTTTCAATGTTAATCAAATAAATATTATTGTACCTAGATTTTATATAACTATACACTAACTAGCTTTTGACAGCGACTTCGTCCGCGCGGAATTAAAAAGATTATCTTTTACAAGTGTTCCAA
>NW_013525720.1:0-808 GCF_000836215.1 Papilio polytes
GATTAATTGACCTGGGTTCACGTTCAAATCTCCGATTTAAAAATGTGGGATTTTATATCTATACTATTATAATAAAGCGTAAACACACACTTCTTTGTTACCTAAGATGTCAGCAATTACAGCATGTTTTTGAATAATTATTTTTTTAATAAAAAGCCCATCACTTACGTCACGTTTTAGGCTATATATTTTCACGCTTTTAAACTTAAGGGGTAAATATTTTGGATAAAAACCCTAATGTGGGAAAGAGAGCATAAATTGCTGCCAACGTCAAGGAAGCAAGGTTGCCATGGTTTGTCATGTCATGTCATTTTGATATTTGCAATTGATAATTTGACACATGTAAACAATATAATAAAATTTTCATAATTTTATGCGGATCAAGTCGCACGGGAACAGCTAGTTTATTATAAATCACACGATACCGTGTTTTTCTTCTATATCTATATACATATAATAAAATTGGAGTGTCTGTAATATTTAAAGAAAAAATAAAGTTTTCTGGAAGATGATGTATTTGCGATGCTGATAACAAGAATCGCATTTTATTTATTTTTTGTCTGTCTGTTCGCAAGTCGCGTTTGTTCCGGGTAATCTCCGAAACGCCTGATTTCGACTGAATTTTCACTGAAGGGTAGCTAACATATACTAGCATATTATAGGCAACATTTTAAATTTATTATTGCGTGGACGAAGTCGCGGTTAAAAACATTTTTACTTATACAAGTATTTTTAAATCTATCGCGATGTTTTGTACAGGAATAGGATTGTGTACACGTGTGTCAACATGACACTCACGTGCTACACG
>NW_013525721.1:0-823 GCF_000836215.1 Papilio polytes
ATAGGATTTACACCCCTTTGAAAAATATCGTTATCGAAATACAAATGTAAAGGAAATTGACGAGCAAGAGGCACCATTGAAATGGGCTCTCAATTGCCACTTTGTGGTTGATTTGACTTGACCTTTCAAGATCTTGTCAGTTTAATTGAGACGTCAGTTATAACAATAATATTGACTATGAATTCAGTACAGAAATACTTGGATTTCTGTTAGAGGAAAAGATGAATATCAGAATTTAAATCTTTTTTATAAATAAGATTAGAATTAGCATTTCGCTCAAAGATATTATAACAGTGTTATTTAATTTTGTACATGCAACATTTTATTTTTAAAATTGCAGTTCGTCTGTTCAGTAAAATAGAGGTGTGCAAAATTTTAACTGTAAGTTAAATTGTACGTATAGTTCGCCCGTTCCGTTGAAATTGAAAGTGTGCAGCGAGCCTAATGTCGCGTCTGTTGATGTTAAGTTAAATGAGAGACTCATAAAAGATAAAT
Organism: Papilio polytes; assembly: GCF_000836215.1. Taxonomy (NCBI): domain Eukaryota; kingdom Metazoa; phylum Arthropoda; class Insecta; order Lepidoptera; family Papilionidae; genus Papilio; species Papilio polytes. The sequence goes on from NW_013525721.1 coordinate 496, forward strand.
GTTTAATTTTATAGTTTTTTACAGGTACATCACAACTGTGAACAATATAATACCCAATACCACCGAATCAACGCAGCCGCTGAAGTCATGATACGAAATTCCCGGCCCCACCAAGTTGCCAATCATATCGTTTTTTCATCATTTCCTTCCAACGGGTAAGATAACACGATAAACGTATTAATTTATATCAATTTAATTACTGCTATATAAAAAGTTTTAAACTTTAAAAGGTCTGCTTTAAAACACATCTAAGTATGTATAGTTATGTTTCAATTCCTATTAGTGGTATTAATTCGAAAGTTTGGATGTATGGATGTTTGGTTTCATG
>NW_013525722.1:0-947 GCF_000836215.1 Papilio polytes
GTTTTCAAGTGACCGCTGCCGTGCAATATTAAAGCCTAAAGCATAAAAATAGACGAGGAAACAATGAGAGTCTCCACAATAGACAATGAAACAATTCAAAAACGGCAAAGCGGGGGATTGTTACAACGGTTGAAGTTTTTTTATTATATCAAAGGTAATTCTTTATTGAAATCATAAATAAATAAAATGTAAATTGTTACATAAAATCTATTGTCCAAGATTAAATTTAAAAAATAAATTTTCAAACAAGAGTGAAGAACGAGAGAATATATTTCTAGACTCCTAACCAAACTACATTGCAATGTTTTTCTCTGTTTTTTTTTGCCAGATAAATTATATGTTTGTAATTTATATTGCAACTATGACCTTGTATATAGTACGTTGAAAGTTTTTTAATTTAATATTCCGTATAGTTGGCAAGGATGAAACAATTTTACTTTACGCAATAAAGTTATGGTAACAAGTAGTTTTTTTTTTCTCAGATAAACGTTCTGCAGCTAACATTTGGCAGAGATGTGGTGTTTAATACAAACTGCTGTTACAGTTTTGGATACCCTTCCATATAAAAAAACTTCGCATTTTTTTATTTTAGTATACTAGTACTCTGCCCCGGGTTTGCACGTAGACAATACATGATCAATTTTTTGTTTCGTAGCGAATTTTCGTAGCACATGCGTAGCATTTTTAACGTAGCAACTGCTTACTTTTAAAAATACAAATTATTCCTTCATTTAATCAATGAAAGAAAGGTTTTGTTGTCTAATAGGTTTCGTAAGATTTACTTAAAAGTTCTTAGTTATAAAAGAACTACAGTTCGTCAACGTTTAACAAAACATAAAACGGTAGAGATTCGTATGAAGATTTACCCCAACTAGGCATTGGAGTGGTGTCCTAGATTTTGCATCTAACCTTTTCATTGTCTGAAAAGAGGCAGCCGAAGCGAAACA
>NW_013525723.1:0-1385 GCF_000836215.1 Papilio polytes
GACGTCAAAGCCGTTCTTTTTTTAATTTTCATAATCTACTAAGGATGATACTTCTCGATTTTAATATAAAATCTTCATTTTTAATCATAGTAACATTTTTATTTATATTTTACCTTCACAAATCCTATTTAACTTAATAAAAAGTATGACTGTGGAAATGTTAATTGAAACAGGGTCGGATTAAAATGGAAGTTCATTATGATGGTCTGAACTATTTGCAGGGACGATTAATATTTTGTGTGACATACAGACGAGCGGCTACGTTAACAAGTTTGATATAAAAAATGTAATGTAAAAAATTACAAATAAATGTTTGTTTTTTGCTTTACCGTTGTTGCTCGTTCACTACACATAACAATCTAATTATACGAAATTGATTTTCAATTCATAATCAAGTCTCGCCGTACCCCCGGTCGAATTATTTTATTTGATAAATAAAGCGCAAAAAAAAAGAAGTAAGTTGCTTTCTGCTGCTATTAAGGAACAATTATTATTTTATTTTTTTGTATGATTGACCATTTTCTATTTTACTTCTACGATAAAGAAAACTATGCGTTGTTCTCTATAAATTCTTACAAGTTAATTGTGACATATTTAAGTTAACTTTTAAAATTAGATAGAAGTAATTTATGCATGGTAAACCTATCAAGGTATGTTATGAAACATAGAGTTAAGTTTGTTTTTATTTAATCAATGTTCGCTCAAATTATTGTCCGTATGTCACAGCCGTCTGGGTGCGGCTTCCCACTGCGGATTGTCACTGCTAATTTGCACTCAATTGTTCATCTAGGATTAAAAGTAATGAAAAGGGAAATGTAACTATAAAATTACGTATTTACTAATTAAGAGTGTATTTATAAACATTTAATGATTTAAATATGGTTGCGGGTGTTTTGGAATGTTCCTGGCTAGCTTGACGCGTAATTAATTTGTCCCAATGTTACATTTATTTTTAATCTACGTCCTAATATAACACTAGTTAGTTGCAGTAATATAGTCGTTTGCTAGTTTTATTATTTTTGGTTTTAAAAAAAAGTATCATAATTTTAAAAATCTATTTGGACAAAGGGTTCTTAGACTGTCTTTCGAACCTATATATCCTCATCTCGCAGTTGTAATTAAAGATCGTCGCAGTCAATTAAATTTCCAATTACTATTGAAATGAAATAACAGAGTTTCATATGGAATGTTCGTAGACAATTAGCACAAAATTTAAGTTCCGTATTGAAAGAGATCGCGTGCCTCCGGCGGCGGCGGCGCTCGGCGCAGATAGCAGTTTCGAGTAATTACGATTGTTGTGAGCGCCGACAATCACTTAGAAGCACCTTATCTAAGGTCTGCTTAACGCGCGCTCTTCGCTATTAAGTCATAAATCTTCGCCCGGT
>NW_013525724.1:0-1315 GCF_000836215.1 Papilio polytes
TTGTAAAATGTTTTTTGATTAGGAATACCTTATCTTTTAGCCTCTTTTCACAACAATGTCAAATTCACGCGTTTCTGGACTTCAAACAGATACACAACACACGACTGATACACGTGTTTTGTTAAATCAAGAAATTGCCTTCCATTTGTTGTATCAAAAAGTCGTAAAGGTAACATAACCTCTTAAAAGAGGAAGTAAATAACGGTTTCTGTAATTAGGGAGCATTTCGTATTTTTTACCTCACTGTACTACAAATTAGTGGTCAAGCGCTGGTTTTGCAATTAAAAAAAAGTCAGCATTACGTTTAAGACACAAACACACGTAACATAAATAAAGTAAACACATTTTCTTGAAGCGAGAGAATCTCGTACGTCAATAAACGTACCTTTTCACCTAAACGGTCTAGATTTAAGATTGTCGTGTCAAACGACACATTGGGCTGTTCGCAATTTAGAGGTAACACGCGACGAAACTTTACCTATAAAAAAACGGACTAGACAAAGAGCAGTTGTACTAAATAAATTCTGCCACTTTTGTCAAACTTCAGTTGAAAATAAAAATCACACAAATACATTTGTTGACTCTTTTACACACAAACAAGTTTATTATTTTTATTTGATAGGGAATAGTCGAGTTAGACAGATCCTGTCTCTTAAAAGTCAAAGCGACAAAATAACGTTTCTCTTATTTGTTAAAAAAAGGCAAGCTAATATCGTGGAGCGGTCGTTATAGTAGGGTGGTCGCGGTACGCCGCATACATAAAACATGGACGTTCTTTGCCGCATCGTGCTCACTATGATCTAATAACGCGCTGCGTAGTTTGGGTCGCGTTTCCACGATCTGTGACGTCAGGGCGCGGGTGGGACCAGTCGCAATTGTAACATTCTTTACAGGATTACTTTGAGTTGTAACATGACTCATTTTTTTCCTTCTGATTGTAAAATTTACTTGCTTGTTACATGGTTAAAAATCTCATTACACCTTTTTGAGTTTAATATTTATTTAACAAGGAACCTTTGTTAGATCCAATGGGAACGTGCTAACTAACCGAATTCCCAGAGCTCTTGTTTTGATATAACGTTGTCTTGAGCCTCGTCCTTTTAAAGGAAGCTTTGTGTTTCCTATATTGGATAGATTACACCTGTTTGAACAACATCCATACCAAGTTGTTTGCTGTTTGTATTCATTAGTTTGAAAATATTTTCTTTGATCTTCAAGTATAAAGGGTGCAGAGAAATAATACCCTTTTTTAAGCGTAATAGATGTTGAATAATGGTAATATATCTAATAAAATACAGCATTCACATACAAAGAA
>NW_013525725.1:0-1223 GCF_000836215.1 Papilio polytes
CATCAAGTGCCATAAATGTAGCGAGGTCCATAAGCGCTCGGATGCGGTGTCGCGGCGGGATGCGGTGGAAGGCGCCGTCCACCAAGATGACCAGCACCAGCCGGTTCTCATCGTGACGGCACCAACCGTATTTAGATTGCGGCCTCTCGCTAGATTCTTTCACCTGAAAAAAATAATTTAATAATTAAATTCATAAAATACCATAAAGCGGGTTTTGACTGACAATGTACAAAGTTCTCGATTTCGAAATAAAAACAGAAGAAGTACGAAATGTAAGTAACTCGCAGTTAAATTTACTGGTACGCATTTAAGGATTTTTTATTTAACAAATGATTCCTATTCTAAGTAATAATATAACTTCTTAAAACATTAAGTACTTGTCCCACCACTGGCTGATAGAAGTTCAAATAACTTAAAATGACGTAACTGTCAGACAAGTGAACAAAATCCGATATTTCCATCACATTTTATATATTTGATTGTTATCAGATAATTTACATTTTGGTGGGACTGGCCATAATTGTAACAATATTTCGTTGTAAATTTCATTTCAAATAATATATAACATCACGATAAGTCTGCGAATAGCCTAAGCGTATTGCAATTAGTCGTAATGGCGGATAAATGGACAATAACAGCGCTTTATGTCTGTAATCTTAATGGCATAAATGCTGGAGGACCGTCGTTTATTCATCGACCGAGACACACAGAAATTTAGTATGGAGACTTGATGATAAAACTACTTATTGGACTTTGTAAAATAAATTCGGTACATATTTTGTATTGCATGAAACAAATCTATACTAACATTATAAAGAAGTAAGATTTGGATTTTTGTATGTATTTGATTCACGCAAAAACTACTGGGACGATCTTAAAAAATCTCTTACCATTAGAAAGGTAATACTTAATCAGTGAGTATGCCATATTTTTTATTATTTGTTTTTAATTTCACGCGGGCGAAGTCGCGAGCAACAGTTAGTTATTAATATTTATACTCTACTGTCGCAGTAAAGTAATAACTAAAAAATACAGTGTAATTATTACTCCACTGTATTTTTCAGTGTATCAGTGTTCTGATAGAGCTTTAATTATAACGTAATTAACCAATTCAAAAGCTTACGAAATGCCTCATTAGCCTGTCTTCATTAAATAATAAGCACAATACTTTTTGTGCCGTGAACAAAATTTTGTCCGAACAGCGATAAAATTTACTGTTATTA
>NW_013525726.1:0-798 GCF_000836215.1 Papilio polytes
ATTAAGATAAGAAAGAACCTATAATATTTTCGTCTACGTCAGGTACCCTTTGGTGAAAGTCCAATCGAAATCGGCCCAGCTGTTTCATAGATTACTCGGAACAAACCTAGCTTGCGGACAGACAGACAGACAAAAAAAACTTAAATGCCATTTTCATTATCAGCAACGCAAATATATCATCACTTCGAAATCTGGAATTTTTCTTTTTATATTACAAACAGACACTCCATTTTTATTATATATATAGATTATGTAAAAACATAAGCAAAAAAAATCAAATGAAATAAGCGAACGTAACTTTGAACAAGGTTCTTCTTCATGTTTTTTTTACCACATAAATGTCGTGGATCAGTAAGTTCGAAGCATGATGTCCACTAGCTTACAAGTTCTTTTAGGTTGAGAGTACACATACCACTAGCTCGCAAACATATATGGAAGTTACGGGCATTTGTAACATGCAAGCTGTATTTTACAGTCAAGTGTATTACCGCCCTTATAGTCATAAATACATCGACAGTCTAAGTATATCATAAAACAAACCTTTCAGATAGTAATACAAAGGATACAAATTTATATTACTCGTTCGCAAAAACAAAGACACAGTCTTTGTTTCGAAAACTTTGAACATAATTTGTATAAAGCGGATTAACATATTCTGCGTTGTTTCGAATTAAATGTGGCATTCCCTTGTCTTATCTACGTTATACAGACTTGAGACACGTTTCAAGTCGAGATACAAAATCACAAACAAGCAAATATACGTGTTGAGTTTTACCTTATCCCTTTGTTAAAGACATA
>NW_013525727.1:0-584 GCF_000836215.1 Papilio polytes
AAGAACCTATCTATACTAAACGCGGTGCGTCCTCTATGGTCGATGACGTCATTAATAGTAGTGGTGACGTATTGGGCACTGAAGAGTGACGTCATGGAACTATACCCACGCGCCTTTTTGCTATTATTCGGGACAATCTTTAGTAATATTGCTGTGAGTACTTTAAGATTGTTTTCTTGTAAGGCAAACGATGTAAACAATTGAATTCGCTAAAACAGCGAAGAGATAGATTTGCAATAACTGCTTTGACTACGTTAAGAGAACTTTCTCCTTCGATTCCGTCCTCGTGGATTTAAAAAAAATAGCATGTTTGTTCTTCCAGACTATGCTCTAAACCTTTGCCAAATTTCAAGATCCGTTCAGCAGTTTAGGCTACAAACGCTAAGAAACATCCATTTAAACTTTCGCATTTATATTATTAGTTAGATTACTCGTAGATAGATATATCATCATCATCATCACCAGCTCACTATACGTCCCCACTGGGGGCTTGGAGCCTACCCTAATAAGGAGTGACTAGACCATAGTCAACCACGCTGGCCCACTCCGGGTTGACTTCACACATATCTTTGAATTTCTTCCCA
>NW_013525728.1:0-3210 GCF_000836215.1 Papilio polytes
CGTGATGCCGGTTACCGACGCTGTTGACATTGTATAAAGTCCTGCGTCAAAGAAATTATAATTGTAATCGTGGATTGCCACTGCCTACATTGATAAAATACTAGTAAATTATAAACATTTAAAAAAATAATCAAAAACATGACCCCTGTAAAGGTTTTTCAGTAGACCTACCACTTCATTATTGCAAAACTATAGATATAATAAAATTAGAGTGTCTGTAATATAAAAAGAAAAAGTCCAGATTTCAGAAAGATGATGTATTTGCGTTTACGTATAACGAAAATCGCATTTAAAATTTTTTGTCTGTCTGTCCGTTCGCAAGCCGCGTTTGTCCCGGGTAATCTCCGAAACGGCTGGGCCAATTTCGACCGGACTAGCACTGAAGGGTAACTGACATAAACGGGCATATTATAGGCTACTTTTTTATCTTAATATTGTGTGGACGAAGTCGCGGGCAACAACTAGTTGTACATTAAGAGCAAACAATTTGTATATCTAAAAAAAGCGTACCTTCAACGTCAACAGTTATTTGAGCTATGTGTTCCTGGCCATCATCAAAACCCGCCCCGCACGTCCACTGCCCCACATCTTCATACCTCACTTTACGAATAGTAACAGCACAATCCCCGCGGTCCAAGCTTTTGTTCGCCGGGAAATAATATTTATTCAACAGCGGACTGGAAAATAAAAAGAAAAAAAATGAATAAAATATATCTCTAAGTGAAGACGTTACACGCATCCAACTGCTTAACAAAACATTATCATATTTAGTACTTACTTAGTCGCATTAATTGATGAATCAATACTAAACGGGCTAGCATTCGGTGGTTCGAAGCGGCAGTAACTCAATGGCACTAGACCCTTGGTGGTGACACACGCGAGGGTAACGGGCTTGCCGTGGAGAGAGGTCACGTTAGCCTGGACAGCCGCCACTTCCCCCACAACACGCACCTCGATCCTCTTCATTATCTCGACCCTCACTGACTGCACTCCTATATGACACTTCCATTCTCCAACTTCCGCCGCACTTGCGTTTATCTTCACTTCACATTTAGCGTTTGTAACCGAGCTTGATCTAAAAAAAAATGATAGGATGTTTAGAGGACGTCTTAGAATATCTATTTAAAAATTTAACAATTTTATCAACTACGCTTACTTCACTTTATATACATTGTAATTATGCAATACTAGCTTCCGCTCGGCTCCGTCCGCGTGGAATTAAAAAAAACAAAAGTGAGTAGCCTTTGTGTTCTTCAAGACTATCCTCTACATCTATACCAAATTTTATCGAGATCCGTACAACAAACATCCATCCATCTATACTTTCGCATTTATAATATTAGTAAGAATAATGTGCAAAACTGATATTTACTACTAAATTTTGCTATGAATTTAATTGATTAGTGTAAGTAATCTCTTTTTCAAAAGACTTTGAAGTCTATATCTCATGCGATCAGTAAATGGGAAGAGTAAATTTCATTCTCTAAATAAACAAGCTACAACTTTCTAGTTACAAACACTAAACTTCAAAATCAATTCGTCTACTAACCCAACAAAATAAACGATTGTTTTCCTTTTCGTTTAAATATCACAAATTGAATTACACTGTGTTAAATAGTAAATATACTTACGAGAATCTTTTACCACTGGGATGAACAAATCCACAATAAGATATCGGCATATTTGCCTGGCATTGTATCGTCACTGGCTCATCTCTAAACGCCAAGATATTCTGTACACCATCGTAATCAAATATTCTGAAACCTTTAATAAAACAACTACTAAATAATCAACTAATAAACTATAAAATTAAAGAAATAATTAAACTTTTAGTACCGTTAATTAATTTAGATGTTTGTATATGTAAAATAAATAAAAACAAACAACTTTTCAATCCATCCATTTTCAAATCACGTAAACAACTCTCAACGACTACAATATTAATACTAACTACCCTCTCGCATAGATAACTAAAAGTTAACGAGATGTCAGAAGTTCAACATTTATCAGGTTTTCTTTCGTATCGATAACCGAATAATTAGCAAATAAATTGTTACTATGATAATATTGTATTTCATAATACTTTAAAATATATAAACAAAATTATGTATCTGCCACCGAGAGATTGTTAAATGCAGACTGTTTGTTATTTGTCTAGCAAATTGTATATTCGACAAATTGAAAATCGAATTGATTCATTAATTGACGTTAGCCCCTTTGTACACAAGGCAATGTTTATTTTAAATCAATATTGTATCTTTGCGTTGCAAGTATAGCGTACAAACGATAAATCGTCGACTCAAGTATTCGGTCAGTACAGACAAAGTGATAACGGCTAACCTAATTATAAAATATCAATATAGATCTCCGCCATTTTCATAATCGCATCGATTTCTATAACAATTTTAATGAACAGGTTGCGAGCGACTTGCTTTGCCGATCAGAGATACACGTCGACGACTCGTGCGTCGCTTAGCGACTAAAATAGCCAGGTTTCAAAAATGTATATCGCCTTGTGTATGTGTCGGGCCTCATATTTACACACTTAGAAAAGGTTAATCGATTATTAAAACAACAATTATCTATGTAAACTGTATTTAACTTTTTGATTTTATATTACAACCAACTATGGTACAATGTATTTATTTTCTTCTGTTTCTCGTGTTAGTTTTCTTTCTGCCGCGCTCCGTATTGTCTGTGGTAAGTTCTTGTTGGAGTTTCTTTAACATTTGTGGTGTTATCAATCCCTGAAAGGGGCAAAAAAGCTGTGCTAAAATCTAATCTTACTAATATTATAAATGCGAAAGTTTAGATGGATATTTGTTAGAGTTTGTAGCCTAAACAGCTATAAACTGGATGTAATTTGGCATATATGTAGAACATAGTCTAGAAGAACACATAGGCTACTTACTTTTGTTTTTTTTTAATTCCACGCAGACGGATTCGCGGGCGAAAGTTAGTCAAAAATCATTATAAACACTTTTTTCATTTAGATTAGACCAAATCCATAGTAATATTATAAAGACGTTAAAAATTCTGTTTTGCATATAAAATATTTTTTTATAGTTTAGACTGTGCAAATTTAAATAATTTTGCACCTTTTTTGCAAACTTACCTTAGCTACTAGCATTTCAGACAGTTTTCCTTTGGATTCATCTTTACTTTGCAAATGTGATCTCGTTGACTTCTTCCCTCGTCCATATGTCTCCT
>NW_013525729.1:0-1442 GCF_000836215.1 Papilio polytes
ACGCTAGCGCTATGAGGTCTTCATCCGATAATGTCATGGTTGTATCCGGTTTGCCACTCTTTGGTGCACCCTCGTAAACTGAACCGGTCTTAAGGTCCAAAGCTTTAGTAAAAAAAAATTAAATTATAACATAACTGTTGTAGAGTGGTGGACAGATATCATAAACCTCATAAACTATTAGTGTCATTTACATTTAAATATCTATATACTAGTATTTTGACTATCAGTTAAATTACAGTAAAAATAAATAATTAAACTCTTTAATATTACCATAAAAACAATAAAATAAATACTTAACTCCTTTGACCGCTATTATGTATGTCAATGATGTCATTATGTTCAATTAAAACTATTTATTACTATTGTTTGTTATTGTATTAATCTTACTAATATTATAGAACGAAAGCTTAGATGGATGGATGTTTGTTAGGATTCGTAGCCTAAATGGCTGAATGGATCTCAATGAAATTTGAAAGAACACATAGGCTTTTTTAATTCTACAGACGGAGTCGCGGGTGACAGCTAATCATGGTATAATAAAATATTAATTTTAATACTTACTCCATTGCTTCACAGTCTTGCCATTCTCAGTAATATTGTAGAGATAGATAGCTCCAATAGATTTAGCTAAGGAAGGATTAGCTTTTACTTGTTCATCAATCTTTGCGAACAATCCATCACTCTTCAAGTTAGATGATGACTGACTGGGAGCGGATGTTGCTGCATTGTCACCTTTCACAACATTCTTAAGATCGACGAAAGCACCTGTGTAAAATATCAAAACTTATGTATCTTAATTGTGGTGAAAATTCTGGCATATAAAACCTCAGAATAAGGAATAGTCTAAAAAAAAAAACTTATTACAAAAAAAGTAAAATTATTACTTAAATAAGAATCTAGGATAGGACGAACCTTTATGGATCAACATGGCTTTTTATAATAAAAATGGTTGCAGTCATCAATACTAATATTATAAAGAGGAAAGATTTGTATTTTTGTATATCGATTGACGTAAAAACTACTGGGCCGATTTCAAACATTCTTACACCATTAGAAAGGTAATTCATCTGTGAGTAACATAGGCTTTTTAATTTCACACGGGCGAAGTCGCGAGCAGTGTATAATAATTTGAACTTTGTGATACTCTTTATTGGGTACATTCCATGAAACAGTTATCACTACTCGTTCTCTCTTCTCTCTCTCTCTCTCTCCTACTTTAATACCTATTTCACATTTGTTTTATATTGCATAATTGATTTTGTAAAAGCTGGCCATTTACAAAATCAATTGTGATTTTGATGGATTCCATTAGTTCATGAAAAAGTATTAGTCAAATATCCATTGTTCTGAAATATAAATACCTGAAATAACAACATTGCCGGTTTCCTTGGTCTTGGTCTGGAAGTGCACCCTCGTGCCCTCCAGCCACATCTCCGTGACGA
>NW_013525730.1:0-769 GCF_000836215.1 Papilio polytes
TTCCTCCGGAGTAACCTTCGGTAGATTCTCGTACAAACGCTGAATCTCGAGCAGTGTAGGCGTTCCCATAGACCTTGTTGGTGTTCTGTATCGTTGGCATTCCCGTTCATATCGGTTTCACTCATTTTAATTTTTTTAAACGTTTTGTGTTTATGTTATTACTTATCTATGCTGATATTAAAGAAGAATTATTTGTATTTTTGTATGTATAACTTAAAAACAACTGAGCCGATTTTAAAATTACCATTAGAAAGGTAATTTATCTGTGAGTAACATATGCTATATTTTTTATTATTTTTAAATTTCACGCGGGTGCAGTCGCGAGCAACAGCTAGTCTACGATATTTTGGATAATTTATGATTTTTACACTTATAGTCTGTCTAGAGACAAAATCTTTATTTTTAATGTACTTTTACAATATTTTGGTGGTAAAAGATGAAAACTTTAAACTTAACCAATTATTAATAGCCATTTATGTTCATAATTATGATATTTGTTATAACCACAACTCGCATCATTATCGTATCGCGGATCAACTAATGTTCACTTGTTACATTTGAATGCAATGTTTTTGTTTTAAAAAATTGCTAATTTATTTTATTTTTTTACAGAAAATGTCACAATAACTAAGCATATTGAAGATTTAATTCCGTAATAATTGATTTTTATTTATAAAAACGTGAATAAAGCCCCGGTATACACATTATATTATCAAGAAAGTCGCTCACCCCGGCAAAGGGCAAGGAGGTACTGTAAGGAATATCGACT
>NW_013525731.1:0-748 GCF_000836215.1 Papilio polytes
ATATGGTGCTAACTTGTGCTAAGTGTAATAAGAATTTTAAATCAAGATTGACTCTACGAGAACATGTGAGGTTGGTACACGAGTCTGTGGAAGATTCGGTGGAATGTGAATTGTGCGGACAGAAATTCAGATCGTATAAATATCTTTCCAATCATAAGAGGAATGTGCATCCTAAAGGTTAGTGATATACTAATACTAGCTATCGCCCGTGACTCTGCGTGCAACTAAAAAAGTGACAATCAAGATCCATTCAGCAATTTAGTTTACAAACTAACAAATATCCATACAAACTTTCGCATTTAGAATATCAGTATGACTGTAAATGTTGATTGGCTGTTACTACTTATTTCTGACTAAAAGGATTTCACTAAAATTAAGCAAAGATGTAGAATATAATCTAAAGAAAACAGGCCTTTTTAAAATTCCGATACACTTGCAGGCAAAAGCTAGTTATATAAACATTTATATTTTTGTATGTAACAAATAAACTCAAAAACTACTGGAGTTGTTAATAATTCTTTCATCATTAGAAAGCTACTTTATCACTGACTGACGTAGAATATGTTAATAAATATATTTCAACACCGTCCGCTTGGTAATAAAAAAACAAAAGTGAGTAGCCTATGTATTCCTCGAGACTATGCTTTACATATCAAACTAAATTAATAAAAAACTAAATCTACATCTATGGCAAATTTCATTGATATCCTTTTAGTATTTTAGGCTACAAACTGTAACATCCATCCAT
>NW_013525732.1:0-891 GCF_000836215.1 Papilio polytes
TATTCACCTATGCTATTTCAATTAATGATACTGGACAATTAAAAGGTACAGGTTTTTTTATTCATACTTATGGACAATATTATAATTGCAACAATGTGTACATCAATACTATGTCGACGGGTTACTAACGGGAATGGCGCGCTTATTCTTAAAACATTTCATTGACATTGACAGCTGTCATAGGGAGGGGACATGCACCTTCCCGTCGGAATAGTGTTGTGCTGGTACACCGATACCGTATCGATTTTCTTCTTAACAATGTAATTATGATGTTTTGATATTACGAATCGCATGATCGCATTTTTACATTAGCCAAAGAACGGACAAAGATATTATCGTATGTTAACTGTAAGTCAAAATATTTGGGCGTTTAAATTACTTTTATGAGATTGTTGAAATGGGCTGTACAATTATGTAATAAATGCAAATAGATTCAGTTGTTATTTAGGTAGTGCGAAGTTGCAAACAAGGTTTGAGCGTTAAGGACTTCCAGGCGACATCTCGTTGCTAAACTTATTGAGAGTTTTAGCATAATAAACCGTCGCAATGTTCTGTAAATTTTAATCTTGCGACTTGAGTGTTTGAAAACATATACAGCAATAAATAATTGTTTATTTTTTAAAGTTTACCAAAAGTATTGACCCTTTAGCAACGATTGACTGTTATTTCGTTAGAATAGCCGTGAAAGTTTTTATTTATTTTCTAGTCTCAAAAATGTAGCAATCCTAGATTTTTATTTCTTTCTTTAATACGAAAACCTCGTTTGAAAACAGCATTAGTTTAAAATTTCTCTTACCCGCGCTGGATTTCTTTTTCAAATGCAACATCTTGGTTGAAAAATTTTGCTTGTTGCATTTCGTGTTGAGAATTCACGTGTTATTTTTGCAGTGA
>NW_013525733.1:0-942 GCF_000836215.1 Papilio polytes
TTGTGTACAAAAATAGGCAACCTACTGATTCTATTCCAGGCGCTCTCAAACCGCATAACAAGAACCCAGCAGAAACGATAACGACAATAGTCTACGAGTCGGCGATTTTGTTTTTATAGAACTGGTATGTTGGTGGTATACACGTAAACGTTGCTAAAAATATATCCGAAGTCTCATAGACTTATATATGAAAAATCATCTTGTACATGTTCTGCAGTTCTTCCTGATAACGATAACATTAAATTTATGACTCTGAAATTAATGATGTTTTATCAAAACACAGAAAAAAGGTCATAACATAGCAGATTGTCTTTTATTTAAAAAAAGTTGTATATTGTATATTTCGTGCGGTATTTGATGTTGATGTAAAGTTTGATTAGTACTAACCTTAGGGTCGATTCCCTCAGGGTTGTGTATGGCGCCGTCGTGCTCGATGACGCCGATGCAGGTGGCGCCGGCCCGCACGAGGTAGCGGCACGTGTGCAGACCCACGTTACCGAAGCCCTGCACTATGAACGTCTTGCCGCCCCAACCCGGAGTTGTGCCTACCACAGGCATATAATATACTCAAATATACCACGAAAAGATATCTAATTCTTAAATAATTTTAGGAGGGATGAATCGCATGATACAAGGAGAACATTAGTTATGAGTGTGCCGGTAGAGGTAGACTTAGAAAGAGATGGATGGATAGCGTGAAAGGTGACATGATCAAAAAGGGAGTGATGGCTGAGATGACGTATGATATAGTTATGTGAAGAACGAAAACATGTCGCGCCGACCCTACAGAAGTAGGATAAGGAGGATGATGATGATATCTAATTCTTTTCATATACTAAGAAGCTGAAAAACTCCTTGTATATTAATACTTACCGATCATGCTCATGTAGTTTGCCTCGTTGATGAAGTTCTCCAGGCCGTGGAAAACGCCCCTACCGGTAG
>NW_013525734.1:0-1342 GCF_000836215.1 Papilio polytes
TCTCTCTAGAATGATTAAGCGGCAGACTCAACTAAATCGCTTTAAGAATAAAAATTAACCATTTATTTAATTCCCAAGATTTAGACTTAACTTGTTAAAAAGTAATCTTGGAACGACTTAGACTTATCCATTAATTTTTGAGAGCTACTTTTTACAAGCTATTATAAAAGTCTGACTAAAAACTGATTTTCCGATATATATTGGAATTTAATTAATGGAATGTATTAACTAAGCATATGTATGTTTGCAAATAAAAAAACTAATCCTTTTTTGTGCTATCGACGATTTTATCAAATGTTTTTTCACACTATATCATGTCACGAATTGAAAAGTTGATAGCAAACATGTAGGCAGTTTTAAACGTAAAAACAACAAACGTTTTATCTGTACCGGGATTAAATATCTGAAATACGGGCGAATAGAAAATATCTCCTGACGTGGGATAACTCGGGTCACCGCTTTTACCAATTGATCGATCGTACCCAGTATCCTTTACAGGGAGCTGAACTTATTGATTATAAATGAAAGAATATAGTGAACTTGAAATTAATAATTTCTCTTTTTAGAGATTAAGATAAATTCAATTGCAGAGTGGACAATCGAAACATTTCCCTGCAAGTTTGCATTCGCTTTCTAGTGTTCGAAGTTAGAAGATTAACTGTTTCATTACCTTGTGATTCGCTCCCAGGGTACCTAACTCCGATCGAACGTTGGCTTACTGTAGGTTAATAGGCAATCTACTTTCAGGTTATCCAAGCGGCATAAAGCATAAAGCATTCAGGCCGACACCGACGTAACGGAACGATTGTCGTAATCCGACCTATCCGAGTATTGAAGACGGTAAAACCAGTTACGGTGCTTAGCTTTAATTAGTATTCCAATCTGAAAGTAACATTGAATTTAGAAATAAAAAAAATAATCATTATTGTTGTAATAGGGTAGATAAAATTAGACTTTTATAGGATTCAGTGAAGTAATCTTAAAAATAGGAAGTAATAACGCAGTTTCCTTATTTGGAGGATGTAATGAAGTGTTAAAGAACATATTTCTATTAAAGTAACGAAATTACCAACCGAACAGTGAATAACAAATTACGTATAATATTGAACAAGTTAGGAAAGATTCCCCAACTTCACTTGCGAACTTTATAAAGTATTTTTCCTCCTTGCTTCCTTTTATCTTACGCCTATTTAGATACTGTTATATGAATAAAGGCGTAAATGGAAAAAGAAATGTGTTTACGATAAGAAAGTACTAAGTTCTAAGAATGGAATAAATAAATATGATGAAAATCACCAATATTCTATTGCTTCTAGACAATTTTTCTTAGTATTCTTATCTT
>NW_013525735.1:0-780 GCF_000836215.1 Papilio polytes
ACAACAGTTGTGTGATAGTTTACTCAAAGGTGTGTTCTAAATGCGAAAGTTTAGACAAATGTGTTAGAAGATATCACCAGTACAACTCAATGTATTTATTTATTTACTAAGGTTTTAAATCCACGCGGACGTAGTCACGGGCAAAAATTAGTAGTTTATGTACGTTAACTTTCTAGTTGAATCTAATATCTTCGTTTATTTGATAGCTTCGCTAGAAGAAATGTAATATTTGGAACATTGTAATCCTATAAATGTAATCAAAATTCTGTCTTCAGTACAAAAGTTAAAAAAAAAATTTGCACGTGCCAACTAAATTGCTATCTTGATTAACTTCAATGTTGCAAATGGTTAAAAAAATAGCAATAATACACGTAACTATTGAAAACCAACGAATCTCTTTCACTTTTAGCAGAAATTGTCGAAATCCAAAAGTCAATTTACCCAATTCCGTTTTTGCTGAAAGTTAACTCTTAGATAAATGTTGTATTCAAATATTTCAAAACGCATAACATTATAACGAAACGGTTTTTGTTGACAACGATCGTTATTTAATCTTGCACAACTGTTGCATTGTTAAAATGATGGAATAGATTTAAAATATTGCCGGATGTACTAAGATTTTAATCGAAATTAGATAAGATTACTACTTCCATGAAATTTTAGCTTAAAAAAATACACTAAAAACAAAATATTCCGAAAAAACAGTACAATAAAAAGTAACGAAATAATTCCTGGAAAATAGTAAACCTACCTTATTGTAACTATTATGTCTATATTGTA
>NW_013525736.1:0-668 GCF_000836215.1 Papilio polytes
TATAATCCCAGTATTTCCGTGCCATGTACGAGTCCATTAAATACTTTTGGCCAAACATAATGACCGCTCCTCGGCCAGTACTGATTAAATAGATTCCTTACTGAAAATCCACTCCAAATTGTCCCTTTTTCCGACAAGTTAACGCTACGCTTCACTAGTGTTGTACTTATACCTTGTCGATAATGCGATTATGTGTATTATTAACATGTTATTTAACGATTAAACAAGGATAAAGGACATAAAGGTATTGCTAAGTTTATACCAAAATTATATGTAAAATCTTTCCTAGGAAAATGTTATTTTTACCTATAATTTTGACATAGATAGAAAATAGATGTAGTAGACGCGAAAATAACGTTATCGTTACTCTAACCAATATTGCCGATACAAACATGACAAATTTGTTCATTTTGAATGTACTTAATTCAACGATTTTTGTATAACTAAATCGTTAGTGGAAAATTATATTTAAAAACCTAATAATTATGAAGATATCGATAGAATGCAACATTCCTTCACATCTCTACACGTGGATCTAATTTGTCAAGGGCCGCACAGACCCTTTGTTTGTGCGAACAAATTGCTGCCTGATAATTGGCTTAGGCTCCCCCCGGGCCCGTCGGATGACGACACACTGCCGCTGCGAATGCTAAATGTTAATGTAATCC
>NW_013525737.1:0-917 GCF_000836215.1 Papilio polytes
ATTGTAGAGGTCATTGAACTCGCTTATCGGCCCATGACGAGTTTCTTGGAAGAGAACCTCGCCTGAGAATCTGTCGTCTTCGGTTATCAATTCTTTGAACGCAGTTGAAATACCAACAGATCGTGTTTAAAATATATACTTCCCAGTATTGTCTCTACGTACAATAATACTAACGTAATAATACTTACGTAACTAAATTTTCTTTTTAATTGTAATAATCTTAGTTAAACTTAAATATGTTGTATTGTGTGTTAGAAGAATCATTGAGTATAACTTCATGTTTTAAATAAGATTTGATCATTAAGAGTCTTCAGCAGCTTAAGGGTTTGTTAAGTAAATAATTTATCGATGAATTTAATCTACTTCACTTAAGAGCTTTCTTAAAAATATCTGATATCATTCTTTTAAATCTGGATACAACTTAATATTATTAAGTGATCTTAATACATCTATTATCAGATATACTTGTAGTTTAAAAGCTCTTGTACTACAGCTTCGATAAATATAATATTAAAGTGCTTCTAAAAGATACCTTTATAAGTAGAGCTTATCTCAAGTTACTTGTATTTTACAGGGACTTGTTAGTTACTCACAAGATTAGAAACTATTACTATTAATTGAATTTATTGCCTAGGAAATGTATAACTTGAGTTAAGTAATTTTTAGTTATACTTGTTAAATTACATTTGATGTCAAAATATTTTAATTTCAATTATATTGTTACATTAATTTAGTTATTTATAATATATCATAGAACTTTTAATTATTAAGTAATCCTAAGTAGGGTTGGCGACAGGCGGCCGGCCGCAAAAAATAGTGCCGAATCCAAAAGTAGGTTTTTGACCGACAAAAACCCGTTGCGCTGACCCTAAGGGAGTAGGATGAGGAGAATGATGACTATTATGATGATGATGATG
>NW_013525738.1:0-1336 GCF_000836215.1 Papilio polytes
TATGTCATTTTATCTAAACTAATAAAGAGAAAAGGTTTGTATTTTTGTATAATATTGAAATAACACGACCTATGATTTCAGTTTGTTTAATTTTGTTAGTATCTAACAATGGAATAGAAATCTGATTACGAAAGACATGGATAAGTAAGATAAGTATGATTTGTATTACTAATCTGATGTGTATATCTGTCAATTTATTTTCATCAATCAATCAATTGGCAATATATTCTCTCTCTTACGTTTAATTTAATATTAGTTGCGTGGGCAGATGTGATTCATTCGAAGTGCCAATAACCTTTTTTGTCGTCAACCGATATGCAATACTTCCGTATATCAGTAGTCCAAAAATCTACGTATAATACGACGAAATTACATAGCCTAGAAACGGATCATTACCGCGGTAATTTGTGACATAAAATATCTAATACCCGCACCTAACTGTATGCATTAAAAATAACACACAAGGATCTCGTAACAGTTTTTTGAAATTAACAGGAGGGCGCTAGTGTGCTACCATATTTTAGTTTGACCTATACCCCCTGCGTCACATAATCTATAGCTTAGAAACATTTATACAGACGTAAAATTAAGTGCTTTCGTTATGCAATTAATAAATTATTCTAATTCGATAATTATTTGCATAATATTCTCAAGACATTGCAGTTATCACCATTGGTCGTGAAGAGCGATGATGGAAGTTTTATAGTTAGCAATATAAACAGTGCCAGACCAACGGCCAGTCGCTGGCCATCAGGAAATAATACGCGCCAAATGCAATTTCAATTGAATACCACAATTATTAATAAACACTGTTATTAATTTACAATTTATTAAAAGATTAAATGCAAGAGGATTTAATTCTGTATATGGCGTGTGTCCTAATTTCTGATATAATTGCAAACATAGAACTCGGTTGCACATTACATTTATAGAAGTGTGTATTAAAAAATGTTTTGTCTGTCATATCCAAGAGTGTAAGAGAGATGACATTATCTTATCGTTTTGACAGTGACCATAGTGAAACCACAAATCATAACAAACAAGCCAAAGGCGGACGTAATTTACGGTCCGCGTTCGTTCGTAGTTGGCAAGTCCGATCTCGCAATGATCACAAGTGCATTGTCATATTTACGTTCTAATGGTGATAATAATAACAAAAACATCTTTGTCATACAATGACAATAAAACAGGTGATGATTTCGTCATACTAAAGTCTCTTGTTGCACTATTTTGTTTAATTATAGTTCTCTTTTTAACAAAACATATCGTCATCTCCTTCATTTCTCTTGGAAAAAAGAGACAACATGTTACAGGTTACATTCCATGACCTCTGTAG
>NW_013525739.1:0-1264 GCF_000836215.1 Papilio polytes
GGCGGATTCTAGTGGCCGCTTGCTCGTTTACCACCTTAAGTTTTAAAAAAAAAAGTCGCGCCTCGCACTGAAGAAGGACCCCGAAGGGTCTGAAACTAGTCGGTGCCGTCACTGGAGGATAAAAGCGTGAGTTGGGCCGTTCTTAATTAATTTTCGCTTAAAGTAATGTATCACGATAGTTTAAACCATTTAATGACGTCACTGACAGATAAGGGAACAAAATCCGATATTTCCATCACATATTTTACAAGTTAGATTGTTATCAGACATTTTACAATTTGGTGGGACAATAATTTAATTAAATGTAAGCAATAGATGAGCAATAGAGCGTCGGTGGCTCAGTGGTTTAAGCAATGACTTGTAATCTACAGGTCTTGGGTTCGAATCCCGCCACATACCAATGTGATTTTCGAATTTTCATATGTACATAATTTACGCGACATTCTTACGGTGAAGGAAATCATCGTGATGCAACCTGCATATATCTACTAATAAATTCAAAGATATTTATGAAGTCAACCAACCCGAACTTGGCCAGCGTTGTTGACTATGGCTTAGACACCCAACTTAAGGTATGCACCAAGCCCCTCGGTGGGGACGGTATAGTGAGCTGGTGACGACGAATAGATGAGTACTACTAGAATAATCTATGACCTATTAAACTTCATGAATTCGTAAATGTTTTGTGTAGATTTGAAATATATTAGTAAAAGTCAAACAATAGACTACTACAGGCTGATAGAAAGATCTAATTGTCTCGATATAATGAACTTCTCGTCAACACGTCTATCAACAGTCTCAGCAAATGACGGGTTTATTAAAATGTCAACGTGATTTCCAGTTGTCAAGCAGAGAACAGTTGGTGTTTGAAATTCAGTACTTCAATGCTGATTTTATCGTGTTTTATTTAACACGTTCATTATAGTTAATCTTACTTGTTAAAAATAATAAATAACAGTTAATTTTTCTTATTGTTTCTCACCAAAATTGAATCACTTTGTAAGGGAAGTCCTTGGCTTCTTAAAAACAGGAATCCTAGTTAAGTTGTCAAGGCAAGACTGTGTGTAATTAACCTTAGTGAGAAATATATATTCTTATTCTCATTGTTGATTTTGAGACATCACTTTATCACTTCAAAACGTAGAACGAAATTACACTTTTAAATATGTTCTCTATAATTTAAATATTTTAACAGTGGTAGTGCCCGCTTTAACATCTTAGCACTGCAGGGCCGGCACGCCCCCACAGTAATACCACGACCACA
>NW_013525740.1:0-1294 GCF_000836215.1 Papilio polytes
GTTGGGGGTGCAATACACTCCCCCATGGCTGATAAAGAACTGGGGTATTAAACGATTACAAATGCTTCGCGGTTCAATAAACAGCCCGCGCTGTGAGCTCGCGTTTTAGATGAATTAGATACTTTCTGCACTTTCAAATGAAAATACAATTTCCTTTATTTATCTTTACAGATATACTGAAAATAAATTAAACTAAAGCCAATTTAATTAGAATCGTATGCCTACACAATATATTAGACAATTATATAAGGATGTAATCTGAACATTTTATGTAAGCGTAGGCTAAACTAAAAAATGGACTAAACTTTACAACCTGACATTACTAAAATTATATTAATTGTAACAAGGAATGTATTTGTTTACAAAAAAGTTTTATTTTTACATTCAAAGGACAGTATACGAATTTCGCCGTTAAATTTAACGTATAAAAATATCACCAACAGTGAGGTGAAACGTTTGATAAGAAACACCTTCATCCGACCTTATTTATGTAGCCCTACATCCGATTGAGAGGTCTCCAAAGAGCCGGTAACATTTGCGTGCACTCACTTAGCCGTATCTACCCCTCTTTGCCAACATTTATTTCCGTGCGACATTCCTGCCGTTTGATTGTGTACATTACTCTGAATAGGCTTAAACTTGCAAGTTCCCAAAATTGTACGCTTCTACTTTACATATAAAGTTACTTAAGTCATGAATTGTAAAGAAAACAAATGCAATCGTAAGCAAGAATAGAGAATAGAAACGAAATCGATTGATCAAAATATTTCAATGAAGAATAAATAAATAAAAAGAAAAAAAACAATTAAACGATTTAACTATTAAAAACAACTTTTTTATTGTAAAAAACTTAATAAAATGTTTGTGTATTCACGTTTTATGCCTAAACAATTAACACTATAAATTACTTCGAATGTTTTTCAAACAAAAATTTTTAAAGTCTACGTGTAAGGGTTTGAGTAAGTTACTCTAGCTTATCATAATAGCGTATGAAAATTAATATGCTTAAGTGTGTCGAAGTAAACAGTGTGCGTAGCCCTCCATGGCCTTAGACGATTTTTAAACTTCCGTGTTGTCGTAGATAAGCAAATACGGACGCGTGTGATGGATATTAAGGGCGCACCTTACATCATTTTGGTTATTACGAGCGGGGTGGGTTTAAGACGCGCTCCTTATATCTAGACGTACCCCCCTACCCACCCTTAATATGCTAAAATCAAATTAGTTCCAAAGCGGAGTGATTCCCTCACGGCAATCGATTGGCCACTCTCGATATTACCGCGCTCGCTCCCTA
>NW_013525741.1:0-961 GCF_000836215.1 Papilio polytes
GTAGGTATCCCCTATCTGAGCTCATAGAAATCAACACAACTGAATAGTTGTGCGCGCAGTCTAACAATTATAAAGGAAACTTCAATTACTATGTACTTTACAGACGAATACAGAGATTGACGTCATAGCCAACATAATACTCGTAGAGGTTGTTCACGGGCTACATGAGCAAAATGTTCAAGCAGAATGAATCACTACATTTATTCATTACACTGCGATAGTCCGGCTTTGCGTTTGGCGTGTTCCAATTAACAGTAACTTTCGTTATCAAATCCCTGTTACAGAAAACATTGCTTGAAATTAGAGCTAATAAGCTAGGAATAAACACTCTAATACCAACAAAATATATCGACATAAAATAATACGGAGGTGATAATCGTCACCTACACAACACTAGAGACACAGCAATTACGTTCTTTAAAATGTAAAACGATGACAACATTGATTATAGTGACGACAGCGGCAACAATAATGACGATGACAATCTCAGTGGTAATAACCATTACCATGACAACAAATCATTATTATTTAATAACGTTGTTTAGAGAAGGGTTAAATGAATAAGTAACGTAAACAACGCGAAATAGTTACGGCTGTTGTTGACTTGGGATTGTTGTGCAGTTTAGCAAGTCATGCCAAATGTACGGAATAATATTAAAAGGAATTTCCCTGTTTGTTGAATAATAAGCGCCATGCGGGTACAGATTACTTGCGAATACGAATTGTTTATTCATAATAACCTATTTAACATTTTACCTTGTTTTATGAGGAAAGATGGATAACTTGAAACTCTAAAAATATTTATATTCAAAACACAATTTCACTGAAACACACTGCCAATTTAATAATGCACAACTATTTATATATCTATTTCTTGTTTATGGCTCTCCCACAGCGGATTGGGCCAGTGTCAAGTGTTTGTGGTTTTATTCTAATTTGGGAGAATATGGCAACAAAACTC
>NW_013525742.1:0-1110 GCF_000836215.1 Papilio polytes
TTTTGGGGGACAGGTTGTGTCAACTTTTTACCGAATGTCTGCGCAAATCTGTATTTCCTTCTGTTTGGAAAGAAGCTAAGTTAGTCCTTTTAAAAAAAGAGGGTAAAAGTGCGGAATCTCCAGGTGCGTACCGTCCCATTTGTCTTTTAGATGAGATTGGGAAAATTTTTGAAAGAATAATAGCGGCACGTCTCAACTATCACCTTTCGCATGTCGGCCCCGATCTATCCGACAACCAGTTTGGTTTCCGACTACGGCGTTCGACCATAGATGCGATAATGCGCGTCCGCTCGTGGACTGAGGAAGCTGTGTCCAGAGGTAGAGTTGCACTAGCTGTAAGTTTAGATATCGTCAACGCCTTTAATTCTCTTCCCTGGGCTGCAATCAGGAAAGGACTACTTCACTTGAGGGTCCCAGTCTACCTACAACAGATTATCGGTGACTATTTGCGCAATAGGTTTATTCTGTACTCGGACAGAGACGGCAGGGCAATCCGGAGAGAGATCCATTGTGGAGTTCCGCAGGGTTCGGTATTAGGACCCTTACTATGGAATATAGCGTATGATACCGTGTTGCGTGTTGATCTTCCCTTGGGCGTAAAAGTCCTATGTTATGCGGATGACACCTTACTATTTATTAGCGGAGAATCGTTCGAGAGGACAAGGGAACTCGCCGAGTTGGGAGTACAGACGGTAGTCGACAAAATCCAAGAACTGGGACTGAAAATAGCACCAGCGAAGACCGAGGCAATCTGGTTCCATAAAATTCCTAGAACCAGGGAACCTCCCGAATCATGGATCCGAATAGGTGAAGTGGACGTCAAAGTAGGCCCGTACATGAAATACCTGGGCCTAACGTTAGACAGTCGGTGGGGTTTCGAGGAACATTTTCGGCGCCTGGTTCCTAGGATTGAGAGAGTATCAGGTGCCTTACACAAACTACTCCCCAACCTTGGTGGACCAAAAGAGGAAGTCCGCCGCCTCTATGCAGGTATTGTGCGGGCAGTTGCGTTATATGGTGCCCCCGTATGGGCTAATAGGCTGGCCATCCGACGCAGTAGGTCTAAAGTTTACAGTGTTCAGCGTAGGATATCCATACGGGTTGTGAGGG
>NW_013525743.1:0-636 GCF_000836215.1 Papilio polytes
GATGTGATCGCGACATAGTTTTGTTAAATGATTGTGTAAATAAAAAAAAACGCTTTATTAAATAAGTTTGAATAACAGTGTTTTGACGTTATTGTGGGCGTTTAAAAACGAGAAATGTTTAAATACATATAACATTAAAAAATGAAGGTAGGGCATAACACTAAAATAGAAGGGGAATTATGGTTTTTACAATTTTAAATTATTTTATTAAGTGGTAAAGTATATAAAAATTGTTATACGAGAAGGGACAGAACATATTTTTCTGTACATCACCTTTTTTGTCAAAATGACATTTGGCAATTAATACATTTAATTATATTGATAAAAACCTACTTTCCACTGATTCCTTTGTCCGTCGTACGTCATAGTACTGCGTAACACCATCATCTCTATACACCCTCCTTTCAGCAGAGCAACCTGAAAAAAACATGTTAAAAACATAACTAACTGTTGCTCGTGACTTTGTCTCAAATATAGCCCATGCTACTCAGCGATAACGTAGCTTTTTAATGGTGATAGAATTCGTCTCAGTCGTTTTTGAGTTATTTCAATATATACAAAAATACAAATGTTTTCTCTTTATATTAGTATTGATGTTTGCCTAAAACTTTTTCCATAGAGAATAATAAAACATCC
>NW_013525744.1:0-957 GCF_000836215.1 Papilio polytes
AAGATCTTATAGAAACTAAAACGTACATGTAGCGTAGGTGTGGCATATTTTATGCCACCCCACTCGATGTTCATTGATGCGTTTTGATATAAGACTGTATTCATTCCATTTCTGCATTTATTCTACAACGTAAAGTGCAGTTGTAGAAACCGTGTAGATAAGTGACGAACTGACAGTGAAGTGAGAGACTTTAATCGATTAAAATGAAGAGCGCGGTTTTGATATCGATTTTACTTATTGGAATCGTGAGGTCGAGTGAGGTCGACAATGAGGTTGGTTTTATTAGTTTTTGATGGGGACGAAAATAGTTACATCTCTTGTGAGGTCTCAAAGTAACTCTTTAATGAATAGGTTGGTTATATGTTTCCGATGAATAGTTTGTGATGCTGTAATTATGATCTTGAATTAGTTAATCTTGTTTTATTGGTTTTTAAAGATAATAAAGAAAGAAGTACTATACAAAATTTGATTTTATGTCCAATAATGTTTTATTTCAAATGAAAATGTTAACAAATTTCATATCTTTCATCTAAATTGAATTTAACTTTTTTTATATGAGATACATTTGTGAATAGCTTTAAGTTGTTTCTTAAGTTGTAGAAAATTAGCTTATACATTACCACTTGAAAAATATACATCATTTTTGAATAGTTTTCTTACAAATAACTATTTTACTTGCTACGTAATGTTTCTGTGCCGACCCCCCACAAGGGATAACGGCAAGTTGATGATTATGCTACGTAATGTTTCAGTATGATAGGATAGCGTTAGTTAAATGAGAAAATTGTCCTACATTCTGATATAACCTCTAATAAAAACCTATAGTAATTAATAACAGAATTTCACGATGAAACAAACGTCGTGGAAACTGTTATGTTTGATTGATGCGTATCGTTGCGCATGCCTTGCCGCACGAGACCGTTGAAGCTACGATTTATGACGCCTTAAATGATTAAC
>NW_013525745.1:0-590 GCF_000836215.1 Papilio polytes
CAAGGTTTGTCATGTCATGTCAGTTTGACATTTGCTAGTGACACTTTGACAAAAATAAACAATAAAAATAAAATTCATTATTTCATGCGGATGAAGCCGCACGGGAAAAGCTAGTTTAGTAATAACCGTGAATATTCATGAATAAATTAAAATAAAACAACTAACTCTTAATTGAATATGTCCTTGAAAAATATGAATATTCAAAGATTTATAATTAACACTTAAACTTTATACTTGAGCGACTTAAGTTTAACTTGAAGTCGTGATGTTGGAGTCATTATTTTCGTTGCTCCTAATGGGCTTTCGTCGTTTGTTTTGAAATCGTCTAAAAACTTATATTAATTTAATTATTCGAGCGTGCAAAAACATTTGCACTAAAATATAACAAATGTTGTGCGATAGTCGATTGTCGATTGTTTCGCAGCATATTCAACTTTTTAGTTGCACAACTAAAAATCGTGTAGTGTGCATACCTCCTAAGCTCACAGAAAAAACGAGACCAAACAGTTGTTTGACAGTTTAGGTGTGGGGACGCTGTAATAGTTTTGATGTAAAAGCGCGATAGACAGACTCATTTTAGAAATAACAAC
>NW_013525746.1:0-983 GCF_000836215.1 Papilio polytes
AGATTGCTTTTTAACAACGTTAACGTTGCTTTAAACCTATACCTTCACACTGAAAAAGACAATAATATACACGGTTATAGCCTACTAACATTTTTATAGTGACTTGCGAGATAGTCCACTTATAAATAACCTATGTAATTTTATTTCTCTGTTTTTACTATACTCTATGTGTAGGCGCACCAAGTATTCGTCCTATATATAAATTATTATTCATTCAATCGTCACTCGTCTTTTTAACAGTGGTAGAGACCGCTTTAACATCCTCACTCAAATGGGTCGGCTCAATGCAATACCACGACCACACAGAAGACGTGGAAGCAATTCCGCGTACAGCCTGATGAGTGTGTTGCCGGAGTCCTAATATTAGTACCCTTCCTCTCCCACAATTTTCTTACACAGAAAGGATGGGTAGAGGAAGTAGATTTGATGCTTGAGGTAACACATAGGATGGGGAAATATCCTCTTTATCTACTGCTCCGCTAACTAAGAGTAGGCATTGCATCTGCAATTGCGGATGTATATGAGCAGCGATCGCTTCGCTTTCTCGGCGAATTTACATGGCCGCTTACTCGTTTGCCACATTGAAATATAAAAAAAATCCTTCACGCATTCCATTCATCGTATCCTAGTTTAAACTTGGCCAGTACAAATGAATAGTAGCGCAGGCAGTATTTTTTTGTATGGCTAGCACAAATAACTGGCCACTTGCTCGTTTGTCACCTTATACTATAAATAAAGATTAAAGAACACCTTACATGCATTATGTCGAATGAAAGTAAGTTAATTGATATTATTTTACAACTACGTTTCTGTTTTGTTATTTAAAAAAAATAAATTAAACATTACGTTTATTGAAACAGTAAATGAGCCGAGAAATTACGTTTTGATTTGTTGCTTTTTATTTGAACAAACACAAACAAACATGTTACTATGTTGTTTTTTTAATATTTTTTGAGACTTATTTTGTATATAATATGATATTG
>NW_013525747.1:0-843 GCF_000836215.1 Papilio polytes
ATTGTCGATGTTAACTCCACCTTAGCAGGTATTAACAAAACTTAATTAATAACCTGTCTTCCAGATTGTTCCATATCTATGACAAATTTTAACGATGTCCGTTTAGTTTTGGAGATAGCAAACATCCATCCAGCTGATGAATGTTGTGTTTATAACAGTATATTAGTACAAGTTTATGTTATGTTGTATAACCACTTAAGGAACAATTAAATCCCATGCATTTATTATAAAAACCATCTATAGGCAAATCTTAAGAAACTGTAAAAAGATTTTCCTCACAGTTACTAGCAAATTAATTTTTTTATTTATATGATCAACATTTTTTTTAAATCAGTAGTTTTTATATTTAACAATTAGTATTAATTCGCATGTTTAATTTTATTTTAATTGAAATACAAGGGCGTATAAATTACGTACAAGGTATTTTGTCTACAGTAAGGCAATGCCATCGCCAGACGTTATCAGTTTCACACAAGGAACAGAATAGTACTATTTTAACTAAATAAATACCAGTAGTCTAGTTTACTGCTTTGCCATACCATAGTCCACGTGTGAAATATTGGGTACCTCTGAGTATTATTTTAATGGTGTAGGGTACATCAATTCACTTGGCTATAAATAGAATGGATGCATGTTAAATGTTTTAATTCTTACACTGATATACTAAGTACATTTTACCATATTTTATTCTTTGATTACTAATTACTAATTATCTTATCAAAGATTAGCCTTTACGCGCGTCTTTGTTTATGCAAAATTAAAAAATCTAGTAATAAATACAACCCATGCCACAGAGCTTTCCAACAGTGAAAGAATT
Source organism: Papilio polytes (assembly GCF_000836215.1). Lineage (NCBI taxonomy): Eukaryota > Metazoa > Arthropoda > Insecta > Lepidoptera > Papilionidae > Papilio > Papilio polytes. The sequence continues at coordinate 818 of NW_013525747.1, forward strand.
TTTCAAATTGGTGCTGTAGTTTTGGA
>NW_013525748.1:0-708 GCF_000836215.1 Papilio polytes
AGGATGATGTTATGGCCTATGACTTCACTGCGCAAAAACGTTTGCAAAGACGTCGCTTGACGACCCGAAGTGACGTGTGACGGTGGAAAAAATGTTTCGGCTCTTCGAAGATTGATTACATAAGTATCTAAAGTGGTTAAATTTTGTATGTTATAATCATCATCTGCTCACTATATTTTCCCACTGAGGGCCTCGGGGTTACAGGTGACTAGGCTTTATTCAACCACGAGTATCCATACGAGTTGGTTGATTTCACACATATCTTTTGATATTTTTCGCAGATATGTGCAGGTTGCATCACGATGTTTTCCTTTACCGTAAGAACGTCGGGTAAATGATGTACATATCAAATTCGAAAATCGAAAATCACATTAGTACATGGCGGGATTCGAACCCAAGACCTGTAGATTACAAATCAAGTGGTTAAACCATTGAGCCATCGACGCTCAAATAAGAACACACACAAGGAATACATTAAAAGTAATGTACAGATTTGAATGAATTAACAAAACCAACTATGTTATATGCTAAATTTTGAATATCTTAGTTTTAATCATAATTTAATTATTATGAATACACTCCGGAGACTGCTTCTTTTTTATTAACAAAAAAAACAAGTCCGCCACAATAGTATACGATGACAGACACATGATATAGTTCCGTAATTTTATACCGCTTTTGTTTATGACAAATGGTAAAATAAAAAAT
>NW_013525749.1:0-896 GCF_000836215.1 Papilio polytes
TGAAACAAAGTATATATACCTAGGTGTATTAGGACTGCAGTAAACGTAGACTTGGAGTCTGCCTACATCACTAGATATCTGGCGTGGTAATAAAGCATTTATAATGTCAGTTTCATTGAATTTTCGTAACTGAATTATATCTTCCTAATATTATAAATGCGAAAGTTTAGATGGATGTTTGTCAGAGTTTGTAGCTTAAACGACTTAACTGATCTGGCTAAATTTGGCGTAGATGTAAAGCATAGTCTGGAAGAACGTACAGGCTACTTACTTTTGTCTTTTTAATATCACGCGGACGGAGTCCCGGACAAAAGTTGATAATAAATCTGACCGAAGCTTCCAGTCTGTGTTTTTCTGTGTTGAACTTAGTAAATGTATTACTTTTAATATAAAAACGAACAAATTTAGTTTAATCTTCAGACTAACTATTAAAAAACAATTGAATACGTTAGGTACTAAACGCAGCATCGACACCTCAATGCCATTGAAAAGTACGGGAAAAATAAGACTTTGTTCCTCCGTAAAACTGAATTCTAACCTCATATAAATGTGAAAATGAAACTGTTAATCTGTTCGTTTATCTTTAACACCTTAATTCCCTGAATATTATTAAACTTTGTTAAACTATTAGTTGTTTTTCAATTATTTTACATACAAAAATCCAAAAATACAAATTAGCTCTTTAAAATGTAGTATAGAAAATAAATAAGAAAAATTACAAAGATGCGTAAAGTCGCAGGCAAGGGCTAGTGAGATAAAGCGGGCCCGGGATGAAGTGGCCGCTGAAGGCATTTCTAATTAAACTTTTACTACAAGTCACTTCAGTTTACGAGCTTTTTTTTCTTAAAGAGATGTACTGCGGACACTTTTAACGTTTACGCTCCTTAAAAATACCT
>NW_013525750.1:0-994 GCF_000836215.1 Papilio polytes
AACTCTCCCGTATCTAGGTTTATTATTGTTATATACCAAAACGATCACACCAAAGCTATATTTTATACTAGCTGTTAACCCCGACTTCGTCTACGTGAAATTAAAAATATAGCCTATGTTACTCAGCGATAACGTAGCTTTTTAATGGTAAAATAATTTTTAAAATCGGCCAAGTAGTTTTTGAGTAACATACAAAATACAAATCTTTCCTCTTTATAATACTAGTGTAGATTAATATCTTGTGTTACCAATTACGATTATTGATTCAAATTACGCTATCTATATAAAAAAATAAAATAAAAATTTGCTCACTTACTCTATCACATATTTAATCGCCAGGAAGGTTATTTTTTCTTCGTATTAACGTCATAACATTACCATGCAAGCTTCATCCTGTTGCATTTTCATTACTGTTTATGTCTCACGCACAGTTTTATGCGTATACATGGAAACTTGCATTACGTACACTAATTAATATTCCAACGACACAATACTATGGAAACCATATAAGGTTGTTCTTCTTCTTACTAGGTTTGTGTACCTTTCTTCGTTTAGTTTAATTACAAAAATATCGTTAAAATTTGAGTAAAACGGGTAATCTGGAACCATATAAAGAAGAAATGGAAATAAAATGTTTTTGATAAAAAATACTAATTACTTTACAGAAAACCAATGCATAGTGATAACATTTTTAAGATATCGTCGCTTTTACTATACCTGAATAAACGTATTCTAGAATCTTCGTCGACAGCGATTCTTGTAAAGAGCAAATTGGATGGCCCATCGTGCTTACCAAGATTGGTCATTAATAACTTTGCCCCCAGTAGAGTCGGGTAATTGTTATTTCTCCCTATTCACGAAGAAAGAAATGGGCAAAAAAGAAATTGTTGGATTTAGTGATGCAATAAACTATCTGTTTTTTTCTTTTACACCTTTATTTTGTCGGGTTTTATCGTCATTAGTCCTTAATGTGTATATAAATGTAAATGATTGC
>NW_013525751.1:0-921 GCF_000836215.1 Papilio polytes
GATCTAACTAGATTTACATTATACACGCGAGTCCTTCCTTCTCGGTCCGTTTTCGAATTGATTCGGTATTATCGGAATGTATTCAAGAAATAAAATATAATACATCGTTAGAATTAAATACAGCTCTTAAATAGTACTCTGTACAACTCTGTAAGCCTAACTTTAAATCCAGCACTAAGGAAATCGCTTAGTGGAGATTTAGTCAAATCTATACTGCGCTAATTTTGAAGCAAGTAGTAAGAATAAAATAACCTTGATGTTATCTTCACAAAACCAATAGTTTGTTTAAAAATATATTATTACTGTCTTTTTAAAGAGAATGAGAGAGTTTTCCATAGGTTTTTTTTGGTAATGTACATTAAATGGAACAACGCAACACAGTAGTAAATAGCAATTTATATAATTGTGGAAATTTAAATTAAATACGTAAATATCTACATGCTCATTAGACTTTTTTTTAAATTGATGTCATCAGTTCTTAGACCTTCGGTCAAAAGGCTAGTGACTAACGCACCTTGGCATATCCGTTACTTCCAAATATGGGTAGTGTCGATCGTGGGCGTCTTTGAGGCGATTAGTTCAAGTTCATTCTCTATAAAAGTTCCTTTAAAACTAATTCTGAGCAACATTACAAAATGTATCTTAAATTTGATTAAATAGATATACGCTTTTATTTAAAATACCTATTTTGTTTTTGTACCATATTTAAATCATATTTTTAGAACGCATGTATCATATACAATTAGTTTTTACAATAGAATTTTGACCACTTACAATTTAAGCATACACATTCACCGTCTGAAAACTTTGGTGATCTAAAGAAATTTTAAACCTTGACTTTAAAGTGTTAAATGTTGTCAATTCATCATATTTTCATTTACAGAAAATACTTTTAAGAACTCAGAGAAACTCGTTTTAGCA
>NW_013525752.1:0-601 GCF_000836215.1 Papilio polytes
GGGCACTACCACTGTAAATACTCTACTTGTTAGCAAATATATTTAGAAACTAGCTTTTGCCTACGAATCTTTAAATTAAAATAAACTTAGTAAGTAGCTTATATGTTCTTCCAGACTAAATTCTTAATCTGTGTCAAATATCACCAGTATTCCTTCAGCTATTTTGGAGATAGATATAGTCTAATAAACATCCATCCAAGACTTTCGCATTTATATTTAGACTTGCTTTCCACGATATCATCCGCGTGAAAAAAAAAAACAAAAATGAGTAGCCTTTGTGCTCTTTCAAACTAAGTTCTACATTTATGTCAAATTTAGGTTACAAACTCTAACATCCATCCATCCATCTAAACATTCGCATTTTTAGTGTTAGTCAAATAGTACATACCCTTTTACTAAACTGAAATAAAATATGTATTTGATTCGATATTTTAGAATTGCAAACTCCAGTTGTCTATTTCTATACTTGCATAGAGTATAATCTATTTTTTTCTTTATAAACTTTTTTAACAAATTCCAGCTACCATTGTGAACTTGTAATAAATTCTTGGTTCGAATTCAAAAGTATCAAATCCATAACAACGTGATCTGAATACTGCGG
>NW_013525753.1:0-675 GCF_000836215.1 Papilio polytes
TGAACGGATCTTAATAAAATTTGGTATAGACGTAGGGGATACTTCGGAAGAACACATGGGCCACTTACTTTTTTTTTATTCCACGCGGACGGAATCGCGGGCGAAAGCTATTTAATAAATAAATAGATGAATTAAGTAATTAACGTAATGTTTGCCGTGTCTAAATTTTCATTACACTGTAGAGCCCAGAGAATGAACCATTTAAGTCTAATTGGCTATAAAATTTTACTGATTCGTCGTTCGTTTACGTAATTGTGTCCAAAAAGCGTATCGTAACATCGATTATATATTTTATTGGACCAATTTAAATTCAATTTACAAGAAGCTTGTATGTTATTGATGTTAGAATAATATATAGATCGGTAAATTTAACTGACCCGATGGAGATAAGTAACGCCAAATAACAATTATATTAACGCTACTAGTCAATATCAAAAAGTGTGTAGATTTTTGTCGTACCGTTGTCTGTATGTCTAAAAACGACCGCACACATTTGACGAAATTATCGCAAATCAGTTATGCGATTGTCGATTGTTTCGCAGTCAATCCAACTGTTTAGTTGCACAACTAAAAATCGAATATTGTGTGCACCATATAAGCTTATAAGAATCAAAGAGCGACTAAACATTTGTGCGATAGTCAAAGATGTTCGCGCGCTCTAGATTTTATACGTTT
>NW_013525754.1:0-1405 GCF_000836215.1 Papilio polytes
CTATCGCTCATAATAGACTTAGTTGTTCAAACCATTTAAACTTGAAACTAAGTTTCAATCACTTTTCTTAGACTACCCTCAGTTTAATTACTTCGGAGCAATCGTGTCTGGTTAGGGACACTCATAAGTCTATGACGGTATATTAAAAAAGTTAGCAGGAGAGTTTTTAACGTGAAGAATGCAACCAGAATTACTACAGTAAAATACGTTGAATGCGACACCAGATCTAAAACACCTGGTATTTATCGCTTACAGTTCAAATAAGAAATATATAGACCATAATAGTGCTAGTTTTATCTCCGGATGTGCTAGACCTGGTAATGCTAAAACTGAAAGAATAGAAAAACCTCAGCCGCTTGAAACGTCTAAGGCATGTTTTAAAGTCTTAAACAATGTCATCACACACCTATGACTAAACTATCGCACAACTGTCTAGTCGCACTTCGATCCTACAAGCTTATCCGGAAGTGCGCACACTACTTTAACAGTTAATTTGGCTGCGAAACAATCGACAATCGTATAACAGTTGTGCGATAGTTTAGTCAAAGATGTGCGCTCGCTTTTATCATACTAGTGAGAAGACTCAATATTCATAATTATTCAACATTTTTTAAACCATTAAAGACATTTTACAATTGCACATTTTACGACTCCGCCCTTACAGCCGGCGCCGCGCTTCATGAAATTAAATCTGCTTTGAATGTAAAAAGCTAATTCATTCCACTAAAATGCTGCTACAGTGAAAATGAATTCGTTACAATTTTTTTTTAATTCCATAAATGCGGCAACTGGCAAGTCTATTTAACAAAAACGCGAACAGAATTCATAATTGTATTTTGCACGCTGGCTTTTTCTAAAGGTTTACGAGGAATTAAGGAGAAATGACAATGCATTATTTATAGCTATATATGTATAATATAACGTGTAAAATCGATTTGTCATGTGATAATTGGTCACAGTACACCGAAAATAACAAAGCTATGCTGTATCCATGGTCTGGTGGTTGGTACACGAGCAAGAGGTCCCTTGATTTCCTGAAACTCGGAATTACATATACATTACCTACCTTAATAGACAGAGGAGGGGATGACGGGGATGGGACGTTCAGATAAAGAATATTGCTACTTCACCATCGCATTTCCTTATAAGAAAAGAACGGATGATAGTGAAACGCCAAGTGACTTCCACTTAATATTTAGTACCCTGCTGTTTATCTAGATAAAATTAGATCAATAATTTCACCTTAATTGTTACATTGGAACCTTTTAGTATTAGAATTTATACCCCAATGGTGCGCAGTTTCGCTTACAAATCGTTCTCAATAACATCAATGTGATGCCCGATCCTTGTAACTCGGCTCGTAACCTCGTTAACGACCCGCTGAGGTGTCCGCCATTAGATGATT
>NW_013525755.1:0-1422 GCF_000836215.1 Papilio polytes
GATAACGAATGCCTCGCACGGTTGAGAGATGCATGGAGAAGCGTCGCCGGCGCGTATGTTCAGAATCCTTAATTTAACTGCGCTGCGCTGTACCGGAGATGCAGCCGGAATGAGCTTCCCCACTTACATTGACCATGATTTTTTATGGTAATTAAATGTGGCTATCGCAAATAATAGAAAGTATTCATTTATTCAAAAATTCAATAATTTTCTTGTTTTCATTAGTATATTTTTAATTCTTCTTCTTCTTCTAACTTCAAACTAAGACTTTTGTAGAGAAGCTCTAAAACATTGCTCTACTTAATAAATCATATCCTACACTATTCTGCGTTAACAAATTAGAAATTTGGGAACATTCCGTAATGCATGTTTGTAGTATGGTGTCACTATGACTGGTCGTGATTGCGTTCTCGCGTTCCCCGGCGCCAAATTAACGCCACGTCTTGTGTCGGTCCGGTCCCCGCTCTATCCGCTCTGTCGCTTCCACCACGTTACAATTGGTTTTCGAACATGCAAATGCTATTTATTATTTTGCTCCTGATGCTTCGTTATAGTTATTTTCTAAAGATTGGTAAGATTTATAAGGTCGAGTTTTAGTTGCGTGTGCTATGACAATTTGCATTCAAGTAAGCATTTGAAGAGATTAGTAATCCATTTTCTTTATATTTTAAACAATTTTAAATTCGCTATTTTTTGTGTGATTGGCGTTGAAGTACGCATGTATTATTAGAAAAATTGGTAACACAATTTGAAATCGTATACCCCCATCTTTTATGTACCGTTCGGTAATGTTTATGAATTAAATCACGTACACTCGAAATATTAGCTTCAAAACGTGATATGATTGACAACAGTATCATATGGAGCTATATGGAGTTGCTTTCTGTCTAAAGCAACTTTTCTTGTTGAGCTAACTTATGTTTTTATAAGAAGTTTTCAACAACATTTTAATGGTTATCCAAAATTTTTAATCGACCTTTTTCTCGTTTTCAATGTTTTGTGTTCTACGTTTTTATTGGTTTCTACCAATATAAAAAAGAGCACTAATATATTAAGACAATAATACTCTGCGTTAATTAATACGGGAAAAAAATATCTGTTGTTAGATAAAAAACCTGCTCCTAGGTTATACAGTACGCAATTTATGCAATATTTGCTCATCGTTTGCTCTTTGAATAAACTGTTTCTACATTTGCGTTTAAAATGATTTGCTACTCAAATAAACGTGATTCGTTTTCCAATTAGTTGTTTGTTTGTCAGCGCGGTGTCCTGATGTATGTTCGTATGTATGATGTCGGTTAATGCACGCATGCGCCCTCACACCTGCTTAGCATATACTAATATTATAAATGCGAAAGTTTAGATGGATGGATGGATGTTTGTTAGAGTTTGTAGCCAAAACGGCTGAACGCATTTTGATGA
>NW_013525756.1:0-577 GCF_000836215.1 Papilio polytes
TGCGTATCTCGAGACGAGGTTATTTTTAGAGACAAACAAATAATTATAAATTACGATAATAATATTGTTTGCAAAATAATCTGTTAATTGTTGGAGAACTAACGATTTCTGCAAACATGTTATTTGTGGAAAACAACTGTGTAGTAACTCATTTACATTGTATTATTAATTTTCATTGTATACTTAAGGTGGCCATGATTTACTTGAAAGAGAATAAGTACTTAGTGTTACAAACTTATTAATCCAAATTAAAGCCAAAACTGTAGTAAAATGGCCCTTGTTTTATCTTGTTATATTTTCTATACTAAAGTATTTTTTATTTATACTAATATCATAAAAAAGGAAAGGTTTGTTTTTTGTATGTATTGCAATAATTCAAAAACTACTGGGCCAATTTAAAAATTCTTTCACTAATAAATAGCTACGTTATCACTGAGTGACATATATTTGTTACAATCATTATTCCCGCGCGGACGAAGTCGCGAACAACAGTTAGCTTTGTATAACTACACCGGATACAGTAGGTGGGAATATATTTGAATAATATTTCAGGTGACCATGATTTACTTAACAGAAA
>NW_013525757.1:0-911 GCF_000836215.1 Papilio polytes
CTGCTATCGTCTATCGCTGATCCATTCCCCGCCTTTTATTTATTGTCCTTCGTTTTCCGCAAGATGGCTCTTTTGTCGACATTTCTATTCTTTTACTTTTAATGAAGCTTTTACATTTAAATTGGAATCTATTTATAATGATCTTCTTCTATATTGAATGTAAAATAGTGGTTTATTTTTAGATTTCCATAATAATTAACCAGCCGTCTATCATGTATCATTAAAAGGATGTGTTGATTTTGGTTCTGTAGGATCAAGTGTTATACAGAATCATGTTTAGAGGACTGCCAAACTTGGGTGTCCTAGTGTCGAAGAAGTCCTCTTGAAAAAATGGGCCACTTCAATACCATAAGTTAATTTCCAGTAACTTGAACTTTGTTCCACAAAAATGTTTGCTAGTAATAGATAAGGTATTACTGCGAGTGCATTGTATAATTTTCAATGCACTACTCAGATCACGTCTATATGTCACGTAGCGAACGTAGCACACGTCCGTAGCATCACTTGCCGCTACGAGCAGCATAACTTCGTTACCGCTACCTATACCTTTATGCTTAAATGAACTTTTTATGTATACTATTGAATTAATAGGTGGTTGAAATGTTTAAATTTACTAAACTTTTTTATAGGTTACAATTACAGATTATCGATAATTTTAATATTAAAAAATAGTTGGAAACTTACATTTAAAAATAGTTGAAAATATTTAACATTAAAAAATAGTTGAAAACTTGAAAATGATGTTGAACGATTTTGATTATTACAACGTTCAATGGAATCCCTGACCGAATATAAACTATGAAGCCTAAACTAAACCTAGATTTTTTATATCATCCCCTAGGTCAAGGCTTAGCTCCCAGGCAGGTCGCCTAGTTAAAGATGAAACAGTGCCCTAGCTGTTGTTATTTACA
>NW_013525758.1:0-2288 GCF_000836215.1 Papilio polytes
ATTAAGCAATATTGAGATTCATCCGGGCGAACACAGAACACGCGCGGCTATTAATATTAATCTATTTACTTTTGCAAGAATAAACTCTGCATTGATAAAGATTACTATAATTTTAATTTGTTTCTGCTGTTATACATTTGTCATAATAGTCACAAAATAGTTTATATTTAGTATTAATTATTCATACTTCATACTAATATTATAAATGCGAAAGTTAAGATGGATGGATGTTTGTTACAGTTTGTAGCCTAAACGGCTGGACGGATTTTGGAAATTTAGTATAGATATCTGGATGATAGTCTGGAAGAACACATTGGCTACTCACTTTTGTTTTTTGTTTTTTTTTTTATTAATTCCACGTGGACGGAGTCGCGGGCGAAAGCAAGTTCCTACCTTAAGTTACGATGCAATTGTCATCATAATGTCATCATCGATCAATATCTGCCCACTGTTGAACAGATAAAGGCTGTACAATATGTAAAATGAAAGATAATCTCATAAAATATATTACAGAAGTCTCGCAGTGACTACACCAACTGCAAACGGTGATGATAAATGTCGTGTGCAGCGTGGGTACAGCTGGCGACTTTCTAGACCCAGTTTGCGACGCAAAAAGCAAAGAACTGGCTCAGATTCTGATGCTGTTATACTTAATAATGGTCGAGATCATACTACTTGTAACGGTAAGATAAATTTAATTTAAAAGTATACCTAATGTAGGCATACACGTTAGCTTTTGCGTGAAGATTTTAACTTAAATGAAGTATGATTAGTGTGTGACAAAACTGTTCAGCTATTAATATCTAATTCGGTTGTACTTTACGCCTGAAAATTTGTCATAAAGCGCCTAACGTGTGTTGCTTGACTTATACATATGTATTATTCAGGGACAATTGATAATATACCTCTTGTTTATTCAACATTACCAGTTTCAAAAATGTATTTTCGAAGCAAGGAATCAGAAATGTGTGAATTTACTTAAGTTTCCTGCTCGATAATATTCGGTTGCGCAAATGTTTGACGTTTACGGTTAACCGCTTCATTGAATTGTAAATCACCGACGTAAAATCAAAGGGAATCATTGAATTCGTTGGGACTTAATAATTAAGCTTTACGAAAATTTTCATTTAACATATTTTCATATAACAAATAATGTACTTATATCATTTTAACATGGCTATGACCAATTTCTATTGCTATTATTTCTTATGTCTTTAGGTTCTAGTTTACGCAAGAATGAGATTCTCCTCTCATCTTCAATGGTTATTAAAAACGACACGCAATCGGAGCTGCCGAATAATCGCAACAAATCACAACTGCCAGCTCCAAGAGTGCTAGCTCAGCCCACCAGGAGAGTCTCAGCTCATACCACACCGTTACTTCCTGATGTAAGACTAATTGCTTTATTCCAAAAAAACTATGCTATCTCCAAGAGAGTCCCTTAGTTATATTTCGACGTCCTTTTAGTTTCTACTTAAAGGACAATTTAACAATTAAACTATGGGATAGTAATTGAATCAATAGTGGCCGATGCAAAACTATTTTGCATCGTCATTAATGCTAAGATCATCTCTGATATATAATTCTAACATTTTATAAAAACGACAAATTATAAAAACGAATTGTCTTAACAAAATTTGCACGAAAAACTCATGTGTTTCAAATTTTATTTCTAATAGGTTTCATGGAAAGCACCAGAAGCAGGATTTTCCTCTGACTCCACTGTAAGAATGGAAACAGTCAAACCAACGCCCCACAGACTTTCACTCACCAACGACTATTTGACAGGTAATGTAGTTAGTTTTACGAATTATTTATACAGAACAGTCATTCGCCCGTCACTTCTGTTGATGGTAGAATTTTTAACTCCCATGACACAACAGCAGCGTTCGAGGCGTCCGCGTAGCTCCAAAAATAACTACATATACATACATATTCAGTTTTCAAGCGCATTTTACTAGAATTTGACATGGAATAAACACATAAGTTACATAATCTCACAAACGAAAGTAATAAAATAAAATCGTCAAACAAAATTGTCACATTTATAACCTTTCGTTAGCGAAAACGCGATTTTCAATTGTTTTTCATAAATTATTATTTCAAGTTCTATTGGCGCATGTAATTAGGTCTTTGATACTTTATCTTATGAAAAGTTAAATTATTTTATGGTTTTATTTTAGTAACAACTGTTAGTGAAGTTAAATCAAGCAATTTGGCTCCACCGCCTCCACAACTACCTATACCGACAAAACCTCGAAATGAAACTGCTGTTTTACCGACACGAC
>NW_013525759.1:0-504 GCF_000836215.1 Papilio polytes
GGAAACTGTCGCTCAATTCGACTTTGTCATACTTTTGCAGATATTGGAATTCCTTCGTGCGATACTCTATACATACTTTATCTTATTATTTGTTTTTCTAAGAAGTAACTTCTGTAAATACGTTTTATTGCGTTATCTCTTTATCGGCATTGTTTAGGTATGTTTTTATCAATAGTTATAAAAGTCGTTTATCTATATTCGTACATTCATACATTTTCACAGTGGTAGTGCCCGCTTTAACATCTTAGCACGAATGGGCCGGCACGCCCGGTGTAATACCAAGACCACACAAAAGACAGGCGTGAAATGGAAGTAATACCGTGTTTCGTCTGATGAGTGTGGTGCCGGAGGGCTAATTTAAGTCCCTTACTCCTTACCACCCTTTTCTCATGAGAGGATGGGAAGGGGCAGTGGATTTGACAGTGGAGGAGATGCATAGGAGGGGGAAATATCCTCTTTATGCGCGTCTCCTCCTTCGTCGGATAAGGGTAGGCAACGCATCTG
>NW_013525760.1:0-543 GCF_000836215.1 Papilio polytes
GTATGCACGCCTCCAAGAAAACAAACCATACAGCATTCTAAATAGGGCTGCCACTGTATTTGTACAGACAAAATTCCAACTTAGGGTTAACATAAGAACTATAATTTAGCATTTTTAGTTAGTTTGTATTTTTCGTCACTAAATATTTACAATACCCGTCCTATTTTAGTCAGTCAAGGGTTGTCAAATCATTGATCTTCTTTTCTTTCGCAGCTACTATCGTCAATAGTAGACAAGAATACTGATCTTTTTTGGTAGTATTCGGGTCTGTGTTCCTAAAAGTCGACAGCCCTATTTCGGAAGCCAACCAAAGTACACGCTACCTTATTATAACTGGATTATTAAATAAAACAAGCACGGCAGGATCGGAGATCAACGTCATCACTCTCTGTCTATCGCCACGCGACGCTATACCTATCTTTATTTCACATGAATAATTTTTATATCTCCCTCTCATTCGCACGGCACACTTATACGTCTATCTCTATCTAGTTGGGTTAACGATCTCAACATCCGTTTAAAACAGGTATCGAAGTGACAGGT
>NW_013525761.1:0-50834 GCF_000836215.1 Papilio polytes
ATATATAGCCTAAAGCGTGACGTAAGTGTAGGGCTTTTTATTAAAAAAAGAATTATTTAAAAATATGTTGTAATTGCTGACATCTTACACCACAAAGAGGTGTGTGTTTACCCTTTATTATATTAGTATAGATTCAAGTATTTATTAGCGGAATGTCGATGCTCTATAAAGGTTTACATTAGTTTCCCAGTCTCACGTTAACGATCGGTAGCAAACTTCTCGTTGTATTAATTAACACTGCGATAAACAGATGTGAAGATCGTCAGTTTGTGATGAATTTTAACGCATCTATGTTTCACTGAACTTCAATTACGTTCGTTTCAGACGAAAGAATCTGTATTGAGTTAGTTTATAGGGATCTGTGCAGTGGTCGCTATGCTATTTCGGCGAATACAGGTGGCCGCTTGCTGATAGCACCGTATAGTCATAGTAATATTATATTATAAATGCAAAAGTTTAGATGGATGGATGTTTGTTAGAGTTTGTAGCCAAAAGGGCCCAACGGATTTCGATGAAATTTCGTGCAGATGTAGAGTGTAGTCTGGAAGAACACATAGGCAACTCACTTTTGTTTTTTTATTCCGTGCGGACGGAGTCGCGGGCAAAAGCTAGTAATATACAAATTTATTTAAAAAAGTCACAGCAAAAACTGCTTTTAACTATTGCGCTAAAATAAATGTTTAATAGCTGTAACGTTTAAATCTTATGTTTATGTTTTAAAGTAACACAGAATTAATAACTTGAAAATTAATTCAAAGACTTTGTCCGGTCCACGATGTTGCTTGATCCGCTAAACTTGGAAGCTTTTGTTTGACTTCCTGTATGTATAACATCGAAGTAAATACGTTACGTGTTCTTAGCAGAGAATACGAGAACAGACAAGTGAATATTATCAATATTGGCATACTTCTATCAGACTATGCTTAACTTTTACTGTTATTAAAGCTTATTCCCGGGTGTAATCTTCTAAAACATCTGACTATCTAACTCACGGCGTGGGCATTATCTATCTGTACTATTATAATAAAGCGTAAACACACACTTCTTTCTTGCCTAAGATGTCGGCAATTACAACATATTTTCGAATAACTCTTTTTTTTAATAAAAAGCCCTACACTTACGTCACGCTTTAGGCTACATATTTTCACGCCATTAAACTTAGCGGGTTAATATTTTGGATAAAAAACCCTAATGTGGGAAAGAGACCATAAGTTGCTGCCAACATCAAGGAAGTAAGGTTGTCATCATGTCATGTCATTTGGACATTTGCTATTGAGAATTTGATAAATGTAAACAATAAAATAAAATTTTCATAATTTCATGCGGATGAAGCCGCACGGAAGCTAGTCATAGATAAAAAACCTATTTTTATTTAAAGTCGCAGCAATATAGTTTAACCTACTAACTATTTAAATATTAACTTGGTCGTATCACGTCGACGTCTATTCTTGCTGTTGATGTCGTTCGTTGGTAAAACCTTTTGATGTAATCGTTTGTCATTTAAAGATCCTTTATCATTTACGATGATATTTTATGACTGAAATAAATCGCGTTAAACAATTCCAGTGACCGAACGACATCATTTTGGAACATTTCCAAATTTAGCAGCCGGCTTGTTAATTACATATTAAACCAAAATGAAGTCATCACGTTTATTTATTTAAAACATTGAAAAAGTCATTATGAAATTTTCTGTACGTTTTTTCGCTATTTCGCAATCAAGATCAAAGGAGATTTTTACATATGTCTATCTACCGTTATGTCTGAATTCACTCCCTTCTTTGCACAATATCCTTTTTTTTAAACAGCGATCTTATATCCATCCTCATGGTGAAATATAAAGAGGCTATCTTGATATCATTAAATATTTGATTCTAGATTCCAGAATAGTTGGCATTGCGATAAATCTGAGAATTCGATGTTCCGCTTTTCCAGTTGTCGATACGTATCGGGAATCAAATTGTAGGTCGCTTTGAAAATTTAGGACGACTGTTTTATTTTAAACTTTTTTACAGCATCCAATAACATCGACGGAGGTAAGAATGGACAAAATATAAATTAAATTATTGTTTCTAACCTTCTTAAGAGTTTGCTTGTGTTTTAAAAGAAGGATAACGATACGCCTTCATTAAAAATCTAAGGCACTCATTAAGAAGTAATTTTAATAAAATATTTGTCCGTTGTTTAAGAAATGTCTGATTCACAAGCAATCGAAAACATGGCGAATTCCACCCCGCTGATTATCCATAGTCACACGGTGCAAACCTTTGACCACACCGCCAATTAAAATGCCACTGCTATCTAAAAAAACTCTTCCAATTCGTAAAACATCGGTCACTTTTTAAAACTTCTATGTCGACGTAAGGCTAAGGAAATTAAGTCATTCTTATATTTACATAATATTAGCGTCTAATTATATTATTTCAATAAAAAACTGTTAATAACACAAATATGTCAACTTACATAATTATAATTAATAATTTTGTCTTGAAACCGATTTAATAATCGACTATTTCCGCATATTTCTGCTAAAAACTGGAGTTATACTGTACATTTGGGCCTTTGAAGTGACCTAACTTTACGTAGGGACTATCGATATGTTCATTGCTCTCCAAGACAAAGGAGCAAAAAAATACTCATAATTTGTAAGAACGAAATTTAATTATAGTGGTGAAGAGAAAGCGATAGTCTTTCTGCTTTGAGCAATTCGGTCATGAATACTTATAATATATTCAGCCGGCACGGGATTTGCTTTATTACTGAATGAACAAAGCACCTTCGGGTTCATTGTTGTAATATTCATTGTCATTCCTGCCATTGCCTTGATAGCGCGCTGTGAAAAAGGCAGATTTTTAAACAGCCATTTCTAGGCGCGAATTACATTAACAATATTTTTTGTATTAAATCAAAAGCTATTGTACAAATGGCCAGTAATTTCAATATAACAAATGCAACTCCGCGTGCATATCTTATCGGTAATCTGCAAGCAAGCAAACGGGAATATCAGAAAACAACAAAAGGTAAATAGACTTATGCCGATGTACGAACCGCCCAAGTTGATTCTGGATGCTTTCACTTAATTCACTACATGAATTTGGAACAACTTGCAACAATGTAATTAGATCTGATTATTGAGCTCTAAATTTTTTTTTATTTTTTTTTGTTGTCGCGGGGAATGCATTTACCCACTTCACCGTCCATGCTGCGGGGGCAGCAAGGACAGTTTCGTGTGGGACTCCCGGCCTAATTCCGCCGGACTACCCACTAAACCCCGCGGTGTTCTCCTTCGCCCAACCGGGCCGTGGCTTCTACGTTAGTTTATCCACGACAGCTCTAAATTGTAAGTCATGTGACTTTCGGTGAAAAACTGCTGTAGAAAAACTTACTCGAATCCAACTTCGAACATTGGGACTGTCGATTTACTGTTTTATAATTTTTTAAGTGTAAACATATTACGTTTCTGAGTTTGGTTTTGTAAATATATTGTTTTGTTTTAGAAAGTATTTAAAGTCCGATTCATATTTTGGCGTTTCATTTCCGTGTGGAAGTAGTCTACGATGGCTGTTCCCACACTCGTTAACAACTCGGTAGCCGAGATTTTTCCGCTGCATTAATTATCATACCCATAAAAAAGCGTGAAATCAACGAATGGTGATATAAAGTTGAATATTTTAACAGCAATCAATTTTTTTGCAAATTAACAAATCTATATGATTGTTCGATACAATATCAGGTTATTGTATTACGTATAATAAAATAAATTATATGTAAAATTTTTCTTATACTAACTGTTGCTCACGATTTCTAAATGCTTCTTTTTTTCTCTTAAATTTAAAATTACAGCCTATGTTACTCAGCGGTCAAAGATTTCTAAGGGTGCAAGAATTTTTGAATCGACCCAGTAGTTGAGTTATTCCAATATATAATATTCAAAAGTACAAATCTTTTCTCTTTATAATATTAGTACAGATATTCATAACAGGTGTTTATTTTAATATTTATCTGGACACAAGTTAGTAAAATATTTAAGCGCCTGTTATTTTGATTTCTGCAAAAGATATCAATCAAAACAAAGGATTTTTTTCATTGTTATTTCAATAGGCTCTTATATCTCTTGTATTTTTTGAGGGCAGAGTTAATTTCTCAATTGAGGGTTTGGTTAAAATCGTAGAAATGTTAAGGTCAGCTACACGGTTAACGAGATTCTTACATAATAAATGGCCCAATTTCTCACATACGTACAAATGCCGTAACAATCTTAACAACGCTTTAAGGGAAAAGATTTGAGCAAACACATTTATTTATCATGATTGAAAATAACCCTGATTGAATTGGACCCCTGTTGGGTACAGTCGTAATATATTCCTGTCACGCAAGACGAAAACATGTCGCCATGTTTGTTACTAACTCACTGGAATTGCTTTTACCTTTTTGTTAAATAACAGAAAGTTTAACAAATACGACTGTTATTTTGCTATAGATAGCTAAATTTTCTTACAATGTAAGACGAATCAAAAGGTCTTACCAATACTGCTAATGAGAATGCCTAATAAATTCTGTAAGAGTGCTTATTCAAGATTCTCATTAATAATAGGGTTTCATTTTAATTAAAGAAGATTTTCATTAATTTAAACAAAATCAACAATAACCCGTCAATATTGAACTCGCCGCCGGCGCACGCAATGGCAACTGCACCCCCGGCGCCCCCAACCCCTCAAGCCGCGCTCTTCGAGCGATGGCCCGCAGTGCGAGGCGCGACGCGAACGCGATATAAAATCTTTAACCCTCGCCCTGAAGGACCCCCGCAGGGTCTGAAACTGGTCGGTGCCGTCACTGGAAAAAAAGTATGACGTGAGAGAGCCGTTAAATAATTAATTACAAACATAGGGTATTTCCGTTTTGCTTCAAGAGAGTGAGAGATATAGAGATCACAATTTTTTGGCGTTGACAACTCATGTTTTATACTACACAATAGACCTATTAAAATGACATAAATGTATTCAAGACACCATTGTCTCCGTACTCCAAAGTAAAACGTGTGTTTTACCTAACGTAATACGACTTAGTAATTTTAAAGCTATTGTTATACTTAGGGTTAACTTAATTGCGAAAGTTTGCGAGACTGTACGCGGGTCAGATTTTCTTGTTTAAGACTTCGTTAAGTCTGCTGTAAGACAACATCGTTGCTTAAAGTTTGAAGTTTTTCTAATTGCTTAAGTTCAGGTGAATTTGGAATCCTTAAACCAATCAAGCGTAATCGATTTTATATCTTTACTAGCTTTCGCTAGAGAATCCGCCCGTGCGGTAATAAAAAAAAAGTAAGTAGTTCAGCAGTTTAAACTTCAAACTCTAACAAACATCTATTTATTCATGAATCTATACATCCAAATTTTCGCTTATATTATATATAATTCCGGTGCCATCGCCTAACAAAGGTTGACAATCATTGAAGCAACTTTTTATACATTTAATAGTAGTTAATATTATTAATAAATAAAACAAAGAAATTGCATAACCCAAATCGTTATAAATTAAACATCGTAGTTCTATTATGTAATCAGGAAAGGAGCAATTTTGGCGCAACTCCATCTCAAGTAACCGACGCGAATTTCCACGAACATTTGCTTGTACGCCAGTTTCAGGCGCTTGTCGTTTACACGGAACATGTTTGAATCTGTCTACAGAACTTCTTGTGTAAAGGCATCAAAGTACGTTGATACATCGCGTATGTGTAATGAGTAAATTTAGATCCTCAAATAAAGCTTACTCAAATAGTAAAAAGTAGAATTTCCTTAATAAGAACTTTTTTAATTAATCTGTGGCTTTGTCGATATATTTCATCTGATGTTAAGTAATTTAACATAGGAACATTTTATAAGGAACTATTAACTTAATAAGTAAACAGATGATATAAGTTTTCTTAAACAGAAACGATAATAAAGACAACCACATAAATCATGGCAATACATTTTGATCTTGCAGCATTTTTGCCTGCAATTGATAACATGGTTTGATTTTTCTCATTGCCATCTTTAAAACAGAACCACACCTATAACGAGTAATGTAACATATGTAGAGGTCAAGTAGTGGCTCAAGGTCGCGGCAATGACTTCCCGGGGCCGCTCCGGAGACAAGCTTCATTAATTCTTGTCCACAAAGCTTTCCACTCTACTTTACGAATGACGCGACTAGAATACTTTTGTATGTAATACTCTAAGAGCTTTGAGGCGACAATATTCGGGTACGATAGAAAAAAAAACTCAATAAATACTGTCAACTTACTTTAGAGCGTTTATCTTAAAGAAACATACGCCATATTTAAACCAAAGAGTATTAAGTTAATTTATTGTGTGGGTACTTAGTATAAATTGACAGTTTTCTTAACCTAGTAGCCTTTCAAATACCAGCTTCTAGTATGAAACAAAATAATTCAATATTTCTAGCAAGGAAAACAAAAATACCGGATCGATTGTTCTTAATTTAACGTATATATTTCTTTCTAAAACAATTTCTGATTTCATCATTAACCTTTCTTTTTAATCATAAATTAAAAATGTATTACTAGGTCACATTCTGTAAGCAAGAGGGTCGTTAAAAACTTTTCTTTCAGTGTAAGTAATGAAGTATGTTTCATAAGAGCCTTTGACATGAACCTTGAACTTTTACCTTACCTTGAAAATCATTAAGAAACCTCAGAATACATTTTGAATAAAAATATAAATGTTATGAGAAAAAAATTAAAAAATCGATGTAACTTTTGTTTTAGACATTTTTTGCGTTCATTGTTTCTCTTTAGGACGACTTTAATCTTTTTCCTCTCTAAAAATAAATCTCGTAGTAATTTTTTTCCATTTCATATTTTTCTTTATAACAATTTTTAATCCTGTCACAGATTATATGAGTGATGTAAATTTTTTACCACGATTAATTCGACCGCAAACAAATTTCAATTACTCTGGATTTTAATCACGGAAATGTAGCGCCATATGGAATAATAAATCTGTACAGCATTTAATAAACTGTAACTACTCGAATATCAAAAATGAAAAAAAAATTACCCATTTAAAACTTATAACACCATCCATGAACCCATACGTGAAGAAAAACCTCAAAACATATTTAAAAAATATACTGACATATTGTTAGCATCTTTCTTGTTTGAAATCGGATAAAAAGGAAAGGACATAGGACTTAGGAATACATATTATGTTAAGTTGATAAAAGCGACTAGTAAGTAGAGATTAGATAAAGCGATATTTTGAAAACTGTCATCAAACTGGCAAGTTGCCAGTCGGAAACAACTCCGCTACCTAATTACCCTCCATTCGTTAAATGTATCTAGGAGGGCAACGGTTTAACGGTGGATTTATAAATCCCTGACTTGAATAATATTGCCAAATAATTCCTTAAAGTAATATCCTTAAGGTATATTATCATAAACAAAATCTTACAGCGCTTCAAATCTCGATATTATTTTTAAAAAATAAAAAAAAAATCAAAGGGCACACGAAGAAGAGGTTCTATGAAAAATAAACGAAGGGAGAACTTCAAGCAAATGTAGTTCTATTTTTCCTTGAAGAGGAGAACGGAACCTTCCATTCTTAGGGTTGAATATTTCATTTTGTTTGAGATAATATCTCGCATAATTCTTTACAAGCTCAGGCTCCTATAAAACCATTTATGCGCGACTTAAGTAGAACCTAATTGCCTAACTCGTTTCGTAGACGCATTGTCGCCGCGAGGCACGCCTCTGCATGCTAAACGACCACTGATAGACGACCCACCGCCACCCGCCCATTATGAGGTTACATGATATTTATACTTACAGCACTGCGCCCAAGTAATTTGTCTAATGAGTTGTTGAACATGATGTTACGTTAAAACCTGTCGACAATTGATTTCTTAAATCCATTGCATCATTGGACATTTAAACGTTAAACCGTTCCTTGTGTTATAACATCGCTGGTCGTTTTAACCTTACAAGGCACATTAGTAAAACTTTCAGCTTTTATAAAATAACTAGCTTTTGCCAGCGAATCCAATCGAGTGCAATTAAAAAAAAAGAAAAGTAAGTAGCCTATATGTTCTTCCAGACTATCCTCTACATCTATGCCAAGTTTCATCGAGTTTATTTAATTAGTTAAGGCTATAAACTCTAACAAACATCCATCCATCTAGACTTTTGCATTTATAACATTAGTAAGATGAAGGTCTTTTGCTGATTCTTCGGGTATATTACTGGTACGAAGCGATTTAGGTTTCAGATTACTACTCATGGCTCCTGTTTATTCCTTAAGACAGCGATCATGATATTAAGGTTATATCAGAAAAACTAATAATTAGGATAAATAGTAAAACCCCCTTCGTTAGAGTTATTTCAATGTCTACTTACTAAAGTTGCACTTAATTGCTCATACGCTCTATTTTGTATAAGTCTAAATAATATGCGGCTTTACTTCTATTAAGTTTAGAAAAGTAATACAAACAAAGCGTCGTAATTTGTCTAGCCTATGTTCGCGAGAATAATAAATGAGGCAATCATTTACCTACGTTGTATGACCGCGGCGCAAAAGCTTGCAGACTAAATTTAAAACTAAAATTGTAAATGGAAATATAACATTTATTTAAAAGTCATTTCAATTGTAAGTAAAGCTAGTGCTTTCGCCCGCTTCCATCCGCGTGGAAATAAAAAAAAACAAAAGGCAGTAGGCTGTGTGTTCTTCCAGACTATCCTTTACACCTGTGCCAAATTTCATTGAGATCTGTTTAGCAATTAAGGCTACAAACTCTGACAAATATCCATCAATCTAAACATTCGTATTTATAATCTTATTATGAAAAAAGTATCATTAAAGTTAGATATTATAACGTCGAAATATAATAATATTTGAATGTTCAGAGATAAGTCTGTCCGTAAAATTAATGAAATTGCAATTCAAGCGGAAAATGATAATTATTCGCGTGCACGAAACTGTGATAATATGAGTCAGAGATTTCGAACGAAATTATAATACGAACATTTTAATTATGCAATAACATACTCAGTATACATTTTGCCGCGCTGTTGAAATATTTTTCCATCTTATTATTCTGTTAAAATACATGTTATCCAAATTTAAATAAGACAAGTCGAATATTAAAACAGAAATCATATAGATAAATGCGGAAGTTTAGATGGATGGAGAGACGCTTGTTAGAGTTTGTAGACTAAACGGCAGAATGGATTTCAATGAAATTCGGTACAAAAGTATAGGTTATTCTGGATGAACACATAGGCTGTTCGCTTTGCTTTTTTTCTAATTCAACGCGGATGGAGTCTCGGGAGAAAGCTAGTATAAAATAAAAACTGTAACTGTTGTCTTTGGTTTTTAAAGAGGAGGATGAAAAATTATTTCATACAATTATTACAACATTGGAAACAATTCGTGTTTTCAACAATCCTGTTATAATATTTCTTGTCATAAGCTTCAACAATACACTGTTCCGGTACCATTTCATATCAAGTTCAATTGTTGAAATTGAACAATGGTGTTATAAGGTAAAGGTGCGGGATGTGAACAAATAGGAACCTCGGCACGTGACGTGAATGTATGGAGCAGAGGTCGGCCGCCCGTCAATTCAATCAGTGTTATTTCCTGAAGAGAAATTTATATAGGTTTCCGATAAGAATTATTTATAAAGTTTCTGTAAATCTGAGCGATCTGGTAACGTCAAAAGGAGTTAACATGATATGGACGATAGATACAAAACAAATTTGAAAATCTAAATTTATGGGTTTGGGCGTTATTTCACTCAACTCATGGCCTTTACTCTTAAATTAAATTATAAAGATGGGTACTGACTGATGTTACGAGGTCCAACAATTGCATAGAGTAACTCATTGGTCGCTGGTTTTATCGAAACACTAAGATTACATTAAAATTCGCCAAATAACATATTACGTTAGACCACTTATTTTCTGTCAGTACTTATTTGTAAGGGACAAATGTTTAACGTGTTTCTTGTGCCATCGATCAGATTAGACCTACATTCATTTAGAATTAAGAAGATTTCAAATTCAAAGTAATGTTAATATATTTTACTGTGCTGAAGCATTTTCGTTATATTCGTCCGATCGTCCGCAGCTTATCCTATCTCCGCAATCTTGTTCCATCTCAATCTATCACTTAAATTGAAAAAAGCGTTTGAGCAGGGATTTCAATTCCTTGCGTTGCAGAATTTTTCTTATCTTTTATTACCATACTAGCTACAACCATTTCTATTTGTTATTTTTAAACCTAAGTTTTATGATTCACAAATCTTAAGGAACTAGCTAGATCAAAACAATAATTTGCTGCCATAATTATGGCTATTACCAACCTGTGTCTTAAATTTGAGGGTCCGTAATAGTATTAATGGTGGTGCGAGTAAGAATTTTGTGTCACCGACGTTTAGTAACTTTAGAGTTAAGAACACCCTTTACCAACGAGAACTATATTTGCATTGCAATTATTTTACAAAAGTAACTATAGTATAACGATATATATTTTATATTTAGCAGCTGTTTCCCCTGACAAGGCGATATCCTCGGTCCTCCCTGTCGACCTATGTCTCGCATCCCCTCTGCTACATTGACCCAGATTTTATAAAATTACTTCTCCGAATAGAATATCCGCACTGATATTTGTTTTCACTCGTTATTATAATTAAACTGACATATAAATTTTCCAGTTTTTTTTTTTCAATTCTCGTTTGTAAGTTTTATTTTCATCTATTCATAGTTTTGAAAATTATAGACATAATAGTTACGATAATTACGAGGGAATGAGTAATAAAAGAAAAGTTCATTCTATGATAAAAAAAAAAAACGCCAGAAAAAAGGCGAGATGCATTTTTTACAAACAACAAACATATCTGAAACGAATAATTGTTTTGAAAATATGTACGTTGGCAGCGTATAGTAAGATTACATTATTCCATTTTTACAAAAGTAAATATTTTCCGTACTCCGCTTTTGCATAAATGATTCAGAACGAATAACATTGAGTTGGTGAAGAATTTTAATAATAAAATTTTCCCCGGACATTGGAATCCGACGCGTTCAGATTTTATCAAAGTTATATTCTGTCTGAAAATTCTGCATCTGATAGTTTTCCACAGTTATAACGTGGTATTTGAACAAGCCTATAAAATTAAAATATTCAT
This sequence comes from Papilio polytes, assembly GCF_000836215.1. Lineage (NCBI taxonomy): Eukaryota > Metazoa > Arthropoda > Insecta > Lepidoptera > Papilionidae > Papilio > Papilio polytes. The sequence goes on from NW_013525761.1 coordinate 11,185, forward strand.
GCAATAGCTTTCGTCGGGAATTAAAAGATAAGAAAGCAAATCTATGTGTTCTTCTAGACTACATCTATGTTAAATCATCGAGATCGGTTCAGCAGTTTAGGCTACAAAATCTACTAAACATCCATTCATCCATCTAAACTTCCGCATTCATAATATTAGTAAAAAGAAATACTAATTATTGCCCGCGACTTCGTATAAAACTTATTGCTAACAATTTAATATATTTTACATTTCAGTTATCAGTGCTCTTGTAAATTAAATTGGTTATCTGTTTAACCCTAATCAATGTATTGTCATGAAAGATAAATTGTTTGTTAAGGTTTACAGTATTTCAATTCTATATTTATCAATAAATAGAACCACTTAAAATAGTATTTACACGAGAAATAAGTTGCAAGATTTTTACTCGTAATTACAATTTATTTCTGACTGTATTATAACATGACCAGCTTTAGCCCGCGACTCCGTCCGAGTGGTATTAAAAAAAATACCAAGTAGCCTATGTGTTCTTCCAGACAATCCTCTATATCTATGCCAAATTTCATTATGATCCGTTCAGCCGTTTATACTACAATTCTAACAAACATCCATCCATCTAAACTTTCACATTTGTAATAATAGTATGAAGTATGATTTCAAATTAATTAGTAACATAAATAGCGTTAGTTGATTGTTGTCGCATGATATTTGCAAACATCCAAGATTACATTTGGTCAATATCCCTTTGGTAATAGATTGTGTCAATATTGGAAGAACAATACACACGAAGGCTGAGTAAATACGATTTCTTGATTGAACGTATATCAAAACATTTGGTAAATAAAACATCGTAAGAAGAGAATAGAAAGTATACGAATGAAAAGATTGATATATTAAGCATTTGATTTTGTAAAAAGATTCTGTACGTCTTTTAAATATTATCATAATTTGGCAAATTTAACCTTGCTCAGAATGCAAAAAATTCTTTATATTGTCGTCTTACACTAAGAGATTTCTGATGATAAATGTTGAACATATCCATCATCATAATCACTTGCCCTTGTCCTTACGGAGGGTCGGCACTGTGTGCTGCTCTTCTGCACATTTCTATCAGCCGTCATATGTATCTGAATCCACTCCGTTCTTAACCATATCCACTTTCACACAAACGTTGAACACTGAAATGTTGAACTGAATCCGGAGGAACCAATTTTTTTCTCCTTGTTATAATCTTACTAATATTATTAATGCGAAAGTTTAGATGGATGGATGGATGTTTGTTAGAGTTTGTAGCCTAAACGGCTGAAGGGATCTCAATGAAATTTGACATAGATGTAAAGGATAGCCTAGATTAATACATAGGCTACTTGCATTTGTTTTTTCTTTTATTCCACGAGGACGGAGTCGCGAGCGAAAGCTAGTAGTGTGAGTAACTAATTTTATTTTTAAATATAAAAAAAATATTCTTACATTACAAGTGATAGATCTCCTCGTCTAAAATAAGAGTAAAGCCTGTAATCAAAATTCCAGACATCATTGCCGGAGGTGCTTTAGAATACTTTATAAAATGATCCGCCCAGTTCATTATGCTGTGAACTTTAAGCTTAATTATAAAGTTCGCTGCAAGCATACGAGTCAGCTACTTAAACATTGCTTTAAAACTTAACATTATGCTAAAGTTTTCAGCAGTTTTACCTGATGTTACTTTTTGCTTGTAAAAATTATCCTGCTTCAGTAAGGTCAGCATACCAAGTGTTCGTCCTCCAACTAACTTTGTCATCCGTCATCTCAGTCATCACTCCCTTCTTGATCATGTCACCTTTCATCCAATCCATCCTTCTTTCTAGTTTTACCTCTTACGGTGTAGCTCCACACTAACTAACGTTCTTCTGGTTACAATACAATACTATACTAAGGGTGAGTTGCATCAAATCGCTGGTTATCGTAAAAGTTATAATAGGGTTACAAGTGCAAAAACATATTCTCACAGAGGTTTTATGTGTTTTTCGTTTTTACAATGGAAACATTTAAACCTGAATGTCACTAAAGTGTCAAGTTGGTGTCAAGAATGACATTTACGTAAATTGAAATGTTTGGAAATACATGTTTCGCCGATTATATTTATATATCATACGCATGGTATTTTATAGTGAAATAAACTTTTTGCCCACGAAGATGGAGAAAATGGCAAACTCTTGTGAAAATAAACTAGTTTGGGCCATTATTGAAACTGTATTTACTTTACTACTCAAATATGTAGCAAAAATGAAGCAATAAAATTATACAAATATAAATGCATCTTATTTATTTTCCATATTATAAATTGTCCTGTCAATGCATATTATAAATTGTCCTTTTATGGAGGACATTTTTTTAAATAAGAGAAAAGGGACAAGCGCTGTTGCTATGGCCTTAGACACTCGAAATTTGTCCAAACTGAATGTTTGGCCAAATTTCGAGTTCCATCTTGGAAATCCATTATTTCCGAGCACGCAAGACTTTATTCTTCTGGATTACGTATAGGATAATAGTAGAGATTTTCGTTTTCCATTACTTTTTCCATTATTTGTGCTTTTGAAGATAAGAGCTTGTGACAGTTGACACTACCGAACTGACACTAACCGTAACGCTAACTATAACCGCCCAAAATCGGGCGGTTATGATTAGTGTCAAATATGACGTCATTTTGACCAGCGCAAAACTGGTGTAGCGAATATCATGAACATCCGAAGACGTAACCATCGGGAATGTGCTGGTTAAGGTTTATAGTTAGTTAATGTAACTCACCCTTAGTAAATTTTAAGGTTATTCCAAATATTACTGTTACAAATAATTTTAACTTTAACGGTAACCGGCGATATGGTGCAACTCACCCTAAGCTTTTCATAAATGTTTACTTTAACAATGTCAATTTTCTCTTAATAAGTTTAATATTTGTAGATAGAGTAGAATTTCGTCACTCAATAAAGCGCTAACATAAAGGTAAAGATCCCCGTTACATTCTTAATTAGTTTTTTTTTTTAATTGGAGACAACATTTTGTAAAATGTGGAACAAATTTTACAAATGTAAATATTAACATTTACATTAAAAGAATCTTTTCTATTAATTAAAAATCCTCTCTAAGCTGAAGTAGATCCTATAAACTATAGGATGGCTTTCATATCGCAAGACTGCAGACCTCGTCTGGACAAACGCGCCCCGAGCGCTCGACCCATTCACTCAGTGCGCCTTTCAGCGATACGCTCTGTTTTAACAACTCTAGGTATTAATGTTAGCTACATATAAATTGTCATACTTACCATGGAATTCTCGTAATTTTAAAATCGAGGGAATAAATAACAAAGTTTTTAATCTTGTACATGGAAATTAAATTTGAACTTAATTAAGTACCCTAGTTTCTAGATTTTAGTCCCTTTCCATCCTTTTCTTAAGAGGAAAGGATGGGAAGGAAAAGTGGAGGAGACGCATAGGAAAGGGAAACGTCCTCTTTATGTGCGTCTCCTCCTCTGGTAATTAAGGTAACGCATTTGCAATTGCGGATGTATACAAGCAGCGGTCGCTTTCCATTTCGCTGGATTCAGGTGGTCGCTTGCTCGTTTCCCACCGTATATTATAAAAAAAATAGATTCCTCGCCAATGGACTTCCAGCATAAATTCTACTACGTTTGATACGGTGTTTTCAAACTACCCACGAATGCGAGAAGTCCTAAGGAGATGGAGTACCTATATCTACATAAATTGTATAAAATATATCTGATAAAACAAACAATTGTACTAATCAAATGTATTATTTGAAATTAATAAAAAAAACTAATCAAGATTGTTGTAAAATCTTAAACTTTTTTTACTATCTAGTTATTTATCGAATTTGAGGTCCTGTAGTGCACCTTCGTGTAAATTAAATGTTACTTTAAAACAAATTTATTAGTCAAAATTTTAGTTCGAGTGAACTTATTCACTGCGCTCAGAAACCAGCTCAAACTTCGAAAGCAAATGCGCTTCCAACAACAAACTTATATAACTTTGCTCGAATCTTTTCCATATAAAATAATTTATCACTTTGTTTGCAAGAGTGCAATGAAATATTAGTTGGGGACATTTAGAGACCCATTAATTATATCTACTATGAAAAGTATTTCTATAATACAAATGAATTAAAAGTAGGAACTAAAATGCCTGTACAAAAATAATAGCAATAGTGTATTATTACCAAATAATTTTCCCTTAATTCTCGTCTTTCATCGTACGACTACGATTTAAGACAAAAATATGAATTCGTATTGAATTGTAATATCTTATTTGTATAATTTAATATCAGAAAGACATAATAAGTTTATACTATACTACATTTTTTAATCACACGCAATCGACCCACTAGCCTATCTCTATTGTAAGCTTCTGATAAAGCACACATGTTCGACGCTAACTCGAGATCTACAATCTACATCATCCTGTTTCATGTAGGTTACGTTTAATTACATCCAGCGGTTAACCTAAGACCGCGTTCATATTGTTACCACCGCATTTGAGTGACCAGCACTGTATATAACCTTCCACATGCAGTTCGTGATAACAAAAAATAAATGATAAAATACAACATTAGTTACAATAAAACCTCAAGAAGTCTATATGTTCGTCCAGACTATCTTACATCTGGGCCACATTTAGACAAAATCTGCTGAACTGGTTCTACTATCTGATACCTTCCAATAACCTGGAACCTCCTAAACATTCATACATACGTTCGCATTAATCATATTATTATATTAGTATCATTTATCATATTAGTAAAGAGTATAATAATTTAAAGTCATTTTTATTGATGTATTTCTTTATTTATGTTTCAATTTTATAACAATGATAAATAGAAAATTCCAGCAAACGTCAGGAGTCCCAGAATTGCGATAAGCATTTTGAAAATCTGTAAAAAATCATAAAATTTGTTACGATATCTTAATTTAGTAGTAGACATGTAACTACTTTTAAAATATTTTTTTTGAGATAACCTAACATAAGTAAATACTTACCTTGTCTTGAAACTTTCGGTTTTTCACGCATTGACTGTATGGCATATTTGTGAACGATACCGAATTATACAATGGGACCCATAAATTTGGTATCAGCCAAAATAGAAAATCATCAATTGATTTACGGAACAGATATGAAGGTCGAGTAACCAAATCTCTCATCTGGAAGAGAAACATTAAATTAAATTACGATTTCAAGATAAATTAACAACTATCTGTTGCCCGCGACTTCGTCCACGCAATATTAAGAAAAAAGCAGCCTATAAATTGCCCGTCTATGTTAGCTACCCTTCAGTGAAGTCCGGTGAAATCGGCCCAACGGAGATTACCCTGAACAAACGCGGCTTGCGGACAGACAAACAGACAGACCGACAAAAATATTTTCAATAGTAGTCGGGAGGTGATTTTCCTTATGATCAATGTAAATAAATTATCTTACCGAAATATGTTTTTTTTTATTTTATTTTAATACTGCAGACATTCAAATTTCATTATATGTATAGATAAATTCTCGCTATATTAATCTTACCTCCACGTAATTATACATAGCTAAATCACTTATAGCAAACACGTCTACCCATCTTGTAGCGGAGAATTCGTTAAGGATATTTTTGAGGTTATCATTGTATTTTTGGAATAACTCGTCGAGTATAGTACAGTCCTCGAATCCACAATTCATTCCTTGACCGTAGAATGGTACGACAGCATGCGCGGCGTCGCCGATCAGAAGAGCTTTGTCATTGACATGATATGGTCGACACTGAAATTAACAAATTAATATTTTAAAGTTAAAATCCTACAATAACTAATAAGTTAAAAGTAAAAAGTAATTTACCTTTACTGAAACTAATGGTAATGCGGATCCAGAGAAGAAGTCTTCTATTAATTTTTTCTTCCCAATCAATGGTATTGCATCAGAGAAATATTTCCCAAAGAAATTCAAAAGTTTCTCTTCAGTGTCGATTTCATTGAACTTCGCAAACGGCATGAAGAGTGTGACAGTCCAAGTACGATCTTGATTTGGTAAAGCAATCAACATGAAGTTTCCTCTTGGCCAAATATGTAAATACTGAGAAGGCATCTGAAACTGTAATACAAAGTACTTGAATATTAAGCAAGCAATTATCAATAATTGTTAGGGACAATTAATCATAGGATATGCCAGTTACGGATAAATCCACATCATTAGGACATCGTCAATCACTCGTGTTTGTATTTGTACACGTTAACTGAATATTTCGCTGTAACTACGTATTTGATATTTGTGCGTGAAGACGGTGCTAGTTAAGATGAGACTATGTTTTACTTGGATTGTTTCATTATTGGTTCCTTTAGTATATGCTCAAACAAATGAATATCAAAAATTTTTTCTTGCCAGTAATTATTATCATGAAAATTATGAGTGCATTAATAACATATTGAAAAATCATTTTACATGCAAAAACCGAATTACCCTTGTATATTCTAACGCCGATGTCGACTATTTAATAAAAAGGATTAACCTTCAGGATTGCTATAGTTTCAGAATACGTAATTTTACATCTGAAAATGCACTTCTAGGAACGAAGATCTATGTCATTATAGCACAAGACGTTCAAGAATTTGCAAGCGGTCTAAAACAGCTGACAAGAGACGTCCTTTGGAATCCAAGAGCAACTTTTATTGTTCAGATAACAAAAATTACTGAGGAGCATTTGAAAACAGTTTTTAACATATTTGTAGATCAAAAAATGTATAAAGTTATTTTACTTAATTACGTGAATCCTGAGAAAACTGAAATATTTACTTATTTTCCATTTAAAAAGAATAATTGTGGAGAGACATTTGATGAAATTCTTAATCTAGGATTATGTCGAGACATAAACGATATTAGCGAATTGTTTCCTGAAAATGTGCAGTATTCACTACGTAATTGTGTAGTCAAAGTCGCAGCTAAGGAAGATATTCCAATTGTAATACTAAAATCAAGCAATTACACTGTTTTTGGTAAATACGTTATGGGCTTAGAACAATATCTGCTAGAGACTATTGCTGCTGTGGAAGGATTTACAATAGAATATGAATACTACGATGCTGATACAATGTATGGAGTAGTTTTACCCAACAGGACTACAACTGGACTTCTAGGAAAACTGCAAGATGGTAAAGTAAGTATAGCAGCAGGTGGTTTTGTCTTGATTCAAAATCGGGTCGAAGTATTTGATTACATATGGGGTTACCACTATGCTGATTTAATTTTGCTCACCCCAACTATAAAAGAAAACATTTGGAAAAAAGTTTACCGTGAATTTGGAATAAAAACATGGCTTTTAATAATACTTGCTTATGTATTTATGATTTCTTTTATGGCAACCTCCCGAGTAATATTGACAACCGAAGAACCCGAAATTTCAATGTTGAGCATAAAACTTTGCGCTTATTTTTATGGACACAGCGACGACAGATTATTCAAAAATACGAAGCCGAAAGTCATAATTGTACTATGGGCGTTGTTTACTTTCTTCATTAATAGTTTCTACAATACAGCATATTATAGTCTAGTTGCCGGAAATGTTAAAGACGAAAGAACATTTGACACTGATGATTTAAAAACCCTGCCATATGAACCTTGTGTAAGTGACACAATGAGAACATTATTTCTATACGCTTACAATATTACCCTTCCAAAAGGTATTGCTAATCCAGATTGTAGTTTTACAGAAAGTGCAATGAATACTGTCGCTTCGAGAAAAGATGTTTACGCAATAGAGATGAACTACAGTTATAGATTAAGAGAATTTATGTATATAGACAATGATGGAAACCATTTGGTAGATGCTTCGGATTTCTCTTACGATTCTGTAATGACCATTTATGCGACTCGGGGATTTCCGTTGAAAGGTGAATTACAAAAATACGCCTTTTATATGTACGAAGCAGGGTTATTGCAGAGGCAATTACATATAATTTATATAAAAAATCTAAACTCAATGAAAAATCGGAATCGGAGTTATAAAAAAATTAGTCTAACAGATTTTAGAATTCATTTTGCTGTTCTTATTAATGGAAGTATAATTTCTTTGTTTTCTTTTCTTTGTGAGAGATTTAGAAGGAAAAGTAGGTTCTATTTTACAAACTAATTTGACGTGGATAAGCTGAAGAATGCAATACTAAGTAAATAGTTAAATAGCTTAGTTATTCCTGTCCTTTTAATATCCACTATAGTTTGTTAGAAATGAAAATAAACAATTGAAAAAGTCTATTCCTTTTTGTTTTTTTAGAAGTTCTTCTAAAATGAGTAATCTCTTACCTCGCCGTCATCTCCGGGTGGTATGCATAATTCCATATAACCGTGTTCGATATACTTTTGACTGTAATCGAATAGAGGTTCCTTCATCATTGCTTTACGTACTGCGGAATATGCACCGTCCGAGCCTATTATTAAATCTGCATTCACTTCTACTGTTTCATTAGTCTGTGTTCTGAAATTTATAAGAAATGAGAAAAAACACATAAAACGTGTTATTCGAGCTCTTTGATATTTTTTACTTTGTTTATGCATAAAATATTCAAATCTATACTTACTTTTGAAATGTAAGAAAACCTTTTTGTAGATTTGCGTTGATTAATTTATGATTAAAGTGTTTCTCTACATTTTTATATTTCTCCGATTCTGTAAATTAATATATTCAAATTAATTAAAAATGTGCAAGTAATTAAGTAGCTAATTTTTGTTATTAGACATCTTCGCTTTAGTATATATAAAAATCACATTGTTTTATTTATTTACAATGTATATTTTATTGTTACAGATGAATTAATTCTTTGTAAATCAAGGTATTTTGTGTATTCTTTACTGGTAATAATCTAGTTAATAGTAGATATAATTAAAATAACATTAAATGTTAACTATTTAACATTTAACAAACGTTAATTAAATTTAACCAGCACCGCATGAGTCAGAGGTTTAATTAAATCGCTTGTTGAACGAAATGCCTGCATTATTAAGTGATAATTACACTATGCCAATCATTCTGAAATGCAAATAATAATTACTTGACACAATATAAATTAATTAAAAAACATTAAATTTCACCAACCTTTTAATAGTAGGGAGTTCAAGAAGTTCCGACCAACAGAGTAAATACACTGAAAACAAAAGAATAGTAGAAAAATCCAGAATAAAAAAAACAACATAAAAACAAAAGAACACTAAAATAAATGAAGAACGGAGTAGTATTTAAAAAGTATGAACATATACTTCAATAAAAAAACTTAATTTTATCATAATCATTAGTTACAATTTGATTTTTTAATTATTTTTCTAATAATAAACATAAAATTAAATAAAACAACTTTATAGGTTTCTCCTATTAGTAGTTGACTGTCCAAACTATGGTGGTGCGTTGTCTGATAGATCAATATTACAAAGAAGTCGTTTACTTTTTTAAGCAATCTTTACCTGATTAGTCCTTGAATCATAAGGTATGATATACGTGGAGCCATCGAGCCTGTGTATATACCGACCGACCATAGGTATGCCGTGTTCTTGTACCATTTGCTGCTCCAAACCTACTCCTCGCAGCGCCTTCCTACCGCGGACTGATAATGCCAAGTTAATAGACCTCCCTCTAGCAGTTGGGGTATTTCGTATGTCTGGAAAATATTACATCCGCCTAATAATTATTCAAGCATGCAGTATTGCGATGGTTACGGATACCGAAATTAAATTACACAGTGGGTTTGTATACTTTTATTGGACTATTGTAAACAAGATTTAAGCTTAGTTGAAAATGACAAAATATTTTTTTAAAGCTTTAGTAACCTAATATTCTCGATCTTTAAAAAGCAGACAGTATACTATGTTGTAAATGAAACCTGCTTTATGTAGATGTTGCAGTGTAAGACTGGCTGTCTAGGATAATTTTAATAATGACATATGTTTGATGTTCAGTTAGTTGTTCGAAAATAAAAAAAAGAACTTGTTATGTATAGTGAAAAAATAATATCTTATTTTTTGTATACACTTGTATTAATATAAATTTAAATGTGAATAAATAACAAACTTTATTTATTTTATCATTTTGTGTGCTGGTGAAGCAAATTCCTATCACTACACTAAACCTAGCTTTAGTAAGTTCTTAGTTTTTAATCATCTTTACAAGCAATGTAGAGCCGAAACTGAAGAATAGACTTAATTAACCAATTAACCTATTGTCAAGATCACTATTGGACATATTCTATCATAGATTCGATTCCAATGACAATATTGGTTAATTTAAGAGATAATAATTAATTTGACCTTCATGTTTCTGTATAGGTTATATTAAAACTCTCCTAGATGTTTTTGGAGTCATCAAATGGATTAGAACCTATGGTCTATACTCTTCAGCCTTATTTTAAACATTGCTATTGGCTATTTGTTTTAATTTGCCATTATAGAAAAAGTTATTGACATTTTTACAATAAACCTAGTCTATCCATTTAAAGTCCTTTACAGATTAATATTTAATGTACTAGACGAGTCTAAGATAAAATAAATTTAATAAAAATCTATATTTTACATTAAAAAACCACTTAGCTATGGTATTCCAATAAATTACTCCTTTGATATTACATACTTAACAATTTTTGACTGTCGTTTTAAATTTAAATTGATAATTCATGTTAATGTATCAATTAATAACTTGTTGACTGTCGGCACGTGGCTAAAGGCCGGCTCACCTTCACGATACTCGTACAGCCGTACGCGATGACCCCTCTTGGCCAAATACAAAGCTTCCAATGATCCGACCTGTCAAAGAAATATTTTATAGACCGTTATCATTAATACCTACTAACTGTCAGACGATCATTCTTAATTAGGTGTTTTTTGCTTGTAAACATTTCAATAGGCTTATACTAGTTTTCTAGCCACTTCGCCCGCGTGAAATTAAAAAAAATAATACAAAATATAGCCTATGTTACTCACAGATAAATTACCTTTCTAATGGTGAAAGAATTTTTAAAATCGACCCAGCAGTTTTTGCGTAAATCAAATACATACAATAATATAAATTTTTCATCTTTATAATATTAGTATAGAACACAAAATGTCTATGGTATGATCCAGGCAGAAGTTTGTCTATGACTTGAGAGTTGTAAAAGATACACACCAATAGCGTTAAAATTATACTACTAGCTTTAACCCACAAAACCATCAACATGGATTTAAAAAAAGTAAGTAGCCTATGGGTTCTTCATACATCTATGACTTTCGACGTCATCTGTTTTTAGTTTAGGCCACAAACTCTAACAGACATCCATCCGTCTGAACTTTCGCATGTATAATATTAGTAAGAATTATGTTTTCAAATTATGGTATTTTATCTTAACAAGAAGCACAGCATAGCATAGCTTTTTCAATCTCATGTTATTCCGCTCGCGTAGTACTCCTTTTTTCTTCTTATAAACAAAACTTCACACCAATATTTAAATTATTATCTTAATGTAACAAATTACGTACAGAATTTTCCACTCGCTTTGCGAACTAAACAATTTATTTTCTTGATACGTGTGATGTTTATATTCATAGAAATATTATAGTTGACCTTTATGTAACACTTTCGAGTTTATGCTCCATAATATGAGAACATTTGTTGATTATTAATAAAACATAACTTAATAAACTTTTCATATGAAAAGAGTTGTTTTTAATTTGAAGTGAGCTTTTTTTTTCTTGCGTAATGTAGTTAAAATATGGATACCAGCACAGAATAACCGGTTTACTATTATTAATTATAATAATTGTTGAGTAAACATTATTAAAATATAATTACTATTAGTAAAAACATAAATGTAAATGCAATTAGTATTCTAGCAACTTTTGGAGTAAATTATTTGCAATCGCTTAAGAAAATACCAGTCTCGAAAGAATTATGTGAAAAATCATGCACAAACAGATAATAGATTTGAATAATTTCCATGCAATATATTTAATCGGTATAAGATTTCATTAAATTAAAATAATAACATTATTTTATTATTCTTTATCATCGTAAAAAATTGATTTAAATAAAATAAATCTTATCTTACTAGTATGTCTATAATATATTATATTATCTTACTAATCTTACTAATATTATAAATGCGAAAGTTTAGATGGATGGATGTTTGTTAGAGTTTGTAGCCTAAACGGCTGAACGGATCTAGATGAAATTTGGCACAGATGTAAAGCATAGTCTGGAAGGACACATAGGCTACCTACTTTTGTTTTTTTTACTCAACACTGACGGAGTTGCGCGTGAAAGCTAGTATAATCTAAATGCGAAAGTTTAGATGGATGTTTGTTAGGGTTTGTAGCCTAAACTACTGAACGGATCACAATGAATTTTGTACATAGATGTAGAGGATATCCTGAAAGAACACATGGGCTACTTTTTTTTAATCTACGCAGACGGAGTCGTGGGCTAAAGCTAGTGTAGTATAAGACCGTTCCTTTAGCGTAGATATTGCGTAAGATTTCACAATTATAATATAGTCTATGAAAAACTTAATATATTCTAATTGAATAGTTACTAATGTTGATATTCCTTTCTAAATATAACTTTTAAAACTTGTTAAAAAGGTCTAAAAATATAAAAAAAAACTAGTTTCATAATTTAATTTACTTATAGATTAAAGTTTATACAAGGAAATGTCTTATATACTACTAGCTGCTGCTCGCGACTTCGTCCGCGGGAAATTAAAAATTAATGAAAGAGACCTGTTACTCACTGATACCGTAGCTTTTTAATGGTGAAATATTTTTTGAAATCAGTCTAGTTTTTTTTGAGTTACATACAAAATACAAATCTTTCGTCTTTATAAAATAAGTATAGACTAAATAATTGAAGTCTTAAATATTTTGTTGATTTAATGAACAATTAAAAATGAAATTAAAAAAATACTTACCAATCCTCCTCCTACTATAACAATATCTAAGGGTTTATTCTTACGTCCATTTTGATACGTTGCCATTTTTTTATTCAAATAAAAATCCTTAAAACCGTTTTCAGTTTTTAACTTTCAATTAACAAATATGTATAAAAATATTTAATGATGATAATTATTTATTTCAACGAATTAACTTGGATATATCGAGAGCGATGTATGTCGGAAGTGATCGAGAAGTGAACTGAACGTGTATCGTTCACGGGACATCCTCGCCTTACACTGCATCTAGGGTTGCCAACTTTCAATAAACGTACACAGCCGGCGAAAATAAAAACTACCAGTTTTGTACCAGACGAAGAAAAAACAACCAATCATGTGTTTGCCACCTACGAACGTTAAATCTATAGCTCAAATCTATCATGTTAATCCGAAGAGTGGCAACCCTAACATACCACGTGCATGAGTGAGAATTCAGAATAACAACCCGTCTTGCATGTTACACGACATTTCATTGATGCAATAATAATTATATTAAGTAATTATTCGATAAAGACTGTGAAAAGTAAATATGATAAAATATACAATTTTAATGATAATTTGTTGTTTTATTTCTAAGATAAAAGCTCTGATATATGTTTCTGTCTGTTGTCTGATGAGAATTGTTTCTGTCGCCTTTATAATTTTGCTTTAAATTCAGTTTTTAAAAAAAGGTTTCTAATGATTTTAATCGACCTTACGCATCTGTGTAACCTTTGAGGATGTATTTAGATTTTATTAAATTAAAATCAAAATCAAAATGCAAAAAAGTTAATTGAAAACATGGGTCCTGTCCCACCACTTGCTGATAGAGACTCGGATAGCTTAAAAATAACGTCACTGTCATTTTGTTATCAGACAATTTACAATCCGGAGGACTAACTTATAGTGTCTTAAATGATATTTTTCAAATTGTTGCTTTTTTAATCAGTATTTTATGTTTTATGTTACAATTTTTTTTCCTTATATCTTAAACATCTACCACTTGGCCTCGACTTTGTCCAATCTAAATGTTACTCAATACAATGATTACAGCTCTTAATTGACACATTATGCCACACATTATGCATATAGATTACCATCATTTACGTCAATACATTTCTTTGAGCCATAAAAACTAGCGAGATAATCTTACTAATATTATAAATGCGAAAGTTTAGAGCGATGGATGTTTGTTACAGTTTGAAGTCTAAATGGCTGAACGGATTTCGATGAAATTTGGCATAGACGTAGAGAATAGTCTGAAACACATAGGGTACTCGACTAAATTACTAGCTTTTGTTTTTTTAACTTCACGCGGACGGAGTCACGGGCGAAAATTGTTATATAAAACCCGTTATTGATTATACTACGTTTGATGAAAAAAGTTTTAGGCAAGCTTTTTATGATGTGACCATAATAAAATAATCCTAAAAAAAGGAACGAAAATATGACTGAGTTTTATGATCACGATGGAATTCAAAAATGGAAAAAACATCCTGACCTTGCTCAATATAAGGCTACCTAAGGCGACCTAAGGCTGCGTAAGCGTAGGTAATACCTTCGATGACTTTAGGAACCGAAATCCTAAAAAAATATAAATGGTTTTTGGTTTATCTGTCAACCTCTCTTAAAACTAGAGTAACCATTCAAAACATTATTTTGCTACGTTTCATTTTCCAAAAGCAAAGGCATTATTTTTTGTCTCGAGTTATCTCGTAGTAAGGAAATTTTTCAAGGTGAAGCCAACAAGCACTTTGGTTAGTTGTTTTAATAATTTATTCTGAAGATTAAGAATCAAAATTCACTTGCAAGTAAAAAGTGTAAGCCTCTAAAGGCCACTTTCATTTTTTGTAATTTTTCTGCGGTCAATAAACTCCAAACTGGTTCTGTCAGATGTCCAAATCGCAAGAGCAAGGAGTTAATCACTTTGAGTCCTTAGTTGTAAGTATTACCATGATTACTAAGTACTGGCTACCGAATTCAAGTGAATGTTTTTGTCCTGTTAAAAGAAGAATGTTTATCCTCAAAGTATCACAGTGTCAAGTCGACATGGCTGAAGATTTTCATATTGCGAGCTCTGATTAACAAAAAAACTATTTATTTTTCTTGACATTCTTGTATTCGTAGTTGAAGAATAGTAATCTAATATTTCAACTTAATTCTTACAGTGTAAATCGTCTAACCTCAATTAATGCTAAGACAATGCAACAAAATACTAATTAAATAATGAAATTATACCTAACTGAAACATGATTCCTGACATTCGAGACAAATCCGTCGTTTCAAGTTACTTCTACGCGGTTTATGGTCCACTGCTTAGTAGGATTTCATTATTGTTTGTTTATGTTTTAAGAAGTACTTTCAATTAATTGAAGTATAATTATAATAAACCTTTGCGAAATTATTCAATTGTTTATCCATTAATTGAAAAATAAAAACGTCGAAAATCAGCTCTTCTAATATTGTTTATAAACATTTTAGACTCCATTGTGGAAGTCGGTGTGCCATGCACTATCACACTTTCATACTATCTTACTAATATTATAAATGCGTAAGTTTAGATGGATGGATGGATGCATAGATGTTAGTCAGAGTTTGTAGCCTAAACGGCTGAACTATTTCGATGAAATTTTGTATAGATGTAGAGGTTAATCTGGAATTAGTAATTAATAATCTTAATTCCACGAGGACGGAGTCGCTGGCGTAAGTTAGTACCAAATAAAGTATACACTCATGACTATGTTTACGTTGTTTTATAAAAATAACTTAACAAAATTAACATGTAAGATAAAACCTTGAATCTTACGTATTATCGGTTATCGTACGGAAATAATATGACTTAATAGCTTCACCATTATAAAGCCAAGTTTATTCAAATTTTCTAAGTTGTAACTTTGGGTGTTGTTTGTGTCTACGTAGTTAAAATTAATGAATCTCTTACATAACGTATCCTTTAACACTAACTGCGCTCAAAATCGTTAACATATTTACTGAAAAAATGTATAGAAAACAGTAAACTGTTTTTTTTTCTTTTTTAGTGTTACCACTTAAAAGTAATTAGAAAGATAATTGATTTAAACGGTTTTTCCTACATAAAATACTTTATTTAATATCACATCTTTTTAATATTATGAGTTTAAAATAAAATAACAAGCTAACAACGCAAAGGATTTCCGTCATACCCGCAAAGTTCAAGTACTAATACGGTTAATTGGATTTTGTCGGCATTTGCTGAGAACTGATAGGTTTATTGGCGCTCGCGCGAGTTCGCGTTCAATCGAAGTTAATTATCAGATAAAATGTAACAGAATATTCAAGTATTCATTTGCAACTAATAGAATTAAACGCTTTCTTCAATGTTGCTATCGTTTGTAAAGATAATAAAATCACTATGTAGTCAATTTTTATCGCATTCTATGTGTAAACTTACTAATTACTTTTAGTAATTAGTAGTTGATATTATGGGTCAAATCCCATTGTCAAAACATCAGGAAGAAGTTTTAAGGTCACTCAAAGGTCACCTGAATGTATAGTTTGTATTTTATATGTGGATTTGGATCGAAATCTATGTGATCCAAATTCGTAAGAAGTCTTTGGTGTTAAGCCCACTACACAGGCTCAGTTTTATCTGACAGATTTATCAGAATGATCGATCGTTCTGGTTATCTGTCAGATAAAACTGAGCTTGTATAACGGGCTTTAATATTTTAAGTGGAAGTAAAAATAATATTTAATAAATTTGCAAATTATTTATTTTGATTAATAAAAAAAATGTCTTATTTTTATAACCATTAGAAAATTTATCTTATCTATTATAGTGATTTATTCTTAAATTAGAAACTCATATTCGAGGGCATCGATGAAACATCGTCAGAGGGACTTTGGCTGGAACTGAAAGAGCTGAGGGTTTCTCGTGTTTCCTCTTTTATCTTGAGCTGGTCAGTGGTGGAGGGCGGCCGAGGATGTAATAACTTGTCTTTATCTTTCGAAGACTTATCTTTGCTGCTATGTTTGTGCTTGTGTTTATGTTTGTGCTTCTTCTTTTCCTTCTTCTTCTTTTTAGCCTGGGAAAGATGCCGGTTTAAATTTATTATAGAGTTCCACACAATATGATACAACGGTAACAGATGTTTTTAATTTTGTCAAAAAATTGATAAACCATCGGGATCGCCGAGGGGTGCAGGGGGATAGCTGCCTAGAGTGCATATGCTAAAAAAAAACCATATAGGTAAACTCAAAAATGACTTGTAAGTTTTAATTGAACCAAATTCTCTTGAAGCATTCGCTTTTAAAAAGTAATCATGATTTAAAAAGTATTTTTACTACTAGCCCCCCCCCCCTTTGATCGTAGGTCTGCCCCTTCCCCTAAATCACGGCTTGCAACGCCCATGATAGTATTTTAAATGTTTCTTAGTATGAAGGGAGAAAAGTCAATATGGTTGGCGCAAATCATTCTGAAATTGTTACCTCGCATGATCCTGATAAAATTAACATAATAGCATACATTATGTTACGTCCTTGTATATATTGTATTACCTTGGGTGCGCCTAGATCATGGTGGTCCTTATCGCGTTTGAACATGCCGGGCTCGAAGCCGACCGGGCCCGAGGTGCCGGGGATGCCGGGCAGCGCCACCGCGTTGTCGGATATCAGCTCGCGCTTTTGCTCCGTCTGACAAATATAACCCTCTGATTCCACTAACGTAATCCCACCCCTAATACCCCCAGGGGTTAATGAACCCATCTCTACTTTCATTAAAAAGAGAAAGAAAGAGATTAAAGTTTTTACAATGTGTAAAGTAATAGAAACCTTAGAAGTTCGTATGTATGTTGTACAGTGTAATTTCGCCTTGTAGAAACATTTTAATAAAACATACGATGTGAATTTATGTAAATAATCATTGAAATGATTTAAAACGCTCAAAAACAAATAACTTTCGTTTCGAAACTTACGTAAGATTCATGTTTGGATTTAAAGGAATGTTGAGACAACTCTGATCAGGTATTTTTTTACTAAAAGGAGAATTTATAAGATTGATTTTTTATCTTAAATAATTATTATTCTGTTAGCGTAGAATTACGTAACTTAATAGATGCCCTGTATAATTTAAGGTTGACAGGTTGTAACCGTCACAAACTGGTTCAAAACTAATTTTAAAATCATTACAATCATATTTCACGAACCGTTTTCTGATTAAATATTTAATTTAGGATATGGAAAAGAAAAAGAACATGACCGCCCAGGGCGCTGTACAAGAAAACTCGCCTTAGCAAATTACAGTACAGTAATGCAAATTACAGTCTCACATAAACCTGTTTAAACCCCCTTTGTGCACAAAAAAAGAGGCGCCCAGTACCTCACCAGGCCTCACAAAACCCGGTTATTGCACTAAAACCCGTGCTGACTAGTCAAATGCAAGTAGTACTATAATACTATCCCCAAACAAATAAAAATCTATTTTTTAATCGGATACTTAAAATACTAACGTCACGAGATATTAAACATTTGGCCATAGACATTTGAACCTAGAAACAAAACACACACTAGACAGTAGAGCGGACAAACATGACAATTACCCTTCCCGTAGTCCCTTCCCTATTAAATCCCCTTTCCCGTTATCCATAAAATACTTACATTATAATTTCTTAAAGGTATATCGAGGACAGATACGACATCGACTTTCACGTCTTCCTCCTTGATACTAGACAAGGGCACGGGCAGTACGTCGTCCCGCAGCGGGAGCGGCTTGTCTAAGGGCAGCGGAATACCGCCCTCTGCGTCCATCTCCATCTTAATGTTATCCTAGTATATAAATGGAATTCTAACATATATTACGTCATCTATATCGTAAACACACTTCTCCGTGGAGTAGGATGTCAGCAATCACAGCATATTTTTGAATAAAACTTTCTTTAATAAAAAACCCTACATTTTCGACAAGCTATAGGCTATATATTTTCGCGCTTTTAAACTTAGGGGGCAAATAAATTGAAAAAACTTTCATGTGGGAAAGGGACCATAAACTACAAGCTGCCAACATCAAGGAAGCAAGATTGCCAGAGTACGCCTTCGTCTTCATTTGTTCGTAAGAAATTTTACATTTGACAAATATAAGCAACAAAATAATGTTTTTAAAATAAGTAATTAATTCATCTGTTATAGTATTAAGTTAGCTTTTACAAAAAAGTTTTTATCGCCTATGTAACCTCTCTTTTCTAACATAAATGTCAATATACAGATGAATGGATGTTACAAGGAATCTGAAACCGGCTTAGCGAATTTATGTTAAAATTTTGCAGAGATGTAGAACATAAATTGGCATAAAACATAGACAACTAATGAAGTTTTTTTATTATTATTTAAAAGATCGTGTGAAAAAATTATGAAATTCGATTCTTCATATTTATTTTAATGTAAAATCTTCTAGTTTAACAACCAGTAGCAGTTGCCGGCTCGTGCGGTCAAGTAGATATCTAAATAAAAGAAGATAAATATTTAAATAACGTGTTGGTCTTAACTAAAGTATTGGAACGTGTCAGTAGTAACTAAAGCGGTTAGGTAACATTCCGGTTTTCAAAATATTATTGTATCAAAACATGAAAGATTGTGTTTTTTTAAACTAAAATACGAATTACGATATATGAATTTGAAGAAGGGTTCTTATAAGAGTCTAATAAAATGGGGCAAAATAAACTTGATTAAGAATAATCTGTTTTTTTTTTATTTTAGGAAATACGAAACCAACGTTCGCAAATTTACTAAAAAAACAGTACATATTAATAACCTACAAATACAATTTCTTATAGAAACACTAATATTGCTTTGCATTAAAATTATAAGTCACAGAAAGTTCGATAGCCTACTTTTTAGGGATGCACTTATATTCGATATTTTTATCGATTAAAATGCACTACGATTACTGCGTACATCAATTTTTGTGTCGGTAATGCGATTCTAGTTCAATGAAAATGATAAATCGTTAGACTCACTTAAGAATTACGGTTTTAATTACGTGCTTAACACACCTTTTCCCAAAAATAAATAAAAGTAGATTTTAAATTATCAAATTTATATGTTTAAAATTGCAACCCATTATTATGTGTAAATAAATACAATAAAACTACTTCAACAATAATTATCTATAAAATTCTACAATTTCAAAACCAATAGCACATCCCTATAACATGTTATTTATGGCGTGACCGCTGTACAAACATTGTTTGCAAAAAATAGGAAATTGCTTTTTCATCGCGTGATCAGCATATAATCACCTTTTTCTTTAACGACTTAAAATGAGGGCATATTTGCTATTAATAAAAATAGCGATAAAGTCAAAGGTAAAAAATAACTTAAGAGAATATAAAAAAGTTAACTCACCTCAGTAATTATTTCCTGCTTGATGACCGGCGTCATTTCTATCTCTCTCAATCTATCCCGTTCTCTTTCCCTTTCTCTTTCTCTGTCTCTCTCTCTCTCCAGCCTCTCTCTCTCTTTGTGGTGCATCTGTTTCATCATGGCCTGTATTTCTACGAGCGGCACACACACCGGCCGCTTGAGGCCGTACAATGTGTAGTACAGATCGACGAGGTCGCAACGGAGCCTCGCGTCATTAGATAACTGACAATTTATGTTATTCCACAATCTAAAAGAAAATTCTACTATTATAAATACGAAAGTTTGGATGGATGGATGTTTGTTAGATATCTCCAAAATGTAGTTTGGTTATCATTTAATTCCGTGTAGATGGAATCGCGGGCGAAAGCCAGTTTTATAATAAGTCAAAATCGTCTAAAATTCACATTCCTTGTAGAATGTTAATGTATATGATCGCTGTATAACGACGTGTGAATTTTATTTCCCGGTTAATTAAGCATTAATGCAGTAGAGTAGTACCATTAATACGTAATACCTGTTTTACGTGTAAAATGAGTATTATTATAATCAAAATCACAAATCAACGAAGTTCGAACTAACATTCACCTGCGATTTCGTCATTACGGAATAAAAAACCAAGTATTTAATTTTTCATTCTGAGTAATAGAGATAAATCATGCTTATGAAATATGACTTTTCGATATGAGATACTCCAATTTAAGGAAGTAAAAAAATGTATTAATAAATTATGTAATTACAAAAATGTATTAATAAAATATGTAAATGTATGTGCTTGCGAACGTAGTGCATGTGTGCGTGCGTACGTATGTAGAACATACGTTCGTATGTACGTGCGTACGTAGAATATACGTGCCTGAGTAAGTGCGTACGTAGAACATACGTTCGTGAATACGTGCGTACGTAGAACACACGTGCGTACGTGGAACGTACTTGTGTGCGTGCTTGTAAGGTGTATGTATGAGATTGTGTAATGCTTAGATGAAGGTATTTATTACCTGTGTACAACAGCCTCTGTATCGAGGCGGTGTCGCTGCGCCTTCTCGAAGGGCGGCATGGTAACGAGGAGGCGAGCCAGGCCGTGCCGCACGCCGGGCTCGGGGTCGCTCTCCACCGCCGTCAGTAACGACGAGAGGTCCTCAGCGCGGCCGTCCACGCGCACAAAGTCTACCAGACACTCGAATGCCGCCAAACGGACGTCTGGTAGAACGCAATTTATTTTGTACAGGTATGATGGAAAAATTAGAATGTTTTTTCAATGTTTTAGAATTAAATGGAACCACAATTCGTAAGGATGTCAAATATTAAGTATTTATCAGCCGAAAAGTGACACAAATCTTAAAAACCGCGCTCAAAAACGCTTGCAATTTGTCAAGCGTCAAAGTTTAATAATTTACATCGTAACATTAAAAAAATCTCACGATTAAACTTTGACATATAAGATTGTTTTTTACGCGCTTTCTTCTAATATGAAACCTGTAAAACTTTATTGATTTTTACAAACTTTTTTTTTATTATTTAACATAACTGTTACTTCTACAATAGTGATAACATAGTTTTTTAATGGTGCAAGAAATAAAATCGGTGCAGTTGTATCTGAGTTACTTCAATTTGAAATCCAAAAATAATATTAATCATCATCATCATCATCATCATCTCCTTATCCTACTCCCGTAGGGTCGGCGCAACAGGTTTTTGTCCTCCACATAACTCTATCATACGTCATCTCAGTCATCACTCCCTTTTTGATCATGTCACCTTTTACACAATCCATCCATCTCTTTCTAGGTCTACCTCTACCGATGTACCCTTCCACACTCATAACTAACGTTCTCCTTGTAACATGCGATTCATCCCTCCTCATAACATGCCCATACCATGCTAACCTTTTACTCCTAACCTTCTCTATTATGGGGGCTACTCTCAAACTTCCTCTAATATACTCATTTCGTATCTTATCCATTCGTGTTACCCCACACATCCATCTTAACATTCGCATTTCTGTCACATGTAGTCTTCTTTCATCCGTCCCTTTTACTGCCCAACATTCAGATCCATACATCATGACAGGTCTTACGACGGCCTTGTAAATTTTCCCCTTAAATTTAAGTGGAATTTGAGGGTCGCCAAAAATAATATTAATATAGATAAGAAAGCCTTCCAACCTAAATGAAGCTAAACTAGAGAAGTACAAGACGAGACGACACTGACCTATGTACTGCCCGTACTGCGCGTACGCTCTGAAGACGGTGGGGATGCTGGGCAGGTGTCCGCACTGCTGCAGGCGGCGCACGGCGCGCAGGCAGCTCACCGTCACCGTGTTCTTGTAGCACGGCAGCACCTTCTCCAGGTTCAGCATCCGCGTCATCTCTTCCAGCACCAGCTTCGTGTCCGCCGACAGCGAGTCAGCGGTTATAGGAGCGCCCTACACACATCAGTTTTTTTTTATTATAAGGTGGCAAATGAAGCGTGAGTTCGCCGAAATGGCGAAGCGACCGCTGCCGATATCCTTAATCGACGGAAAACGCAAATAACAGGATATTTCCCTTTCCTATGTGTGTCGTCTGCCGTCAATTTTTTACTTTTCTTTCTAAGAAAGAAGTGGAAAGGAAAAGAGACTAAAATTAGACTTGCGGCACCGCACTCATCAGAGTGTACGCGGAATTGCTTCCACTTCACGCCTGTCTTCTGTATAGTGGTATTGCTGAGGTCAAGCCGGCCCTACAGTGCGAAGATTAAAGCAGGCATCACCGCTGTTAGTTTTACTGCAAGTCATCTTATGTATAGGAAAAAATACTATTCGAATTACAATTTATTTTATGAAATCGATTCAGACGAATACATTTTGTTGCAATAGATACGAAGAATTAAAAACGTGTAGGTAATTTGGATGGATCTTTCTTACTACCTATCTTCAAAATGTCTTATCGGATCTCGAATTTGGCACAGATAAAGAACATAGTCTGGAAGAACACATAGATTACTTATGTTTTATAATACCTCGCGGAGATAGTCGCGGGCAAAAGCTATTGACTTACCGGCTGCAGCACAGAGATGACAGGAGTGATGGTGGCCGCCAACGCGTCCACCAGCGCCGCGCGGTAGTAGTTGTCGGAGAAGTGGTTCTTAGAGTTGTCGTTGTACTTGAACAGGTCCAGCAGGAAGCGCACCACTTCCGGAGGACAGATGCCGTGGATGTTCCTCAAACCTGATTGTAATGTGCTTTTATTGGGGTATAATAATCTTACTTCTTACTAGGAATGCGAAAGTTAAAATGGATGGATGTTTGTTACTAAGTTCCTTCTTACTCAACAGATCTGACTAAATTCATAATCATACTAATATTATAAATGCGAATGTTTAGATGAATGGATGGATGTTTGTTAGAGTTTGTAACCTAAATTGTCGAATGGATTTCTATGAAATTTGAAAAAAGATGCAGAGGATAATCTGGAAGAACACATGGGCTACTTAGTTTTTTTTTTTATTCCACGCGGACGTAGTCGGTGGCGAAAGCTAGTTTAACATGAATGTAGAACATAATCTGGGAAAAAACATAGACATTTCGGTCGGAGTCGTGGGCGACAGCTAGTTAAAAACGTATATTTACCAGCCATAGCAACAGGTATTGTTTTCTGCAAGTAGTAATGCTGCAAATTGTCAAAATTGTTCTGCTTTATAATATGAGGTGCGGCGAACGAGCCGAACATCTTGCGGAATATCGTCAACATGGCCGGCGGACCCGCCCACGAGCTTATCATTGCATTCGCCACCTGAAATGTAAAAGAAAATGTAACTCTTGTAGGAAAGAGGATACAGGTAAATGTGCCCATAGAGTACAGAAGATACTAGAAACGTGAATTTTATTGAGTGCTAGAACTTGTCCGCTACTATGTCAGCGCAGAATAAAAAAAACTTATATTATTCCCGCAGACATCAACTTTCAACGAGCAATTACGGATATTCGGAAAAATCGAGTCTACCTTCTTAGAAACAAATATCGTGTCGTCTTCCTCTTATTTCCTACAGAAAAAATACTAGACTATCAAATCTATTTGGTGAAGTCATTAGGTCTATGTCTGCAGTACTATGCTTAACTCATTTAGTGCGTTACACGAAGAATTTTCCTGTATTTCACTGTAACTAGTTATTTTCCTACCCTGGCCCGGGTGTAGATAAACTACATGCCTATACGAACAAGAGAAATGTATTAAGTTTATCATTGACGTACTGAACGTGTTCAACGTACCTTGGTCAAGCAATGTGCTGCTCTACACCTGATCTTGTAGTACGTCTGTTCATTCTCTATTGTGTCAGTGAGAGCCTTCCTCGTGACGGGCTCGGGGAACGCGTGCAGCGCGTCGATAGCCTCGCTCTGCGCGGTGACGTCACGCTCGTGGCGTAACTGGTACTGCCACTGGTAGTCCGGCTGAGTGATCACTGTCGACCTCAGCAGTGACATCTCTGGGTCCAGACGGATCCAGAGAACTGGCGAATCACTGGTAGAAAAGTGTTTTAAGTCTTTTCAGCAGCACAAATGATGGAACTCATCGGCCTTTAGGTCATAAGGGGAGGGGCGTAGATGTACATCATCATCATCATCATCATCATCAGCTCACTATCCTCACTAAAGGGCTCGGAGCCTACCCTAAGTTAGGTCATATTTAACCATGCTGCTCTAGTTTGCGTTAGTTGACTTCAAACATATCGTTTAATTTCTTTGCATACATGTAAGGATTGCATTACAATGTTTTCTTTTACAAAAAAGAGGTCGAGTTACATATAAAATTGGTACTTTAAAAAACTGATTAGTAGATGGCAAGAATCGGACCCAGGAACCTCCAGATTACAAGTCTTTTACCTCTAATCCACCAATACACCAATTAGTTAGTTATTACTGTTAAAAAAAATGTAATAATAATAAAATGTCATCACAAAAGTCAATTATTTAAAATTACTTACTCCATAGCCGAAAGATCCATGTCCACCTCCTCCCCTGTACACAGAGGTATCTTCTTCTTCTTGTTCCTTCTGCTCTTGCTATGGCAGGTTATATCTGCTTTCACAACTGTGTTCTCTATCTGAAGTGTATGCTTAAATGTGCCGTCCAACTCCTGTAGTTGTACTAACAAAGGGCCCACGTATTTCCTTATACCACGCTCGTGGACGCTGTCTTGACGTATTTCAAGTTCTATTGTGTTTCTATTTGAATAACAAAATTAAATAATCAATGTTGCTATCATCTTAATATACCTAACAAATTTATAGTAATATTATAAAGTGGAAACATTTGTATGTTAGTTACAAGTGAACTCAAAAACCTCTGGACCAAATATAAACCTGAGCGAAGCAGGGACTAGTTGACTACAAAGTTCAGCCATTTATGTTAAGCAATTAAAATTATTTTTAAATTCTTACCTCTTCCGATTGAACAAAGATGTGAGTTGGAATTTAGCATGTCCATTAGTTCTGACCCACTGATCCACGAACACGGCCATATCTTTCCCAGTCACAGTGAATATTGCTTTAACGAACAGATTGGTAGATAACAACAGATGTCCCCACAGCCCGCTACCAATCTTGGTGTTCGCAGCATTTGTGGCTAAGGAGAGCTGCTTGTTGAACACTTGGAGGAGAAGTTCTTGACCTATTCGCTGCTCCAACATACGTAGTACTAAATGTGATTTCTTACGCATTACCTAAATAAAAACACAAATTTCACCTTTTGCTTTCCTAAAGATTTTTCTTATTGACACAACTAATTTGAGAGGACAATTTGTTATTTATTAAAATACTAGATTTCGCCCGCGACTCCGTTCCCGTGAAATTAAAAAAAAAAAAAAAAAACAAAGTGAGTAGCCTATGTGTTTTTCTAGACTACCCTCTACGTCTATACTAAATTTCAACGAGATCCGTTCAGCCGTTTAGGGTACAAACTCTAACAAACATCCGTCCATCCATCCATCTAAACTTTCGCATTTATAATATTAGTAAGACTAGCTTTCGCCCGCGATTCCGTTCGCGTGGAATTAAAAAAAAAACAAAAGTAAGTAAATGTGTTCTTCCAGACTTCCCTCTATGTCTACACCAAATTTCTTTATGATCGCTTTCGAATTTATAATATTAGTATGATTCATGTAATTATGATTAATCAGTCTTACTTCAATATACCGCGGTGACATGGTATGCACGTTGCGGACAGGGAAGTAGAAAACATCCTTAGGTTCCACTCGAGCGCCGCTGGCAGGTGGCTGCCACGGGTCGAGCACTATCCCTCCATACTGTTCTTCATAGCCTACAACCTGACCAAAAAAGTCATATTTATAATATTTTTTAAATCAATTCCTACTTTTAGTAATTATTTTATAGGCTTTAGTTAATGTATTGAATTTGACTTAATTACTAAATTCCTGTTACAAAAAATGTCATGCGCTATTTTTTAACAACGGCCATTTTGGAATTTATTCATTTATTTATTAAGATAAACCAATAGGACAAAATTATGACACAAACACATTTTTACACAATACAATAAGTGAGAATTTTCATTTTGTACCGTAATCCGCACAAAGATTATCAATATCATTGCAAATTTTTGTTTGTTGGGAAACTTCAACATTATATGATTGTGAAATTATGGCAGGTTCAATTTATCTTAACATATTACATAAAAAAGTTACCTCTTGCAATTCCTGATGAATCCAATATCTGTATTCGTTATTTCCGAAACACTTTTTAGAATACAAGCCACATAGATAATCAGGTATCCCCTTTGCAAGCCACAAGTCGGACCAATTCTGCATTGTTATGAAGCAACCAAAGAATTGTTCAGCAACCGCTTGTGCCATTGCTTTCCGACTTATGTATATTTGGTCAATGATAGCTATTGAGTGCAGAAGATGTGTGCTTAATATTGACATTGTTGTGTAAGCACAGGCATCATCTTCAGTCTGGAATTAAAGAAATAGTATCAAATATACAGGAAATTATTGAAAACAAACAATTACTACATGGTAAAGTTGTGGATGGCACATCTACAAAAAACTTTTGAATTGTACTGTATCATTTTTTTTTCTTGTGGTATTGTACTTTTATCCCAATAAATGAGAAAAACAATATTTATGAATTTACATTGGTACTAAAAGAGCAGTTAAGTTTTTTTATACTACGAGGTGGTAAACAAGCAAGCGGCCACCTGAATCCGCCGAAATGGCGAAGGGACAGCTGCCCATAGACATCCGCAATTGAAGATATGTTACCTACCCTTAAACGACGGAGGAGGAGATGGACATAAATAGGATATTTCTCCTTTCTATAAGTCTCCTCCGCCGTTAAACCCACTTTTCCTACCAATCCTATCTTCTTAAGAAAAAGGTGAAATGGAATTTATAGTAGTTAAACTTACCTCATCTACAAACACTTGCTTGTAACATGGATAAGGATATCTTGTTGATAAAGTTTCTTCATAAAACTCAAAAGCTTCATGCAAATATCTGACAGTATTTTTAAGAATTTGCAATAAATTCGGAAGGCAGTAATGTGTGACCTCATTCATGAATGGATCAACATATGTTTCAAAGGGTCTGGAAAACAATATTGAATTAGAAATATATCAGATCTCTATAACAAAAATGAATGAGAATTGAGAAATATTGTACCTACAATACTGTGATTAATCACAAAAGAATTACCTCTTTTATTAATATTTTAAAACAAAATTTAACTATTATTAAAAATATAAAAAAATTTATACATTACCCAATAGCAAGTGCTATATTTGGAGCACATGCTGGTGTGTTGACAACATAATGAAATGTCTTCCGTCTGTGGTCAGGTGTGTACACCACATCTAAGAGTTCACCACAAGATACCGCTGTCAGACATTCATCCACCGTGAACTCTAGTTTCCATGTGCAAGGTTCAGCAAAACTGTCCACACAGGGGAACCAAAGTCGAGCGGAGTGGCCATATGTAAACATGTGTGCTGATTTCTACAAAAGAATAACACATTGAACTAAATAGCTTGTCACTAGCATGTCTGCTGGTCATAATATCAGATAATGTTTACAATAATCCCTAATTTACCTCTGTTAATGATCCTTCCCCTTCAGGCACAACAAAATGTAAACCACCCTGTGGGGATTCCAATGAGAATTCAATACCGATTCTCAGTCCTCTACCTTCTCCAACTAAATGTGCAGCATCATCAGGAACTTGGATATGCAACTCTCCTGAATTATGATCAGGATCGACTTTCTGTGCAGCTGATAGATGATATCTCGAAAATGTCTCCAATGACCTCCTAGAAAATGTCTCAAGTTTATATTATATTTGTTGATTATAAGATCTTAAAATTCTCAAGACATTTAGTGCTAGCAAATTAGCTGGAGATGCTTTGCAAAAATCACAGTGGTATAAAAAATGTTAAAAACGAGTATGAAATCAATAACATTGTCAGTTATTTCAATATAAATTGTACTGTTGGTTTAAAATTGGATAAAAGAGTCAACTTACGTATTAGGATCAGGTTGACATATATCCAGGAATGGGTCACAGTATTGAAAATTGGCTTCATATTGATCATTCAGACACACTCTGTAAATTCGGCACTGCTTGGCATTCAAACGGATAAATCTCAAGTTATCTTTCAAAGGTACTATTGTTAACTCTACGAAACCCTGGAAGATTCACTAAGGTAATTAGTGTCCCATTAACAAGTATAAAACAAGAACTAGATTTAATGGAAACTTACAATTATACTTCTTCGTTCAAAACTAATGCCAGTTAAGCTTAAAATTTGATGGGCTGTAAAATAAGATACGATTGTAAGCATTGGTTAAGATAAACGAAAATAGAGTATTTAAAGATACTTATAATTTAAATGGGCGACAATTATCGCCTGTCCGTTCTTTCTTCATTTTTATATTGTTTCATACACTCATGGCATTTTAATAAATGAAATGATTTTAATTGAGAAAGTTGATAAATACGTAAAGTTATTATTTTGAGATTTTTACTGCAATTGTCAACATCGATGACAGTGATTATTGTCAAATGTCAAAAAACTAGTGATGTCAACGCCAACAAAATAGTTAAAACAACTGTAGATTTTCTTTCAACTATTTGCATTAAACGTAAAATATTATAAGGAAAACAATGACGATATTCTATTTTCTCCACCAGTGTTTGGAACTTTCTTAAAGTTTGTAATATTAACTAGTTGTCAAGATAAACTAGTTTTTTAACAGATTGAAAAAAGCAAATAATAGGTTGCATTTTGTTGATGCCAAAACCACCAATGTCCATCCCTACAGGAAACACAAATCGCAGATAGGTAAATTTAAATTTTCTGTGTTATGCATTTTACATATAGATTTACGATTGTTGAAAATCAATTAACATGTATTACTATCCATTTGAACAACCTTGTTTTTGGTTATCATTACTTTTATTCTCCTATTTTATCAATCAATTTCAAGTTCAATACATTTTGTAACTGTGTCAAAAGCATTGATTTCTGAACTCATATTGGTGCAAAAATCTTTGAGACTCTGTGGCGACAATCTGTCAAAATACGAAAGGAATGAGAGAAGTAGAATTTGAGATTGTGATTAAAATTTATTGCTATACGAAGATCGTATCCTAATAATTTTCGTTCAGTGTATGAATTACATTCTTTAAGTATTTTAAAACAGTTTACATGTTTGTTTTTCACTTAAGTTGTCAAAATGGGGGATTTGCCTTATTTGACTTGTTTGGTTTTGTACATATTTTCTTTTCAAATTATAGCTATTAATTCTCGCACCTCTAATATTTGGAAATTGGACGCTGAAGAAGGACAAATCATCGATGGTAGTAAGTTGCCGCAGGTTAGTAAAAAATCAAAATATTTTGTTTTATGTAACTTGTTTTTACCATGTGTATGAAATACATTGGAGTACATTTGACCCTTTTTAGACTGTTACTTAACTAGTTAGCCTTGATTTCTCAAGAAATCTTGCTTCAAGACAGTTTGACTAAAAACACATTTATTTACAAAGCATTTACAAATAAATATTCCTATATTTTAGGATGAGACAGACAAATCTAAAATAACAGAAGAAGATGCTGTATTCAATATAATTACATCCACTGTGTATTATGGAAACACTTGGACTAAGCATGGCTTTGACATGTTCTGCACAGACTGCCAAGTTTTTGACCAGCAAAGGTAAAAAGATTACTTACTCTAGTGGCAATACAAAATAAAATAAACAAGAATCTTTGATGAGGTACCATATACAATAATTGTTAAGGATAATAAATAGTTATCTTCTATCTTATATTATCTTTATAATCCATGTTACTGCTGTAAATAATTTTTAGTTTCATTGAATAAATTCCAACTAGAACTTTAGCATATTGCTATGTCTTCTGGAGAGAACAGAACCTATAATCAAAGGAGTTTGATTATAGGTTCTGTTTTGATAATAGGATTATTGTGGGTAATATTAAATTTAGTGTAATTTAAATTATGACAAATAGATAGAGGAAAAAAACACAAGACATTATAAAAATGTGTGTGCATGTCTTTAGACTGATTGTAATATTACCTTTTGCCTATATTACTGCTTTCTATAACTTAGCTATCTTCCATTAAAATAGGTCTTACACTTTAGAGATTACAGTGTGAACTCAGACAGACAAAAAGTTAAAAACTCAGATATGTGCCACAGTAAAATTATTTTTGTTATGATACACAGGCAATACAATTTGATAAACTGTATACTAATTCAATGTATTTATGTTTGGCTTCTTTGATATTAAATGTTGTAGGAATGTAATGGATAATGTTGAAGAAACACCTTCAGCAGAAAGCAATGGAGACACAGATGAAGAATATTTGGACTGTGGAAAAGCTGTTAACTTCACATATTATGATAATTTAGTTGGGGTTGCTAGACGGCATAGACACCCTAATGTTCCTGAACCACAGGTGATGTATTTTACTAGCTGTAGCCATTCTAGAGATTAGTTAACTAAGTTTGGATTTACCAATCATGCATTCACACTCTTGAAGATGGCAAGGTTCACCAGGAAAGAGATACAAAAAACATATAGAGGAAGCATAGTTGGCACTTCAATTGAGATAGTTTCACATGATCCACTTATACTATTTATTGATAGATCCCCAAACCACATGTCAATATAATTAATTGTATTTCAATTAATTGCCTATAGATGTCACATCATATTTAAGTGTTTATATCTTATTTTGTGACACTGTTTAGTTTATTTTCTATCCATAGATGGAGATTATTATAATTTTGTTAAATGTGTTATAACATTTTATTACAAGGACATGAGGTGGCACACTAAATTTGACAACTAACATAGTATCTTTTAAAGTTACCGGTGAAGAAATGTTGTTCACTATGTCAAGTCTATACATTACTTAAATGCTTAGTGTCACCAGTGATACATTATGTTACAGCAGACATCATCAGAGGTCAGTCACTGTTGAATAAAAAAACAATTGATGAGGACACATTTTTGATAGCTTTAAGAAAGATGGAGAACATATTCAATTTGTATTTGGCTTAAAAATGTATGTTAATTGCCCAACTATTTTTACAGGTAGCTCTTATATTCACAAAGAAAAAGCTGTACAAAAATGGTGTATCAGAACTAGACATAAATGCATTAGAGAAACGTTTGAAAAAAGCGAAAAGAGAAAAACCAAAGTCTGTACAACTTTATAACCAGATTGGTAATTTCTGGAGAATAAAAGGCGACACTCGACTATCTATTGAATGTTTCCGACGAGCGCTTGCAGTCTCACCTTATAATGCAGAGGTAAAATCAATATGAATGCTGTCAATATGTAGAAGTGAAATTTACATGTACAGTTGCCTTAGTTTGCAGTATACCAGTTACAAAAAAATTACCTTAATTATACCTTACTATTTAATACTATAGAATATTATATTGTTAACACTTTTAAAAACCTTTAGCATTTCTGCATATAAGACTCTCAAGCAATTATCACTTTAAAGGTGACATACCAACAAAAACCTTGACTGTACATTTTGCAATAATTATTATGAAATTGCCAGCAAAGCTTCCAAATAGTACTTTGGAATGAAAATATAAGAATTTAAATAGTTAATATCTAGCTGACATCTGACATAATAAAGAAATGTGTTTACATTTTCATATTAGTGTAGATTGACAAAAATTTCTTTTAGATTAGTCTAGATTGACAAAAATTTCTTTTAGATGAGTCTAGTTTGACAAACATTTCTTTTAGATGAGTCTAGTTTGACAAACATTTCTTTTAGATGAGTCTAGTTTGATAAACATTTCTTTTATATTAGTCAAGATTGACAAATATTTCTTTTATATTAGTCTAGATTGACAAACATTTCTTTTACATTAGTCTAGATTGACAAAAATTTCTTTTATATTAGTGTAGATTTAAATTTTCAGTCAATTAGAATGTGAGTAATATCAGGTGCTGCTGAACCTAGCGCGCGTGCTGTTCACGCTGCAATACCTGGACGACGCGATCTACCTGACGCGGCGGTCGCTGGAGGTGCAGCCGCCGGACCGCAGCGCCTGGCAGCAGTACTTCACGCTAGGGGAGATATTCAAAGCATATGGACATTATCAAGTTAGTAATATAATTTACCCGACGTTCTTACGGTAAAGGAAAACACTGTGATATTGGTAAAGTAAATTCAAAGATATGTCACAACCACAGTGGACCAATAGTTGACTATAGTCGAGTAAATTATAAAGGCTCTGAGCCCCTATGTGGGGGTTTATAGTGAGCTGGTGATAATGATAACAAGTGAATCTATAGACTTATGTACCAGTAAGCTATAGATAGGGCAAGCTAGTGGCTATATGCAGTAATTATATAAAAAGTTTATTGAAATAGATCAAGCAGTAAATGTCACAAAGCTAAATGATATGAGTTACATATGAAAGACAGATGTTTTTGATATTTTGGAGAATTAAAATGTTAGTAAATTAAACCAGAGTGTTACTGTAAAACCTGTGTTTTTTACTTCATTTTTTTCGATTTGGATTGAACATTGTTTTTTGAGACTTACTGTACGTAACCCTAAGAAACTTGGAGATGCCCAATACCATATACCGAAAATTCTTAACACAAATAAATTTCCTTTAATTAAACTTTCAATCTCAATGCCTATATTAGGTAGGAGTGGTTGAGCGACTGGCTACTACTCAAGCTGATAAAAAGGGGGCCTCTAGAAATGTTGCCCAGGGTATTTATAACGCAAAAACCGGTACAGCTAAGACATTTGTATGAGAATTGTATGTGTTGTGCTGCAGGAGGCGGCGCTGCACCTGAAGCACACGCTGGACCTGCGGCCGGACTTCGAGCCGGCGCTCGCCGCGCTCAAAGACATCGAGAACATCCCCGAGGCCTCCGTGCACGTCTACACGCTGCTCATCATCATCTGCTTGGTAAATATAATTCTACTAACTATACTATTTTTTTTTTTCAATTTATGCCTTCTAGCTTTCACCCGCGACTCTGTCTGCATGGAATTAAGAAAAAAACAAAAGAGAGTTTACATCTATGCTAAATTTCATCCAGATTCTTAAGCCTTTTAGCTACAAACACCAATAAACATCCATAAATATTCAAACTTTTGCACTTATAATATTAGTATAATAAGATTCAAATTTAATGAAATATACTCTCGCAATTCGTTTGTTGCTGAAGGTTGGTTGGTTTCATTGCATAATTTATTGTAACACGCTTTTAAAGATTATAAAATATTATCACATACTTTATCAAAATAAATGAGTGTTTATCATTACCACGTGTTTAAATAATCTTTAAAGATTATATCACGTCAGAAGTTAAAAACCCATTTTTCTGACGTTGATCTGTGTATATGTAATGGATTGTATGGATTCACTGGCGCCAGTTAATGATTATAAAATGCCAATCCAGTCATTGAACTGTACTGGCTACTGTAAACTAGACATCAAAGTTCATAGTAGACCAGCGTTTGCTAATCACCTCCACCACAGGGTAGGCCTAGAACCAATACAGTAACGTGATGATGAAGGTTGACAAAGCAGTAGAAGTCCACGTGACCGGTCCCGGTTGCAGGTGATGGGCGTGCTGCTGGTGATCCTGTCCTCCGTGGAGAGTGGCGGGGAGGTGGAGGAGCACAAGACGCAGCGGCACTTCAACCGCGCGATGGCGATGCGGTCGCTGCGCGGCGCCGCGCCCTCGCTCGCTCGCGGCAGGAAAAAAGGCGGCTCCTAAACACATGTACCTTCGGACCTGAGTTTCTAGTTTTGTCACTTGTATTTTTCACCGACTTCCCCAAAGAAGGAGGTATTCAAATCGTCTGTATGTTTTTTTGTGATTAATACTTTCGGTTGTCTTTGAATTTCAATGATTGATGATTTCTTTTTAAAGTGAAAAATCATAAATTTATAGTTATGGTACATTTTTTTGTATTTGTTTTGCTGTTTAATGTACAGTAATTTGTATTTAATTTCTTAAAATGGCAGCGCAAATACCTAGCTTTTTAAAACATAAATTGGTCCTTTGAACCGGATAAAAATATTTCAATGTGTTCAATCTTTCCCTATAACTGAACATCGAGTTTGCTAGTGGTAATGTAACTATAACTTAATGTCTGAATGATTGCAATTCTGCAATACATTAAAACAATAATTACAAGCCCAAACGTTCATATTATTTAATAACTTTGAATTGTTAAAAGCACTTGTTTTTACAGCAATACATCCTTTTTTAAGTATTATTTAAGTTATTAATACTTTTTTTGAGTAAACTTAATTTTATTTATGAAGACTATAAACTCAGGGTCAAGGAACTAGAAGTCTACTTCGTACTTTATGCGTTGTGAAAGTGGAAAACGAAAACTTCAAAATGTACCTTTGCTTACATTACCCGGCGTCACTCGTACCAATGTTCTTGTACTGTTCTGTTAAAATAATCATTTTAAATACTATAGTCAACTTTTTTGTTGGATTGAAAGTTGTGGGTAGATGAAAATTATTTACAAAATTTCAAAGTAAATTCAAATCAATTCGCATTAATAATGTTTAATATTCGCCCCGGTATAACATAGTTTTTAATTGTTTTTTTTTTGTGATATTAAAGATGCTACGACACAAAGTTGCTGGTAATGGTAATTGCTTTTTTACTCTTTAAAAATATGTTTAACAGAACAGTACAGTTTCTGCCACAGCTCTTTGTTACATTGAAATTTGAGATGCGCTTTTACTTAAAATTGTTGTAAAATAATATCTTTGGCGCATTGTCATAGCTACAAAGACAAAGAACCGTGGCAAATTAATTTATCAGAGGCTAAACAATTACGTACAAATAAACTGTTGATCTTTATATCAGAATAATGTTTTTGTCATGTTTGATTTTATCTCTGCTTTGTAGTTTTACCATTTGACAATATTCAGATTTCAAAGCAGTTAAAATAGCTGCTTAAAATGTATTAACGATTTTATATCTAACCTCCAAACGGATATCCGTTTCGTTGATTACTTTGTAAGGTGATGTTATTTCGCTTTTGATAAGCAATAAGATTTTGAAATACCATTCGTAGCTTTTTTGTATTCGAATTAGGCTCGTATTTGTCCCCCAATTTTCAAGACGTAGCCATTTTACTAACATCGATTAATTCGATGTTTATTAAACTTGTATTGAATTTAAATTGTTGACTCATGAAATCTCTAGAAATCAGTAAATCGAAAATTTCAACTATTACATCGATAATTCTACTTTATCAGAGTCGATGATTTATATTTTCTCTAAAAAAGGAATTCACCAAAGTCAAGACAATTAGGCATGATCGATGTTACAAAAATATCGATGACTGCCGAGAATATTTCAGAAAACATTA
Source organism: Papilio polytes (assembly GCF_000836215.1). NCBI lineage: Eukaryota > Metazoa > Arthropoda > Insecta > Lepidoptera > Papilionidae > Papilio > Papilio polytes. Next base: position 47,413 of record NW_013525761.1, read on the forward strand.
CATTTAACGAAGTAAAGACAGAATTATCACCATTTGCATTGTGGAATTTATGATTGTTCTACATTGATGTTACTAATATCAGATTTTTTAAATATCGATATTTTCTCGATTAATATTCATCGATCGATCGTGAGCGATGCGTTGAGTGTAACTTGTGCAACCTAGTCATTCACTGAGACGAGTGCGCGGGCGCAGGTGCGCAGTGTCGTAGTAGTGCATGCAAGTAACTTGTTAAGTGTTCGTAGCATCTAAGGATTTAAAGAGTTGCAAGTCTTGAATTCTGAGATTGGTAAGAAATGTACCTGTTTTCAGTGTTTCTTTTGTTAATTTTTGACTATTTATTACTTAATACATGATTGTCTTAGCATCAATTTTGTAGTTTTTTTTCCCACGTAAATTTATAGTAACAAGTCATGGCAGTTATACGACTTTATACCAACGGAAAGACTAAGTTAAGTATTTACTCCCGAAGAGTTATTTTTAAAAACAAACCTGTATGATTATCTAATTTAAAAGATATGCTAATTTAACGGATTGGCACTAAATTTAAAATAAAACTCATTTATTAAAAAATTATAATGTATTTATTACAAAAAGTATACATGTAACTGAAAGGGAAGTCTCGCCATTATATCTGATTAAGCTGACAATGCATTTAACAAAGCCAAACTATGAAAATCCAAAAACGAAATTCAGCTAATTAGGTGAACTATACAAGAAGTTTAGAATTTACCAATATAGGCAATAAAACGTGTGTATCTTATACCTAGATAACCGAAACAAGATTATAGCGTGGTGTTTGGTACTTATAGTTTGATCTAGCTCGACTCGAATTATTGCTCTAAGAGAAGCGCTGCGTTTAGGCGACGTCGTGGATGCCAAGGCGGAATATGTCGTGCTGGATGAAGAACGTGTCTCCGAGAGGCTTCAGCACGAAGCTCTGCATGTACGGGTGCGGGGGGTCCTCGTCACACTGCACACAATAACAACTTGAGTATAACAATACAAGCAAGATCTTACTCCCGTAGGGTCGGCGCGACAGGTTTTTGTCTCTACATAACTCATATGTCATTTCAGTCATCACTCCCTTCTTGATTATGTCACCTCTCATGCAATCCATCCATCTTCTTCTAGGTCTACTTCTACCAGTGTAATTTAAATATATACCATATATAACATTTAAGTGGTTACAAACATTGACACCTCCATTCTTTCATCCATTCACATTTATAATAAAATAATGATAAAAAAGTCTCGTGTTTCTGAATAGCAAGGGACCTGTTGTGTTATGACATTTAGCTAAGATCTTATTTGGTACTTCCTGATCAGTGATGTTTTTACAAACAATTATATAGAGTACATTTTATCTGTTGCTATGCTGTTAAATGTTAATGTATTTTAGACATAATAACATATCTATTTGTTTAATTTTTCACCTAAAGGTCACCAACAGATAACAAAATTTAAATCTGGACTGAATATTGAAATATCTGAATTTTAGATCAATTTTTTCTTTTTAATTGTGTTGATAATCTATATTCATAACATGTAACTTTATAGTATGAAATTTTCTACAGAAGCTGATACTAAATTTAAAATATACAGGTCTAAATTATAATGTGACTAAAGCAAACAACAGAAAGACATGGTTTATCATCTAAAATTTAGTTTTATCTGATCATTTATTTTAAATTTCTTGACAATATTTCAATCTACAATTGATTCCTTATTGGTAGCTTATTCTTGTACCAATTGGCTGACCAATAGATACATTTTTCCCAATGATTGATTGTATGGCACAACACAAAATACCAACATTCAAAACATTTCAAATCTTATGTCATGGCTGGATTGATAATTTGTCTACATATTTTATAATAGGTACTAAAATAGTAGATTTAAATAAACTTACCTGGAGCCTGCCAAGAACATTAATGAGAACACCACCATCAAACATCGGTTGCGAGTCCACAGATGTCACTAGTCTTGTAATTTTTTGAAATGCCAAGCCCTGAAATTGAAATAAATTTGTTTTGAAAATTGAACTATCCAAAGTTTGACACAAAATGTGTAAGTAACATAAAAAAATCACATCTTATCAGTCAAAAGTTATCACAATACTATAATAATGAAAATTTGCTACCATGATTTTTAAAAATTGTGTTAATTGTTAACTTAGCATGAAGAAACAGATAAGTATAAAAGTTCTCATTGGACTAAATATAAATGTCTTGTTACACTATAACATGAGAAATGATTTATATGTAAAAGTATATATTGTATACTTAATAAATATAAATCATATTGTTAAAGGTTTCAATTACTTCAAATATTTTGTAATCTACATCATAACTTCTTTCAAAATGTTGTTTCCGTTTTTTTTTCTAATAAGATATATGATACCCACATTTAGTTTTTCCATAATTTTCACAGCACCTTGCAATTGAACTCCCTCAAAAGTCATGAAAGATGTTTCTACCTGTAATTTGAAAAATTAAGTTGCAGTTGAAAATCACATTTAGGATCTGATGATTCATCATTATTTAAAGTTAATTTGATAATAGATATAAGACAGGGATAAGTATTTAAGTAAATGAGTCATACTGTATTACAACGGATTAATCATAAACATTGTATTCATATTGCAAAAGATTTTTAAAATGTGGAATATTAGTTACTTATTTCCTAAAACAGCAAATTTAAAAATATTCTCTTTTGTAGCTGTAACAAACAACTTCATCCGTGAGGCTATTTTTACCAAAAAAAAAAACTGGACGTATCATTTTTAGGCGGGAGTAGAAGGAACTTAACCTTAAAAACAAAAGATACAGTTCCGAAATATAAAAAGTATTGTCCGTTACAGTGCTAAGAGAGTTGATATTAACGAGATATATTTGAAATTAACTCACGTTGTACATATTTGCCAGGCTTGCCCGTTGTGCCGGATCATCGAATAGCGTGTAATATTGTTGAATAAATCCTTTTCCGATGGCATCGTATTGTGGGTTTAGCGCCATTTATGTGTTTTTTAACTTTTCACAAGGAGTAATTTGCTAATAATATCTTAATTTGCAGGCCTTCGTATTTCACTTGCGTTGCCTTCACGCCGAAAAAATATGGCAGACTTAGTACTCAGTGTTGCTACCAGTTGCTAATTGCATTTACATAAAATAAAACAAAGTGGTGTTTTTTCTTGGGTACCTATAACAAACTTTTAGTAAATTATGTAAGCAGTGCACAAGTATAAAAAAATCCCAAAATTCGAAACACTTGAAACACGAATAATCGATGTTCATGTGTAGGCGCCTTCGATAGTCTTGGCCTATGGTGATCTGTGGTTTCGACAACTGACTGACTGACTGACAGTGACAATCTGGGAGGCAATAATGTACAGCCACGATAATGCACGACCCAATAATGCA
>NW_013525762.1:0-507 GCF_000836215.1 Papilio polytes
ACGGATGAAACTTTTTATTCTCAATTGTCCCCACATGAGAATAAAAAGTTTCATCCGTCCCTCCTTTTAGTCCCACCATCACTAATAAGATGACAGATGGAACCGTTATGAAATAAAATAAGTTCCAACCGTACCCTCGTCGCAAAAGGTGGGGCGGATGAAAATTTTTATTTTCATCTGTCTCCACGTGGGGACAGAGCGGAGTGACGGTTGGGAATAATCCATTCTGGCCTCATTAGTAGCTCTGAGTTTTTAAGTTAATGACGTTAATACAATTAAAATTATCTCAAAAACTATAAATATAAAACCTATATATTTAGACCTCTTTTCCACTGAGCAACTAGTCAAAAACGCACATGAATTCTATACAAATAATGGAGGCATTAACTGAAAAATTATTACTTACAATTTTACTAAATTCAGTGTCGTTTCCATTAACAGTGCTATTAAATGTAGGCGTCTTGTCGGCTGATATTAAATCGCATACATTGCCCGAAGCAGTATTGC
>NW_013525763.1:0-522 GCF_000836215.1 Papilio polytes
GGGGTGACTAGGCCATAGTCAACCACGCTGGCCCACTGCGGGTTGGTACGACATAATAATAAAATATATTTAACCATATATTGAAATACCATTTTTCAGACATATTAAAAAGCTGCATTTTATGGTTCCTTGTCTATATACATACAAAACATTTAAAGCATTGTAACTTTAAAGATTGAATACTGCTTAATTCCCCAACTGTACTTTTTTCTTTATAAAGCTATAATTACTTACTTTGTACAATAGGTATTGGTTCAGTATTCTCTTTATTTTCATCTTTATTCTTCCTAGATTTTGTCTGAGTTTTTTCCCCAGAGTCTTCTCTACGGAGTTTTTGAGTCAGATTTACATTAACCTGTAAAAAAACAATAAAATACATCTTATTAGTAATATTAATTTTATTTTCTAACTGCACTATTTAAAACATTCCATACTACAATTTGCAAGCAGGATCATTTAAAAAAAATTATAGTGCTAAATGGGTTAAGGTTTTATTTGCTATTTTAATATTAAATCTACAAA
>NW_013525764.1:0-520 GCF_000836215.1 Papilio polytes
TGAACGGATTTTAATGAAATTTGGTATAGATGTAGAGGATAGTCTGAAAGAACATAGAGGCTACTCACTTTTGTTTTTTTAATGCCACGCGGACAGAGTCGCGAGCGAAAGTTAGTAAATAATAATTATTTTAGCTTATGCAATTTTTATTACAATACCAGCTGTCGGTCGCGACGTCGTCTTCACGAAATTAAAAAAAAACTTTTTTAGAAGCAGATGAATTGCTGAATGAATCTATGCCTAATTTCAGTGAGATCTAGACATCTAGCAAACTTCCATTCATCCATCTAAATCGCATACATAATGTTAGTAACTAAGATAATGTTTTTTACACAGGTTTTACAGCAGCGTAAACTCATGGTAACAGACGTTGATAAAGTACCAGGACAACATAAGACAAGAGGCTTAACTAACCGGTGATAAGTAGCGTGTTGTTGTTCTTTGTGTCGTGGTCCACGGGGGTGGAGGCGAGGCCAGTAATAGTTAGCCGGGCCACCGGCTGCCCCGCAGCAGCCCCCAC
>NW_013525765.1:0-502 GCF_000836215.1 Papilio polytes
TTATTTATTAAGATACTATAAATGTTATATTTCTAAAAGTAGCCATGTGATAGAACTAAATTATTTCTATTTGAACACACTAATATTTATTCAGGAGTTCCTCAGGGGTCTCTCTTAGGTCCTATCTAACTGTTTTCATCGCTAAATGTCTTAAAGATGATATTTTTATATAAATTCAGATTTCTTTTACCTTCTCTCGTTCAGGATGATGCATCAGTAAATAAGACATTGAGCTGACAGCCTTCTCTTTGTTAGCTTCGACGGAGTCATGAGCGAATTTGTTAAGAGCTTCCACATATGCTGTAAACAGAAAATTGTTACTAAATTTTAAATTCTACTGAGTTTTTAATGCCTAGAAATATATTTGTTTATAAAGAATGATAGATATATGGCAATAATAACTTTTGGCCGCAACTACTTCCGCATGGAACTTAAAAAAAACTGTAGAAAGTAGCCTGTGTCCATCCAGAATACACTTTACATCTGTGACAAATTTCTTTAA
>NW_013525766.1:0-557 GCF_000836215.1 Papilio polytes
CAAGTAGAGATGGAATAAAGAAAACAAGTATAAAAACGCGGCGCCGAACGTTTGACGTGTTTCCAATAAGGGAACTGCGGAACCCCAACTTCTAAAGTCCGACAAAAACAGTTGCTTTTAATTCAACTTTAAAGGCGGACTTCGGTCTTGGTTTGTGTAAACATAGTTTTATCCATCGAATACCAATGGGTTTACTTAAATACTTTAGTTTTAATACTTCTAGTTATTTAGTTTTTTTTTTTTAATATAGGTGGAAAACGAACAAGCGGCCACCTGATTCCAACGAAATGGAAAGCGACCGCAGTCCATAAACATCCGCAATTGCAGATGCATTGCCTACCCTTAATCGACGGACGAGGAGACTCACACAAATAGGACATTTCCCCTCCCTATGCGTCTCCTCCATCGTCAAGTCCACTTTTCTTTCCTATCCTTTCCTCTTAGAAAAGAGTGGAAAGGGACTAAAATTAGGCCTCCGGCACCACATTCATCAGACGAAACGCGGAATTGCTTCCACTTCACGCCTGTTTTCTGTGTGTTCGTTGTATAACACCGGG
>NW_013525767.1:0-523 GCF_000836215.1 Papilio polytes
CCAACATCAAGGAAGCAAGGTTGCCATGCTGTGTCATCATGTCATGTCAATTTGACAGATGTAAACAATAAAATAAAGTTTTTATAATTTAATGTGGAAGCCGCACGGGATAAGCTAGTATAAAATAAACTTGATATATTTTTGGATGATTACATCGTAATTACTAAACTTGTAGAAGGAAAAGTGATATTTTTTTAATGGTACTAATTTAGCAAAAATAAACTATTTTACTTTTAGTGTTATTCTGTTTAGTAAACATGTTGTTTTATAACAATTATAAGTGGTAATTATTGCAATAATTGTATTGAAGCAATGCGTCGTGCAGTGGCCAGTGGCCCTGCGCACGCGAGCCCTGCAGTACTTCCCACATCATTTACAATTTCATGGCGCGCCCGATCCACACGTATCTAGGTTAATTGTTATATTTTCACGGCCGACGCTTGTATTTGTTTTTGGTCATTCGCTTGTATCAACTTTGCTTACGAACATGCCATGCGTTACAATTTAGTACAGATTTTTATCT
>NW_013525768.1:0-561 GCF_000836215.1 Papilio polytes
ATCGAGAAAATGACGGAAGTCGTGAGAAGTGGGTGTTACTTCGACCGCGCCTCGAAAGCAGGTAGCATCTGTAATCACGCATTGTTGTGCTTCGGCTTGGAATTAGCGCTGCCTCTGTGTTTCCACTTCTAATACATCTGTTAAGCATATTGTCATCCCGCTCATTCTCTTCAAAATAATGGAGACAGTAATACAATTTCCTATAAGTGTTTCGACAGGAAACTTTAGGTTTATCGATTGTAACCATATCTTAATGATTATTTACGTAAATTTTATAAAGCAATCATGATGGTTAGATTTACTTAAAATTAACAATTTTCGATATTGCTTCAGTTACAGGTGATAACTTTTGTAAAAATAAAAAGAAATTCAATATTTTTGTCTTTGTTCCTTTTGTGTCTTTAATGTAATCAGATAGTCAAAAATAATACCTGAGAAAACTATTGGATTTACCGCAAAAGGACGAAGGTTTTTTAACTAAAATGATCTGACCGTTTATACGGAATAATCGTGACGTCCGGTCCTTCTGCAGGTAGCTAAGCTACGGAAATGTACTCTTAG
>NW_013525769.1:0-522 GCF_000836215.1 Papilio polytes
TGACCATGGGACTTTGCCTCCTAAATCGAGGGTCGACACCCACATGCGTCCGGCCGCAGGGCAGTTCCATTGTGGACTTAACGTTCGCCTGCCCTGCAACTGCGAGACGGGTGCGCCGCTGGGAGGTGGTGGAAGGTGTGGAGACACTATCCGACCACCGCTACATCCGTTTCGCGATTTCGGAGTCGTCTACGGTTCCAGCACACCAGGGGCCAGAGTCGCTTCGCCAAGACACTCCTCGATGGGTGGTGAAGCGTCTCAACAAGGATGTAATGATGGAGGCGGCTCTAGTTGAAACTTGGGCGCCTTCAGATAGAAATCTCGACGTCGATGAAAGGGCTGACGCACTGCGTGCTTCGATGACCCGTGTGTGCAATGCATCGATGCCGCGACAAGGCCCCACAGCAAAGAAGAGGCAAGTGTACTGGTGGTCTGCAGAGATAGCATCGTTACGCACAGCGTGCGTAGTTGCCAGGCGCCGGTATCAAAGACAACGCCGTAAAAGACGGAGGGATGAGATCG
>NW_013525770.1:0-507 GCF_000836215.1 Papilio polytes
AAAATGTAAATGAGATATTAAAATAAAACCAATAAATTGTTGGTCTGTCCCTTAGTTTGGTCTGTTCCTTACTTTTCTCTCCATTCTCTTGAACTTTCTTTATTCATTACGTCTGTTGTTAAATTCTTAAAATCCTCTAGCTTATATTAAAGATTTCATAAACAAAACAAATATTTTAAATTGATTCAAGTATAAAATGAAGATCTACCTACGAGTAGCATAGCCTAAACTAAGGGTAGACAACGCATCTACAATTGCGGATGTTTATGGGCAGCGGTCGCTTTCCATTTCGGTGGATTCAGGTGCCTGCTCGTTTGCCACCTTTTATTTTAAAAAAAAAAACTATAGAGAACTAGATTCTTGCGATATTGTGTGTAACTTTAATTGAAGTATTTTTGAATGTAATAACCTCAAAACCGTAATTCAATGTGTTTGGTATGTTCAAAATTGTATTGCAAAGGTATTTGTTTTTCCTTATACGCTTGTCGGCGACTTCATTATGAATCG
>NW_013525771.1:0-863 GCF_000836215.1 Papilio polytes
AAATTGTAAAGATACTTTTGTGTTAGATATTAATAAAAATTAGATAGATATTGTCAATTTATGTTTTATTTTAACCATCCAATTCCTTTGTCCTTTCCATTAATCTTACTAATGTTATAAATGCGAAAATTTACATGGATGGACGTTAGTTAGACTTTGTATCCCAAAGGACCGAACGGATTTCGATGACATTTGGCTTAAATGTAGAGCATTCTGGAAGAAGACATAGGCTACTTACTTTTGATTTTACTAATTTCACGTGGATTAAGTCGCAGGCGAAAGCTACTATTAATTACATAAAAAAGTTGGAAGGATCCCAGTTTCGAGAAATTTTAGTCAGTAACATTTATTTAAGAGTGCAGTTATAGTTTTTATTAAGAAATGGTTTAAGGTTAGTGCTTAAATAAAAGAAATGATGGTATTTCAAAAATATATTAATCGTCATATCGTTATGTCCATAATCATATAAATTCAACTAAGGCAAATCTCTACTTTTAAAATAAATGTAATATCAGTATGAAAAATATCAGAAAAATAACATTTTTACCCAAACATTATCTTTGTAAAATTAGTTTTTACATGGAATGTGTATATAAAGGTACATAATGTCATAATTAAGGGCCTGTCCCACCACTGGCTGATAAACGCTCAGATAGCTTAAAAATGACGTCACTGTCATATAAGGTAATAAAATCCGATCTTTCAATCACATATTTTACATGTTATATTGTTATCAGAGAATTTACAATTTGGTGGGACAGGCCCTAAATGTATTTTAAGGTAACCAGTTTGAATACAAAAATTCGAATTATATTTATATACGATAATATTACTAAGATTGCTATATACTAAACAAATATTAA
>NW_013525772.1:0-619 GCF_000836215.1 Papilio polytes
TCGCTTATCGAAAACTCGAAAGTCGAAACTCGAAAATCGCATATCTTGTTATGCAAATAGCGCATAGCGCATAACGCATATCGCTTATCGACAACTCGAAAGTCGAAACTCGAAAATCGCATATCGCGTTATGCAAATAGCGCATAGCGCATAGTGCATAGCGCATTACGCATAGCGCATGACGCATAGCACATAACGCATAGCGCACAATGCATATCGCTTATCGAAAATTCGAAAGTCGAAACTCGAAAATCGCATATCGCGTTATGCGAATAGCGCATAGCGCATAGCGCATAGTGCATAGCTCATAATGCATATCGCTTATCGAAAACTCGAAAGTCGAAACTCTAAAATCGCATATCGCGTTATGCAAATAGCGCATAGTGCACAGTGCATAGCGAATAGCGCATAGCGCATAGCGCATAGCGCATAACGCATATCGCTTATCGAAAACTCGAAAGTCGAAAATCGCATATCGCGTTATGCAAATAGCGCATAGCGCATAGCGCATAGTGCATAGCGCATAGCGCATAACGCATATCGCTTATCGAATACTCGAAAGTCAAAACTCGAAAATCGCATATCGCGTTATGCAAATAGCGCATAGTGCATAGCGCAT
>NW_013525773.1:0-959 GCF_000836215.1 Papilio polytes
ATGGGTTTCATTATTCTTTGACTCCCACGTCGCGTTCCGATTCATTCGTTATTGACGTCCCGTGAATTTTGAAGGATACGCTTTGATTCATATTTTATCATCCATTGAACTATTTGGATAACTCCGTGTCACAAATGTATCTCCATTTTATCTATGATTCTATTTTCAAAAGAAGATCGCATTCACTTGTTTTTGATAGCCAAACTAGTTGTTCCCGTGCGGCTTTATCCGCATGAAATTATAAATACTTCAAATTTATTGCAAATGTCAAAATACCAATAACCTTACTATGGCAATCTTACTTCTTTGATGTTGGCAGCAACTTATTGTCTCTTTCCCATATTGGGTTTTTATCCAAAATATTTACCGCCTAAGTTTAATGGCGTGAAAATATATGCCTAAAGCGTGACATAAGTGTAGGGTTTCTTATTAAAATAAGAATTATTCAAAAATATGCTGTAATTGCTGACATCTTAGGCAACAAAGAAGTGTGTGTTTACGCTTTATCATAATAGTATAGACAGTATAGATATCGATTTATTGTATTTAAAAAAAAAACAAGTGAATGTCGATATGTATAGTTTATTAGCTTTTTCCCGCGGAATAAAAACTTTGTAATCAGCCTATGTGTTCTTTCAGATTATTTTCTACATTATGCCCAAATTTTAGCGAGATCCGTTAAGCCGTTTTGAAGATACGTAGTGACAAACTTCCATCTAAACTATCGCATTCATAACATTAGTAAAATCTACTGTTTTACTCTTTTCATTTTGTCCGAAATAAAAAAGAAAGGTCTCCCTTAGTGATAAGACTCTGAGTACGGAATAACATCAAAAGAGTAAAACCATTTAGAAAGGAATTCAAAATGCTTTCACCGTGAATAAATTTAGAATCTCCCTCTCCGCTAAATATTTCCTTAGGTGGTTTTAAATGTGTCCCCTCTTTACCTATAAATACTC
>NW_013525774.1:0-807 GCF_000836215.1 Papilio polytes
GCAATATAGGCTCCTTGTAACAATAAACGGGTGATGCTATCAATATCTTTATTAAATTCCTTCCGGCAATATAGACGTCGAGGCTCTGTAACCGGCTGCCATCTCACCTGAGAGACATCGTTACACTCTGATGACGAAACGTTGTTCAGTATTTTGATAAAACACAAGAAAATCGGCCTTTGTATGATCAACAAAATATGTAGTTAACCGCTTTAGCTGAGTTAGTGGAAATAATGGGTTTTAAAAAATGGCCTAACGTGCTCTCTCACAGAGATAAAACGATATAATTTTAGGGATTATTGATATAAATAATCAAATATTTACTAATAATACTTAAAAGAGTTAGTAATCATACTTTATAGCTCTGTAATTATTTTTGTGTCACGGAGTTATTTTCGGCTATTTGCTAGTTTTTAAATCTAGCACTGAAAATTTAAAATCGCTGGTTATGCTGTAAAACTCTACTAAGGTTACACGCTACGCCTTAAACAATAAAGACAATGTTCAAGTCAACCTAATAAGAATGTTCGTCTTTTTATATTTTAGTTGATAGTACGGTTAAGTAAATGAAATTTTGGTGACCATTGCCAATATAAACTTGTAACGTATTACATACGTAAAGCGGCCGGGGGCAGCGCGTTTTGGCAAGAAACCAGTTCCCAGTTTGCGGAATGGCCACTGAACGTAGATAAGATTTTACGAGAAATTTTTACAAAACATTACATACGAATTGCTTATTTCGGAAATTACTACCAGGCGGAACGACTAACATATTCTTTAAAGATGTTATGATATCTGTAATCAGAT
>NW_013525775.1:0-1061 GCF_000836215.1 Papilio polytes
TCAAGTAAACCTTTGCATATCTTTATGTATCTTTGCTATTATGTTCATATACCTATAATGAACCATACTAACACTGATGTTTTTTTTTGGAGCAAGCGGCTACCTGAACCCACCGAAATGGAAAGCGACCGCTGCCCATAAACATCCGCAATTGCAGATGCGTTGCCTACCCTTAATTGACGGAGGAGGAGACGGACATAAAGAGGACATTTTCCCTTCCTATGCGTCTCCTCCACCGTCTAATCCACTTTTTTCCCCATCTTTACCTCTTAAGATAAGGGTGGAATGGGAAAGGGACTAAAATAAGGCCTTCATAACGATCTAGAACAAAGGGCTTATCACCAATGTTTATATGTTTTTGTAATCTCAAAGACAAAATTTGTATTTGAATTGTAATACTTTTAATTGCTACCTACATAAATTTCGATTCAATGAAGTAACGAATATTTTCTCTCAACTGTCACACTAATATAGATAGACCCTCTTTACTGTCATTTCTTTTATTGTCCTAGAAGAAGTAGTTCTTTCTATGCAGAATACGGTGCACTTAATTCGAAAACTAAAACAATTTGATTTCAATAATTTATCTTACATCATGTGACACAAAATAAACTAATTTAACGCATTATATTAAACGGTAAATTTCAATATGCGCTATTCGTCTTTGCTAATTATTCCCGTTTCAAAATTACCTGTACAGTGTAAGGTATTGTGACGTCAGCGGATCCCTGGCGCGTTGCCAACATGACATGCTGCGGATATCGCTAGATATATGACTAAAGAATTACGTGATATTTTTTAAAGATTTGATACAGATACGAACAGTTAGGTTTACCCTTACGAAATAATACGATACTGGTGCTACTTAGATATCTTTTGAAGTCATTAAGACAATGTAATTTATTATTTTATTAACCACTAGCTTGCTGTAAAATTACAAAAATATAGCCTACTAGCTTTAAAAAAAAACAAGTGTTATTCCAAAGTATACTCTACATACAGCCTAATTTCATTGAGATCCGTTTAGCAGTTTAGGCTACAAACTCTAAGGTCTGGTCTGG
>NW_013525776.1:0-772 GCF_000836215.1 Papilio polytes
AGACGACGTCACGTGCAACTGCCAGTGTAATAAAATATCCCTAATATTTTAAATATTTCATTTTACTAAAAAAAAAATCCAATATAATTTTAGCAATAATAATTAGTTGAAAAAGCTATTTCAACGCAATTTTACAGCTTGTTTAGTGTAAGTTAATTGTTACTTAATTAGTTAAATACTTGTTACACAATACTAAGGTATTTGACATTGAACCAACAAAGTTATTAATTGTGATTAAAAATAATTGAACTCTTCAAAAATTCTCACGATTTGTAATCGTATTTTGTAAGAGGTAGGCAGCGGTAGGAATTACTTGATATTTATGCTTTTAGAAGCGTGTAAGGCCACTTTTTCTTAAGATATGCTGTTTTAAGACTTTGTTTAATAAAAAAAACTCGATATTAGTGTATTACAGCGGACGCATAACGGACGCAAAAATGTGTGATCGTCCATTGTTTCGGAGCCAATTCAACAAAGCTAAACAGTTGTGCTATAGTTTAGTCTAAGGTTTGCGCTCTTAAAACCGTTCTATTATTTATTTTTCTGCGTCGTCAATGCGTACACGACAACTAACTTGTTAGATAGTTCACTGTCAGATTTCCTGATTGTACTATTCTCGTAGTTCAGTATCAAATATCAAATAGTTATTACTAAAGATATTTCAACTTTTGCAACGTTAGTGGAGACAGTTGTAGGCGCGGTTTAAACATTTCTTAATTCACATACTGTTGCGTGTCGGCTTACAGTTCGGCCATGACATTACGTTGAATGA
>NW_013525777.1:0-856 GCF_000836215.1 Papilio polytes
CCCGCGAGAAGGAAAACTCTATAACACCCGACAGCGAAGTCGTAAATACCTACAGACACCTGGCGCCCTCTGTAGTATGTAGCCTTGCCTTCCGGAATGGGCGTCACCCGGGGGTCGACCTCCATTCGTCCCATTCTCGTGGGAACAACACATGGCACTTAATTCAAAAATCGTTTTAGAAGGTATGGAGGATGGCGCTAAGAGCGCGGTGAAGGAGTTGCGGGTGGTACTATCCCGAACCCCAATTCCAGTGCGGCCATTGGCCGAAGAGGTGGATCCGGAGTCTGACTCGGACTCGGCGGCGAGCATGGAATCTGCGGTGTCCGCTGTGAGTCGAGTCTGCTCCTTAGAGTCGATGGACCAAGATCGTCCAGGGCGGTTCTGGTGTGAAGGAGAGAGCCGCGGTCAGAAGCGGCCCAGGGAGGTGGACCTCACAGAGAAGAGAGCCCGAGCCAAAGCATCACGGCAAAGGGCTGAGGAAGACCTGGAGAAGGAAGCAGAGGTCGCCCGCTTCAGAAGAGAGACCAGGGCCAAGCTCTTCCCGCCCAACAGAAGAATGGACGAAAAGGGCGCGGCACAATTACAAGAGCAGGTGAAGGAAGACCTGGAAGTCATCAGCAAGGTGGCTTGCAGGTCCAAAAATTTGAAGGGGACCTTTGTGCGGACCCTGAAGGACGCCGCGGAGTCCATAAAGGAAGCCGTGGAAGTCCTCGGGGCCCGCACCACCACAGAGGAGACGAGGCGCTTACAGGCGGACAACGCCCGTCTGCACGAAGAGTTAGTCGGCCTTAAACGAGAGCTGGCCGACTTAAGAGAGGAGCTGCGGAGACAGGGCTCTGCCTCCTCCTCTACCACG
>NW_013525778.1:0-566 GCF_000836215.1 Papilio polytes
AACTGCGGTGATTCCTAACAGCCACTAGAGGGCTCTATCGATATTTGCTGAGAGCCTCGTTAGGACATTGACTTGTCTGAAATTTTAAAAACTCTGATTGCTTTTCTATGAAAGGGTCGTTTGAAGATGTGTCTTAAGTTTTACATACGAGTATATATTTTTTATAGACCCAGTTAAGGGTTGCGAAATAATGATATTATATATCTTCCACTTCATATAAATAAAGATTTAATTCCAGACACTTTATTATATAAACAGTAAAGTCTCTAAAAGTGTCCAATTAAATTTTTAAATCGTCGCTAATGTAACAGTTTTTAGAATCCCACCATTAAAAATATTTTGAACTTTTCGACTACTAACGAGCATTTAAAATTCGGCACTACATTTATAGCTCATAAAAATATTGCCATAAAGATAACGGTTTCACTTATAAATGTAGTCAGGAGATTAAATAGAAGTGTGTAAATGTAAAAAAGTGCAGAAGCAAAGCGGGAAGCGCGCTCATTCAAAACGTTTCCGCTCACTAATGAGGGAAAGGGGAGTGAAAATTTTACCTTTTTAAAGGA
>NW_013525779.1:0-1213 GCF_000836215.1 Papilio polytes
AATGTCTATGGGCAGCGGTCGCTTCGCTATTTTGGCGGATTCAGGTGGTCGCTTGCTCGTTTGCCACCTTATGTTATAAAAAAAAACTTAAGATTTTTATAGTAAACTTAAAAGGTGTAACTCAACAGTGGGTTTTTAATAAAAATGTACCATCTACTTCATTTTTAAGAAAATTGTTGTAGGAATGTTTTTGTACATGCGTTGGCAATAGAAACTAACGAAAATTATCTATGATCTTTTTAAAATTCATTTCTATAGATGTCAAACATTAAATGATTTAGTTTCTTCGTGCTTTGTGTTAGTTGACAAAGCTAATTATCCAAACTCTTCAAATTCCTTTCTTTGTGACAAATGTTTGACCATCCATCATCATTACCGTCAGAGCTCTTTTAACTAACCTTAAAGAAAAGTCATTTACCATCGAACATTTTAAATGGATTTCAGTTACAGTGTTGTTTTAACACTTTTAATTCCATATTTTCTAGTAGCCCCGTTAATCATCGGCCTTCCAACCCGTGACCATCAACCTTGACCAACAGTTTGCCCCCCTCCCTAGACCATCAGCTGGCGACGCCAATAGCTCTTCCTGCCACAGCTATCATTGCTAACCTCTACTAGTATATAATATTACGATGTTAATATTTAAAGAACATATGTATGTCTAGAAGCAACTTTCTCAGTCTCACTCTGGCAATAAATATCGATAACAAGGCATGTATCAGATAAGGATCGGCAATTAGTCGGCCATCGCCTGCCATTCGGAGATACAATCGGTAGTAGGAAATTCCGGCATTGTCCGGTATTTAACAATGTGATATTAGTCATAGGTATAGTGAAAGAATTAAATTCGTTTCCCACTCAATTAAACTTATAATTTATGTATGACCATTGCACTGCAATCTGTTCTATATAAAATTAAAAATCCTAACTGTGTTCAAAAATGTTTAAAAATTCTTGTTTCATTAAAGGATATACCACTGAGTTACATAAGCTATATATATTTACTGCTTTTTGTAACAATATGAAGATGTAGTCGCAAGCAACAGCTGTTTTAAATGAATAAATTTATTATTTACACGATAAATTAGCACACTAGCGCCATTATTGTCCTCGATTTTTTGCATTCAACACAGGTAACGTTGCAATTAGTAAAACAAAGGCATTTTTAACATTAACATGATGTGTATCGGACTTCCGCGACACAGACCGATGT
>NW_013525780.1:0-623 GCF_000836215.1 Papilio polytes
ACGCCTTGTGTAGTTTTAAAATTTCTTTGAATTTTGATTATTTGTTATATTAAAAAAATTATTTGTTTTATTAAAAAAATTGAAAGTTATTTAATTACCGAAGGTATATTGCCAATAGCAGCTGAAGTTTTGCTTAAATTAGTACTCTCTATATAAATGTATCTATGGTAGAGCCCGCTTTAATATCTTTGCACGAATGGGTCGGCTCGCCACACGCAATACCACAGAAGACAAGCGTGAAGTGGGAACAATTCCGCGTATCGTCTTATGTGTGTGGTGCCGGAGCCCCAGCTTTAATCCCTTTTCCTTCTCGATGATGATATGTCCTCTTTATGAGCGTTTCCTCCGTCGATTTAGGTAGGCAATGCATCGGCTATTATGAATGTCTATGGGCAACAGTCGCTTCGACATTTTAGCGGATTCAGATAGTCGATTGCTCGTTTGCTATCTTATGATATAAAATATAAAATAAAATATCTATTTACTTTACATCGTGGTATTTGTATCTGGGATTGATCCAGAAGAGTATGTAAGATAAGTATAGTTATTTACTTAATTCTTTATGCAATGTATAAACGGAGTTATACCTGGGCGGAACGGAGGCGGGTAATTTCCAATCCACG
>NW_013525781.1:0-2029 GCF_000836215.1 Papilio polytes
GAGGCCCGGAGTGAACAGGTTGCTGTGGTTGTTGTCGTCCACCAAGTTGTATCTCTGAGCGAGCAGGTATAAACTCGCGAATATTACACCGTACGCCATTGAATACCTAAAAAATAATATAAGTCATTTATTATTTGTACCAGGAATAATAAAAATGAATCGATTTTTGACCTTGAGATACTTTGCTTTATATTGAAGTGATATCTGAGCGTATGTTATGAATGGAATAAGACGATTGACGTCAATTGTCTCATGTCAACACCGGTCGCGTTTTAGTCGCTCGAAAATGGTCGTAATTTCATTTTATTATTTTTAGCTCAATGGTTGAATATTTTCGCGTCAATTTTTTTTTCTGGTTATTTTATAACAAGTAGAATCGTTTAAAAAAAAAACTTGCATATTCCCTATTGTAGAAAAAGGTTTACAATTGCAATCATGCTAAAATAAAAATCAAATGACACCTAATTCCTCAAAATCGCTGAACAGATCTGGTTGAAATTTGTCATAGATGAGTCTAGAACACATAGGCCTCTTACTTCTGTTTTTTTTAATTCCACACGGACGTAATCGAGAAAGCTATAAAAAACAATAAAAAAGTCACTCACCGATCCTGTTTCCACATAAACCACCACTGATGTATATCATCATCCGAGTTCACAAAAAGGGCTTTCCACGGTCTCGTCACAAAGATCTTTTGGAAGAAGACCTCGCTCATGTACAGCACCGTCACTATACTGAGGAGACCCATTATCTTCAGCGCTATGTACAAGTACTGGTAAGGCTTGGATTCCACTGTGTGTGTGGACGATTGAGTTATATGAGGGGGTAGGGCGAAAATTACGAACACCTAGAAAAAAATATTAGCATAAAAGATATCTCTTAGACTCTAATAAGATATATGAATTAATCTTTTACAACATATATCCAAAACTAATTTTTTTTTCTAAAATATGGATTTTTCATTCTATAGACAATGCAATTTTTTAGACACCGCCAAAAATTTACAGATGACTAATATTACAAATGCGTTAATTTGGATGGATGTTTACTACATATCTCCAAAACTTAACAGGTATCGATAAATTTGTCACTTAAATACACAGAACTCAAAAACTAATCAGTTTTAATTATATATCCACGCAAAGTCGAGTGAGAGAGCTAGTGAATAAATAATAACTAGCTTTCTCCCGCGACTACGTGTATTAAAAAAAACAAAGGTAAGTAGCCTATGTGTTTCAGACTATCTACATCTTTGCCTTTCATCAAGATCTGTTCAGAAGTTTAGGCTACAAACATCCATCCATCCAAACTTTCGCATTTATATTAGTAAGAAATCACATAAATCACTTACCAGAGTATACCAGAAAGATACCAGCGGTATAAAACTATAAAACTGGTACGGCCTATTCATCGTCAGGCAAAGAACCACAGTCAGGAAGTTCAGCCGGAAGATGACCCTGAAATATCTCACCAGGCCGGTGTCTCCTGTCTTCCAGGTATAATAGAAATGTCCATAACCAGTCAGAAAGAGGTAGGCAGAGACTAAAGCCCGCACTAACATGTAAATAGGCAGAACTTTACTCGCTCCCGTCACTTGGTATACTAAAATCACCAATTGCATCCAACCTTTCCATTCATCTGTTTGATTTCTGTGTAAAACTCTGAAATATATTAATATATAGTTTAATTATATATTATTGATATTGTATATATCTATTTATCTATATTCATATATCTTTAATTACTTATTTTTACATATAATATATTTTACATGATTTTTATATATATAAAAAATTAAATAAAACACATTATATAAAAAATAAAGCACCACCGGCTGCAGAATCCGATGACTCAAGCAACCAGTAGTCAGGGCAGAGACAGGAACCTAATCACTATGCGTGCGATTTCTAAAATAACCGCCTTTTGTATCGGGCCCTTAATCCAATTGTCTAGCGAGAGCTTATTGAGGTGTTGGTCGAAGCTCTTCGCTATCAGCCAGTGTACCGAAACGACTATCGGAATAATGGTA
>NW_013525782.1:0-1711 GCF_000836215.1 Papilio polytes
TTTCCCCCACCTATGCATCCCCACCGTCAAATCCACTTCCCGTTCCCATCCTCTCCTTATAAGAGAAGGGTGGTAAAGAGAAAGGGATTTAAATGAGGCCTCCGGCACCATACTCATCAGACGAAACACGGAATTGCTTCCATTTGACGGCTGTCTTCTGTGTGGGCGTGGTGTTACACCGGGCGTGTCGGCCCTGCAGTGCTAAGATATTAAAGCGGGCACTACCACTGTTATAATGGTGCCTCAATGATTTTTTTCCTGTATAAAAACACGTACCCTATATAAACCACGTATACCATATACACCTCATCTATACTTCTTGTAATATGCGTAAACATACATTACTTAGATATGGAAGATTTCAGCAATCACAGTATGTTTTTGAATAATTATTTTTATAATAAAAAGACCTATACTTACGACATGCTTTAGCCTATATATTTTGACGCCATTAAACTTAGGGAGTAAATAATTTGGAAAAACACACCATGAAAGAAACAAAAACTACAAGCCGATATAAAAACAAAGTTGCCATGGTAACAATAATTGTTATTCAATGTCAAAAGCCTTGGTTGTCATTTGTACATTTGAATTTTGACATGGATGAAGTCGCACGGGAATAGCTAGTTAAATATATTTCCATAAGGACACAGTACAACTCAGTAATGTTAATATGTTTTACGAATTCATATAAAATAAATAATTCAATAAACTTGTTATGAAATTCATTCGTGTTTGCGAATGTCGCCAATCTTGGAGGACGTTCAAAGATATAAACTTTAAATTTGATCATTGACTCGTTTACAACGAAACTCAATGTAATGCACTCAAAATAAACTTGTTATAAGAAAAATAACATTGTCAATGATATTTGTGTCATGTCTGACTCGAACGCTGTCATTTGCCACCTTTATAATAATGACTAGCTGTTCCCGTGCGGCTTCATTCACATCAAATTATGAAAATTTTATTTTATTGTTCACATTTGTCAAATTATCAATCGCAAATGTCAAAATGACTTGACATGACAAACCTTAGCAATCTCGGTTCCTTGATGTTGGCAACAACTTATGGTCTTTTTTCCACATTAGGGTTTTTATCCAAAATATTTACCCCTAAGTTTAATGGCGTGAAAATATATAGCCTAAAACATGACGTAAGTGTAGGGCTTTTTATTAAAGAAGGAGTTATTCAAAAATATGCTGTAATTGCTGACATCTTAGGCAACAAAGAAGTGTGTGTTTTATTTCACGCGGACGGAGTCGCGGGTAAAAGCTAGCGGTAGAATGTTTTTAATATAGTTCCAGAAGTTTTGTAGTTTATTCGTAACATACAGAAATACAAATCTTTCCTCTTTAATATTTGTATATAAAATAAACAACGCACGCGAAAAGCTTACTAACGTTTTTTATGTACTTTTCAACGTAAACTTTGAAATATTTCAGATTTGTGTAATTAATGTTTCAACATTCCATTCTTTAAGTTTTTGGTTCGTTTTTAAATAATATATGAATACATAAATAGTAATATTTAGGTTAAAAGGGATCTTCGACCGATGGTCAATTAAATGTTATTCCAGTACATTTGTGTACGCAGCATTGATTTTGTGATTTCCTAAGCCAGTGGTTCTCAATCTGTTTTAAATAATTATCTCATATTCATAAGTTCGTGAAAAATAAAATTATATTAACCGGTTTCTTTACTTTTTATA
>NW_013525783.1:0-1751 GCF_000836215.1 Papilio polytes
GCCCCGGCGCAGTGCACAGAGCTGATGTTACACAACTTAGGTGAGCACACACTGGCATTGCCTTGTTCCTTTTGCTACGAGACAAGCTCCTCTCCAGAAAAGACAAATATATTTACAAATTACGTAGACAAATAGAGTTATATTAAAAATAACTATTAACCAGTAAACTAACTAGTTTTCACCCGCGATTCCAATCGCGTGGAATAAAAAATAAAACAAAAATAAGTAGCCTATGTGTTTATCCAAACTACGTACTATATCTATGCCAAGTTTTATCGAGATCCGTTCAGCCTTATTATTTACTCGCTTGGCGTCTGGCAAGACCACAGTTTTTTTGTACTGTGTATTGACAATGAAAGCGAACTTTTCAATACAACGCACATATTTGTGAATTATAATTAATCTTGAACATGTATACTACGAAGGTTTTCCATATAAAGTTATTTAATAAATAAATAAATCGATTGTAACTTTCAAGTACAAATTTAATATTCCCCAATAGTACAGTTGCGGACATCTGCAGTGATCAACTTTGCAATTGCCTTATTAACTACGAAACAAACTTCCCCAAAGGAAGTTCTAAATTAGTGTCTTTTTCCAGCTACCTAGGTTTCTACACATATCTAATAGATACGATAACTGGTCCGGAGGCTATAATTTCCTACCTCTGCCGGCAGTACGGCGTGCATAGGATACCCATAGGCAATGACCATACTTATAAAAACAGCGCTAAAGTTCCCGCTAATATCACTCATTACTTCACTGGTAAGTATTAAATAGTTGTCTACACATTAAAAAACTTAAACTATATTACTCAAGTTAGCTAAGTTACCTCCCAGTCAAAGTTCGTTAAAATAACTCCAACTTTCGGAGATCTTAACATTGACTTAAGTTGAGACAAATTTTATAAAATAGATTTTTTAAATAAACTTCGCGAATTTTTTTTATCTATACTAATATTATAAAGAGGAAAGATTTGTATTTTTGTATGCATTGAAATAACTCAAAAACTACTGACCCGTTATTAAAAAATCTTTCACTGTTAGAAAGGTAATTTATCTGTGAGTAACGTAGGCTAGATATTCTACTATTTTTAATTTCACACGGACAAAGTCGCGAGCAACAGCTAATTATAATAATATCTTACGAAAATATAAACAATTTAATATTTTTTTCTTTCAGAAAACCATAGATTTAGTGTACGAGTGTCCGCATACAGCGGTGCTAAAAGCAGTTCTATTATAGAAATACGACAGGCGAGGTTGCTGGCGAATACTGTGGATGTAGACCAAATACATAGCCTTAATAACCAGTAAGTATACATACCGGTTAGCATACAAAATACTGACTCGTTGTATACTAAGCTATTTGTATACTGAGTATACAAATCAGTTAATGTATCAATTCAAATAATTGTTGTAAAGTGGTTTCATCCGTATGTTATAAAAACTTTATTTTGTTGTTTATATTCAAACAAGGAAAATGCTTGCTATTTGTTGGAAATTTAAGTAACCATAGCAACCACACTTCCATTAATATGATTATTTTTGTTATTTTATTGTAATATTAAAATAGTGAATGAGTTTAAATTAAAAAATACAGTTTTCGGTCTCACGTATAAATCGAAAATGTTACTAACCCCTGCATGTTGTATCGATTTTTATTAAAAGTACAATACAGTAATTTAACAGTGGTAGAGCCCGCTTTAACATCTACGCACGAATGGGTCGGCTCGCCCCCAGTAATACCAC
>NW_013525784.1:0-503 GCF_000836215.1 Papilio polytes
AGAAGACGTGAAGTGGAAGCAATTCCGCGTACAGTCTAATGAGTGTGGTACCGGAAGCCTAATTTTAATTTTCTTAGAACTTTTCATTAAATAATTATACGAAATCTAACTACATTAAATGAAAGTTTTAGAAATTTTTCTGTAAATCAAGCAAATTACATCTATTACACTATTTCTTTTATATGCTGATTGTAAATGTTTCTCTTTACTTTCTGTTATAATCTATACTAATGTTATAAAGAGGAAACATTTGTATTTTTGCATGTATTGAAATAACACAAAAACTACTAGGCCGATTTTAAAAATTCTTTCACCGTTGGAAAGGTAATTTATCTGCGAGTAACATAGGCTATATTTTTTTAATTTTACGCGGGCGAAGTCGCGAGCAACAGCTAGTTCCTAATAAAATAATCAATGAAGTAAAATTTGTATCAGATATTGGATATCGGGTTGTACGAATTACCATTGAATGGTATCTGTTCCGATACTAACATCAGATATAT
>NW_013525785.1:0-595 GCF_000836215.1 Papilio polytes
CTCAGAAATCGTAGCTATGAAAAAACTTACCTACATAGTTGGGCCCAATTTTAGAATAACGGAGCGATGAGATGTTCACTCGCGAATTGGGAGTCGAACAGCGACCCCTGGCGGCGCAGGACGACATATTGTGCAATCACGCCTCATGTAACGGCACATAACGTATTCGCACGTGGATACATAGATTTCTTATAAAACGTTTATCAGAACATTCATTGGGTTTAAAATGATATGATGCTAGCACACTTGATTGACTGAACACTCTTCAATATTTCCTATACGATACAAAATAGAATTATTACCTTATTAAAATGTTACCGTTCCTTGACATAATACAGAAAGGCGGAAAGTATGGGAGGAAGAAACCATCCGAGAGAATATTTCTAGGTAGTGCGAACATTCACATATGTTGAGTAGTAAGTATCTAAGCCCATCTTAGGAAAAAGCGAGGATAAGATGATATCCTGTCAAACAGTGTGGAATGATATCGAGGTTGTACTTAGGTATAATCTTTTCATTCTGTAGAAGATATTCCTAGTACTACTAATCCCTGAATAAAAAATGGAACATGAAATAGACAATACCTGTCAAACAA
>NW_013525786.1:0-551 GCF_000836215.1 Papilio polytes
TAGGGTAGGCTCCGAGCCCCTCGGTGAGGACGTATAGTGAGCTGGTGACGAAAAAGTTGTTCTTAAGTAGGAATATTATATTAATTATTATTTTTGTAGGAAATAGAACATACAACGGAAATCATTTACAATAATTTTCCCTCGCAAGATTTCTTTCTTAAAGTTTCAATCTCCGACAAATGTTAATAAACGCCTACGTTTTACATGTCTACGTATATTATGTGTAGCAAAGTTGTAAAGGCTCTGAACTACCGGTGGTGTAGAATGAAATCGCAGTTATCATTTACAAAAGAGCGGGGATTGCCTGTAGCTTTTCTTTTTCAACTAAAAAGGCCTTGAATGCCGAGCGCTCAGACGCATCGCACCCACACTCTAAACAACAAGACAAATAGACATGTCCACTTTACCATTTACCGAGTAAAAAAGCTCGTGTTGTGTTTGAATAGGTCTTTTACCAATTAATATTTGTACCGATAGAGGGCGCGAGCACAGCGGAGGCGCGGCACAAACTTTGTCTAGTGGCCGACGCGCTAGCTCCTCGGGCTCAAGCC
>NW_013525787.1:0-815 GCF_000836215.1 Papilio polytes
CCGTCCGCGTGGAATTATAAAAAACAAATGAAAGTAGCCTATATCCATCTATCCATCTAAACATTCGCAATTATAATATTAGTAAGATTAGTTTCGCCATTCAACGGAATGTTTTGTCGAATTGAAACTTATATTTCGAAAAACAGATGTTTGTCTTTCTTAGCCTTCCTTCATTGTATAATGTGTTTACAAAACATTTCAGGGCTTCAGCTAACGCGGCAGATCTGCTGGGATTCCTCGGTGGTACTTACACCACGCCCAGCGCATACGATATATTCTATCAATTCTTCTCCGGGGATTCTGATTTGCTATCATTGGATACAACACTTAATATTAAAAATGTAAGTAAATCAATTGAAGCGAGTGAATTGATAAATTTGATTTTATTACTAAACATATTATCATTTTCAGTTATCAGACAGGGATCTGGCAGTAATTCTCTCACTGGTTCATGTGAAAATACGGATGAATCGTCCCATTGCGAAACTTCAGAATAAAGCTGTAAGTGCTCTTTTCTTATAAAAGAACAAAAGTCCATTTTACCGTAGAATTCCACTGCGGTGACAATATTTTTATAATAACGGTGTTCAGCTCGGTGTTCCCGGCGCTCGTTTGCCCCAATTTTAAAAAGCATATTTATATTGCTTATTTAAATAGGCCGACCCCATTATATTCAAAACAATGAATTTTGGTTAAACATATAGCAAAATGCGGTAAAAACTCAAAGGATAAAAACAAAACTCCAAGAATAACCCTAAGAGCTCAGTGACCTCCCACTCCGGTAATAATAACGAAGTAACGGCCCGAGCCGACGC
>NW_013525788.1:0-913 GCF_000836215.1 Papilio polytes
ATGTGTATGGGCAGCGGTCGCTTCGCTATTTTGGCGGATTCAGGTGGTCGCTTGCTCGTTTGCCACCTTATGTTATAAAAAAAAATGTAAAAGGTATGAATTTCGTATTACTTTATGTTTTGAACATAACAGTGCAAAACAAGTATAATGTAATAATTCTAACAATAAAATAATGTTAAAACACTTAGAACTCTGTTGAAATTCAAACAAGTTTAGTTGAACTCAATTATTAGGCAAAGTCGTTAAATATGAAATGAATTTCCTCTTGGAAGTCAATATTTTACTTAAGCAGCTCCGCCGACGCCGGCGCGGCGCGGCGCGGCGGTGCGGTCCTACACAACTTTTATTATTTAACATTATATACATAAAAGTTGAAGATTCCTTTTTTGTTTATTTTTATGTTAAAATATAAATAAAGTTAATTTTATTTGCTTGAATATACAATTAGTTTGTGATCAAATGAAAACGTGTGCAAACACACAAGAAGCGCGCAAGTTAAAACTATTTTCTATTGCCGTTTTCATATTTTATTTCTATTTAATTATTATAATTTATACTTTATGTACTAAATTAACGTTTAAAGAGGAGAAAATATTTTTTAAGCTGATTTCCCTCTTTGTTGAAACCAAATATTACTTCAAGAAAAAAACAAGCTATGATTGAGTGAGATTTAGTTACAATGCAAAGACACGTATCCGAACGGTCCAATACTAAAAAGAATTTTAAACACTTCGCGTAAAATCGAATGGACTCAACATTTTAATAGAATTTGGAATTTAAATCTGGCATTGCCGTCGTTTCAGTAATCTTAAGTATAGCAGTTTAACAACCTCGAATACTTGAAGGTCTATAAAGTTGTCTGATATGAATGGGATCGTTGGTTAATTAAATGACGATAATTCAATCAGAATCA
>NW_013525789.1:0-840 GCF_000836215.1 Papilio polytes
GTATTGCAAATTGTAACATTAGATCTTATAATGTTTCCTGAATACCGCATATATTCCAATTGACCGGACAGATTTTAACGTTCCCTCACTTAATTAGCAAAGTTATCTCGATCAAGTAATAAAATTAAGCTCCACTTAATTAAAGAGCAATTACTTTTATTACTTAATTCGTTCATAATTTACAATCACGGCAAAGAGAGCGTAATGTAAGATGGCGTCCGAATTGATACCAGCGCCATCTTTAATTTATTACTATAATATTACGATAAGAATTCTTTTTTATATTTTTATAATTTGGAAAGATTGTTAGAATGATTTCCAAGTGTTTATGGGTAATATTATTTTTTAATCTAATGGGATAAAGGTAAAAAGGTTATAAGCGTCAATGGTTTAGGGGTTTAGCTTGTAATCTGCGAGTCCTGGATTCGAATCCAATATACCAAAGTGTTTTTCTATTTTCGAATATCCAATGCACATTTAACCGACGTTCTTAAATAAAACACATCGTGATGCAACCTGAACATATTAACAAGTAGATTCATTGATATACTAGCTTTCGCCCGCGACTCCGTCCGCGTGGAATTAAAGAAACAAAATCAAAAGTGAGTAGTCTATGTGTTCTTCCACTTCCAAATTTCATCAAAATCCGTTCAGCCGTTTAGGCTACAAACTCTAACAAATTTCCATTCATCTATCCATCTAAACTTTCGCTCTTATAATATTAGTATGATGAAGTCAATCCACAGTGGAAGAGCGTGATTGACTGTAGCTTTTCCTAAGTAAGTTTTTAACTTTAACAGTGGTAGTGCCCGCTTTAACATCTTAGCACTGCAGGGCCGG
>NW_013525790.1:0-569 GCF_000836215.1 Papilio polytes
TTTGGTAAAAATGGCCGTTTGATGGTTTGCTACCTTCTAGTGGGACATTCTTATTTATAACACTTAACTTTATAAGTAACGTGAGTTGTAAGACTTACAACACTATTGTAGCAAAGGACAGTGCAATCAAAGAAGAAATTAGTTAAAAGGAGTGAGTTACTTACTAAGCTTTAGTTATCATCGTATGAATGACTTACGTCTGAAGTACGGCGCTACGGCGCTACGGCGCTAGTTCCGCATCCGTTTCGTTCCCTTATTAAATTTTGATATTTAAAATATTCATTATTTTTCCTACCTCTACATTAGGGTTCTAACTGAGGTCATTTTAAGTATATGCGAAGGGCTTCACCTCTGCAGAAGCGGAGGTATAAAATGTATTTTAAAACCTACACAAGTTATACTAAATTATATGATAATAAAAACAGATTTAATGAATCACGGGAGGTAGGTGGTATTCGCGAGGGGTCGCGGAAGGCTGTGCGCCGCCCCCTGCCGGGTCCAGGGTGCCGGGCACGGGGGGTCCACCCGCAATGGGCGGCGAACATATTTTAACACATATTAAGATAATA
>NW_013525791.1:0-782 GCF_000836215.1 Papilio polytes
TTTTTTCTTCTTTTTTCATGAAAGAGTTTTCATGTCAACTTCAACATTAAAATTAAAATACTCCAAAATATTATAATGGAAGTTGGTTCTCTTTCTCTCTCACTCTCTTACTCCGATTAAGTCTTCTCTTTTCTCTATCTACACCTACTCTTTTCCATCATTCTACTAAGATATCATACATATGAGAAGTATAAGTATAGTCCAATATATGAATTTAAAATTAATAAAGAAATGCCTACTTTTCATCTGTATTAAAATTATAAAGAGAGATATATTTTGTATGTATTGAAATAACTCAAAAATTACTGGGCCGATTTTAAAAATTCTTTACCATTAGAAAGATAATTTATCCGTAGTACCATAGACTGTACCTTTCATTATCTTTTTTATTTTAAGGGTACGAAGTCGAGAGCAACAGCTAGTCATAAATATAGTTAGTAGTATAATTGCTGCCATTAGAGGAACTGAGTTATGATGACTAATTTTAAAGATATTAAAATTAAAAAATAAATATTAATTATAATTAATTCACGTCTAATAATATAGATTATGTAGGAAATTAATAAAAAAGTCTAATTAAAAATAAAGGACAAACATATTGGTTTTAAAAGTACCAGGAATGCATAAACGTGGAATGGTTAAGTACATATGCCATAGAATAAAAAACAATGCAGACAAGCGACAGTAACACCTGTGCGAGTACCAGGCGCGCAGCAGTCTAGGAGAGTCGGCAGTCTCAGGAGCGCGCTTGCGGCGTGGGCGTGCGCGCGTGTCAGAAGTAG
>NW_013525792.1:0-702 GCF_000836215.1 Papilio polytes
AGTTATTTTTTTTTATAAAATAAGATGGCAAACGAGGAAGCGGCCACCTGAATCCACCAAAATGGAAAGCGACCGCTGCCCATAAACATCCGCAATTGTAATTGCGTTGCCTACTCTTAATTGACGGAGGAGGAGACGCACAGAAAGAGGACATTTCCCCTTCCTATGCGTCTTCTCTACCGTCAAATCTACCTTTTCTTCCCATCCTTTCCTCTTAAGTAAATGGTGATAAGTAAAAGGGACCAAAATTAAGCCTCCGGTAGTAATAGTAATAGGTAGTGCTTCATATTAGCTCATCGGAATGAAAGCGAGAACAGTTGTGCGATAGTTTCGTTTCAACCCGACTAGCCGTTGCCAGATTAACCGTTATTATGTCATTTTCTTTGAAGCTTGACAACTGACGCGAACTATGGTTGCTGTGATAGGTAATAACACTCTCTTAACAGCTATAATGTCATGCCAGACAGTATTGTTTCTCGCTTAATGGGGATCAGAGATTGACACAGCTTTTAACCTCATTCTTTTGTTTCTTTAATACGCGTGTATAACAATAATTGCAGTTTAGATGTGCTGGTTAATTATTAAAGAATGTTGTATCTTTATAAAATAAACCTTAGCTAAGTTTAATAATTTATCTTTTTTTTTTAATTAATAAAGACAAAAGATCGAGTGAATAAAAAAATATGAACACATTTTGTAGCA
>NW_013525793.1:0-715 GCF_000836215.1 Papilio polytes
ACACACCACACACGACGTCTGCTCGCCTGCACACACACACACACAATTAACATAACCCTTCATTATATATAATTAAATTAATATTAACTCCAACTTCGCCAGCGTGAATTTAAAAAAATCGGCCATTTTTGAGTTATTTCAATATAAAAATATACAAATCTTTCCTCTTTATCTATACTATTATAATAAAGCGTAAACACACACTTCTTTGTTGCCTAAGATGTCAGCAATTACACCATATTTTTGAATAACTCTTCTTTTAATAAAAAGCCCTACACTTATGTCACACTTTAGGTTACATATTTTAACGCCATTTTACTTAGGGATAAATATTTTGGACAAAATCCCTAATGTGGGAAAGAGACCATAAGTTGCTGCCAACATCAAGAAAGCAAGATTGCCATGTCATATCATTTTGACATTTGCTATTGATAATATGACAAATGTAAACAATAAAATAACTTTTTTATAATTCTATGCGAATAAAGTCGCATGGGAACAGCTAGTATCGTTATAAAGTTACAGATTTTTTTGAAACAATACAGAAAATCTTATCATACTTTGAGCTGAAAACAGCTGCTAGATCTGCCCGGTAAGAATCCCCTGTATATGAAACGCGTGCTCACCATGTCTGGTCTGCTCGGAGTACTTGTACGTGGGCAGCTGGTCTATCTCGTGGCGCGCGAGGCCGCGGGGCTTCGCCTCCCCGAGGCGC
>NW_013525794.1:0-741 GCF_000836215.1 Papilio polytes
AACTTAAACAAATACACAGAGTAACTATTTCAATTTAGCAGATAATCATCCTAAAGGTCAACACTTCCCTTCTACAAAAAAAAATTAACAACAAATTTGGATACATGATATATAAACTGAAATCAAAATCCACGATCTCCTACAATTTTTATAATCGACATCGGATGAAAACTAATATTTACTCCACAATAATTACACATTAAAAATTATCACTAATAAAACTTTACCGGGCACATAATAGAAAAAAAAACCTATTAAAAAAATGATATATCTAAAACACTTTAACTCCTTGGCCTTTTAAAACATAATTTTTAACATTTATTCAAACAAAACCATTAAACATCTTACAGAAATTACAATCACATTCTAAGAACTAACACATAATATAATTTTAAAATACACTTTGAAGTGATTGTTCAAGTCGCCACAAAGCACAAGAATCGCAATGTTGCAGTTAAATTTTGAAAATGAACATTACATAAACTTTCAAACAAACACTATAAAACTTTTAGAAAATCAACAATGCGAAAAACAGAATAAATACATTAGGCCAAATTTTCAAATAAAAACATTCTGTGGAAAAACAATAGAAATTTAAGTAAACAATGAAAAAACTACATTCAACAACACAATAAACTAAAACAAACAACACAATAAAACAACACAATAAATTTTTCTAAAAATTTTTTTTTTTTAAAAAACTTCTGGACCCAAGTCCAAACTTTACACTACTACAAGTGA
>NW_013525795.1:0-594 GCF_000836215.1 Papilio polytes
GGAAGAACACATAGGCTACTTACTAAGTTTTTTTTTTAATCGGGGTGGACGGACTCGCGTGCAATAGCCAGTTTCTTATATAGAGCAAATGTTATAATATAATTTATTTTGACCGATATAATACTATTCAAATACATCAACGCTGTAAGACACGCTTTGTACACTTATAAACGTAGGCTTACAATATTCATGAGTAATAGAGCTCACATGGAGGCAGTTATTCCGTAATTACATTACACAGGTCTCAGAGACCTTTACTTTAATTGATCTGGCGCTTTATTGCGAAATATATGAACAATACATGATGATTCCGACGTTACAGGAAACGCGGAATGATTTTAATTATTTCGTTAATTATTTAATGCTGATTATTGTGTTTGTTTTATATTAAAATTGTTGCATACAATTTGTTTGTAAAATTGTCTAAATTATAACTTTAACCAAGTTAAACAATGGGTTAATATTAGCCGTCCCAATCACTGTAAATATATTTCTGTTAGGTCTAATGTTATAATAAGATAAATCATGGTATGAGAAAGCTATATAAAAAGTCGTAAAAATGACTAGTTGTGTGAATGCGGAAATAACAATGTA
>NW_013525796.1:0-583 GCF_000836215.1 Papilio polytes
GAAACTTACCGCAAGCACACTAAACTACATTTATATAGATATTTTGGAATGGTTGTCATTTAAAAAAATATTATTTATTTACACATTTATATATAAATATATTAAAAAAAAACACTTAAATAAAGATGTTCACCCACTGTGCCCCGTTTACTAATTGAAAATGTCTATATAAGCCGAGATGTTAACCCACTGTACCTTGCTTGTACTAAATTTCCGCTTAGTTCTAAATTATAAATTTTGAAACATTGTAATAATTTCATTCTGGTTATTTAGTTTTAATTGTCATAATATCATAGTCGAAAAAAATAGATAAATAGGAGACATTTCAAATCGCAATCTCCTTTACGTTACTCAATCTGTGCTTTTAATCTAGTTAGTTTGGACAGATTTAGCATTGTTTATAAACTTACAAAACTTAATTCAAGGCGAAAACGAGGTATGTACTAGACGAGTATCTGAAGTGTACGACGTATGTACGAGATGAGTACAAATTATATGTACAAAGCATGGATGTAATGTATATGAAGTATGTATTAAATTTGTACGAGGTATGTGTGAAATGTGTACAAGTTATATATGAAAT
>NW_013525797.1:0-1016 GCF_000836215.1 Papilio polytes
AGGTAAATGTCAAGGACGCAAATTTGTCTCATTTCCATTTCCGCGCGCGTAACTACGAACGTACAAGATGCAATTAAAGTTCCGGCCACAGACCGCCACGTAATTGTTGCACTTGAAAAAGTCTTTGTACGAAAAAGCAAATAATTTTAAAAATTGAATTAGTACTGTTAATGAAATAATTTAAAAATATCTAAATTTCGCATTTATAATATAAGTATGATGTTGCTTACTTTTACAATGATGACCTTCAATGTTTTACAATTGACCTTCAGTATTATTATCTTCCTTATTTCTCCGTCCATTGTTTTGATTATCTTCAAAATGTATAAGGGGAATTAAGTATCTATTGTGATGGAACAATTGCTAGCAAGTATTAAAAGTAATATTAAGATAAAGGAAGAACGGATATTACTTGAGTCTTTGTCACTTGATATTGGCATTGCTTAGAACTTATTTCGTTAGTTCGTTTATAAAAACACTAGCTGTTCCCGTGCGGCTTCATCCGCATGGAATTATAAAAACATTACTCTCAATGGCATTTGCCATTGTCATTTGTCAAAATTGTCCATTACCATAATAACGTTGCTTCCTTAATTTTGGCAGCTTATAGTTTATAGTCCCTTTCCCACATGAAAGATTATTCCAATTTATTTACCCCCTAAGTTTAATAGCGTCCCTACATTTTTAATTAAGAAATAATAATTCAAAAATATCCTTGACTGCTGATATCTTACGCCTCGAAGTAGTGTGTTTACGCTTCATTATATTAGTATTAGTAAGGATTAGATTTTTACTATAAAACCTCTAAAAGAACACATTACTTATTTTTTCTTTTTCAAAACTTTGTCCCTCATTATGTAAATTTGTTTTACTTCCTTGTATTCAAAAAAAAATCGCATCAAAGTTATAATATTAATCCCGAATTAAAACAGAAACTCCCAAGACAGGAATTTTGATTTCTGGCAGAATGTTTATGCGACCCCAATATGGCGGTCTTTTCATTTTGTCATTTCACT
>NW_013525798.1:0-1518 GCF_000836215.1 Papilio polytes
TATTAAAATACACAATTCCCAAAGGTATCGCTAATGGATTCGTACAAAAACGAATTCTTTGATAGAAGATGAAAAGAACTCTAAGTGATTGTAAACAATTTTCCATGTTGGTATATAAATAAAGGGGATTTGATTTGGCACATTGGGATAACGAATACACTATTGATCGACGTGCCAACTTAAACGCTATAAGCTAACAAAATTAAATAGATATCACGTTCCATGAAAATTGTAATTGTTCTTTTAGTTTATTAGTTTTGTTATATTTTAAAGATAATGGACTAACGGCACTCTAAGATAAGACTATAAATTCCTTTCCAAGGCAAATGTGGCAATCGCAAAGGTTTATAATATTAGAGATAGGAAAGGTATTTTTACTTTTGTTAAAAACACATTTTTCAGTAATTTTGAAATGGAATGTTTTGTATTTTTGTTGTTTTTTTTTTGATAAATACAGCATTAGCGATATTAATTGAATTGTAGATACACTAAGCAGTTATTTACCAAAACAAAATTAGTAATTTTATTAGAATTTGATTTATGATTCAGTTGATTTTACGAAATTCGGTTATTGGAATGTAGAAGCTTTGAAGATAGAACGTCTATTTGAATATCTGTCGACTTTGTACTTTAAAATGGACGAAGTTAGTAGTTCCCCGGATAGTATACCGATCATGCTAAACTAGGTTTATTTCCAAGTGACTTCTGTTATAATATAAAGTTGGAAGTAATATTATTCTTTACGCCATCAGTGAATTTCAAACATATCTCTTTACAAGACAACAAACAATGATTGTCAATACTCAAGGAAAATTACCTCAAAGAGATTTAAAATAACTTATTCACAAAACAAAGTTATTGGAATAATATAAATAGTAAGTTTATGTAAATTTAAGCAGCAATATATAAAACAAGTTGGGATATTTTTATCTGTGGATTTTCTAAATGTCGACGTCAGACGTTCAAGTACGAAAGTTACACAGAATAAGATAACCTCAAGTTGCCACTGAGAACAACATATATAAAACATTTTAGTGTTTAGAGCGGGCGCACACTTTTGACTAAATTATCGCACAACTTTTACGCGATAGTCGATTGTTTCGTAGCCCAATCAATCGTTTAGTTGCAGAACTAGAAAATCGAATAGTGTATACCTCCATATAAGCTTATGGGAATCAAAGCGTGACTAAATAGTTGTGCGATAGTTTAGTCACCGGTGTGCGCGCGCTCTTAATGTATGAAATTTTTTACAACTAAAAAGTATTTAACGACAATTTCTATAGGAAAGGAGGACCCCCTACGGGTTTGAAACTGGTCGGTGCCCACACCGAAAGTTCCCACGTGAGTTTTAGCCGTGTTATAAATCATATAGTATAATGTCTCACGAAAGTTTTAATAAGTTAGTTTTTATAGGATTATAATTATTTTAAAAGATAAATAAAAAGTAAAATTTGAAATTTCGTCGTGGTCTCAAAGGTTTTAAATTCGAAAATGGCTCCATAGCCGAATTTCCGAGGC
>NW_013525799.1:0-1015 GCF_000836215.1 Papilio polytes
AGATTACAAGTCAAGTGCTTAAACCACTGAGCCACCGACGCTCTCAAATTTTAACTAGTTATATAAAAGTCGGTACAATAAATTATAAGGAGTAATTATCTAAACGATGCGTACGTTTTGAACGTTTACCTCTGGAAAGCGTTTTACTTGAAATAATTTCTTGTAGAGAACGATATAAAAAAACATATTTACTGCTCAGTTCTGACTGTAAATAGATTTAATGGCCGACGGTTAAAAATATCTTGAACATTCTTCATTAACTAAAAATAAAAGTTGTAAATTGTAAGGATGCTTTAATAAAAAATCTTATAACTTAAGAGTTATAGAAACTGATTAGTTTAGGACCCCGTCGAATAACTCGAGTAC
Organism: Papilio polytes; assembly: GCF_000836215.1. Taxonomy (NCBI): domain Eukaryota; kingdom Metazoa; phylum Arthropoda; class Insecta; order Lepidoptera; family Papilionidae; genus Papilio; species Papilio polytes. Next base: position 367 of record NW_013525799.1, read on the forward strand.
AATGACCGACGGGTCGAATAGTTCTTGTTAATTGAACATACAAACAAGAATCTAGTCATTAGCTTATTAAAACCTATAAAAAATCTAGCCGTTTTCAAACTATCTTAGTTGTTGTAAATGAGATTTTTTTTGTAATAATCTTACGTAATTAAAATGTTTAATAATGCTTGACCTTGTTTTTTTCCTAGCCTAGTTATCTTACTAATGTTATAATTGTTGAGTGCAAAATACAACCTCTTTGGCTGACAAGCAGTATGTATACAGCCAAAGAGGTTGCGTACTGGCCACCAAGGCATTTATTGTTGGTTAAAGAAAATATATAGAAAAAAGAGGAATAAGAAGTCAAGATGTGATCGAAATAGTTTTCAGTTTTTTTGTATATATTTGTGTAAATAAGTTTTGTATAAAGATGTGTTAGTTTAATAAAAAGTGTTTTGTATTTTTGGCTGCCGCGCTGTTGGTAACAAGTTAAACAATAATTGCGAAAGTTTAGATGGATGGATAAATTTTTGTTAGAGTTTGTAGCCTAAAAGCTGATCGGATTTCAATGAAATTTGGCATAGACGTAGAAGAAAGTCTGGAAGAACACATAGGCTACGCGCATTTTTTTAAATTCCACGCTGACGGAGTCGCGGGCGAAAGTTAGTGT
>NW_013525800.1:0-570 GCF_000836215.1 Papilio polytes
GCTAGTTACTTTTTTTTTAATGTCGGATTGCGTCGCGGGTGAAAGCTAGTATATTATAAAAATATTACACTAGTCAATTACGATACGCATATCTTAATCATGATGTATACCAATTTAGTAATAAATACATATTGAAGGAAGGTTGTACCCAAAATCGATTAAAGGTTCTTTAATGAAGTTTCTATTTACTTTGAAACCGTGCATGTGACATGTTAGCAGTTAATTTCGGTATTTCAATCACTACCCGGCAAATATTGGTCTTACTTTACTAATATTAAGTACTAGTTGTTCCCGTGCGACTTCATCCGCGTAAAATTGTGAAAATTTAATTTTATTGTTTACACGTCAAACTATCAATAGTAAATGTCAAAATGACATGACATGACAAACCTTGACAATCTTGCTTCCTTGATGTTGGCAGCAACTTATGGTCTCTTTCCCGCATTAGGAATTTATCCAAAAATTTACCCCCTGAGATTAAGGGCGTGAAAATATATAGCTTGACGTAAGTGTTGAGCTTATTATTAAAGAAAGAATTATTCAAAAATATGCTGTGATTGCTGACATCTT
>NW_013525801.1:0-1061 GCF_000836215.1 Papilio polytes
GCCAATCTGAATGTAGCTGTGCTCGGTGAGATTCAAGTCAGTAGCCTGGAGGTGGGCATTGGTGATGTTGATGGTACAACCAGTCCGAAGATTACCACAATTACACACCCCAACAAGCTGACAGAGGTGCTCCAAGCTGATCACTTGCAGAAGTAAGTATAGTTAAATATTTATCTACTTCACAAAATTGAAACAAAAAACGGAAACTCAAATTGAAATATCATATTTTTTATTCCACTATTTTTAAAAAAATTATAATCGAAAAATCAATTTATATAACATCATACACTGAGGAAATAATTGTGTTACGATTATTTTCATACCATTTGCCTATTTATTGTAAGCAAACACATATTTTGTCTATATAATCTAAGCGTATAATAGATGTTGTAATGAAGGTATGTATTTTTAGAGTAAGCCTGAAGTTCAGCGTGCGCGATAAGTACAACAACCCGGTGTCAGTGCAGCAGGCCTTCGTGCGCGTCGCCCCCGCCGCCGCCGCGGCACCAGCAGACCTGGAGGCTATCTACGTAGCTGAGCCCAGCGCTAAGACCTACAAGGTCGAGCTGGTCAGTACACTAACCTCTATACATATTAGCATTTAGAATACTTTTAGCCATAGTATAGTTTAATTTTATTGACAAACTAGGTTTTTTCACTTGGTCCGCTTAAAATCTCAGTAAGTGTACTTTCAGATAAGGTTCTACAGCTAGTCAAATGTGTTAGATATATAGCCCGTTTGGCTTTAATTCATTAATCCTTTTACATTTTTAATATTAGTATTGTCTATGTACTTTTTTGTTATCTATACTAATATTATAAAGAGGAAAGACTTGTATTTTTGTATGTATTCGATTTACGTAAAAACTTCGGGCCGATTTCAAAAACTCTTTCACTATAAGAAAGGTAATCTGTGAGAAATATAGGTTAGATTATTTAATTTCACGCGCGCGAAGTCGCGAGCAACAGCTATTATAAATATGTATTTATTGTTATGTTACAGAACGTGGGCGCGATCGCAAAGCATCTGAACCATCAATCGGGCGCGCACTCGCTGACGC
>NW_013525802.1:0-587 GCF_000836215.1 Papilio polytes
GTAGATTATTACGTTCTTATAGATTAGTTAATAATTAAGACTGTAAATATTGTGTATGTGTGCGAAATATAGATAAAAAGATACCGTGTTTCTATCATTCTTAGATATGCTTCTATACTGTTATTGACAACCCTATTATGGCTTGTTAGCACTCTAGGGGACTGTCCCACCAAATTGTAAATTGTCTAATAACAATCGAACGTGTAAAATATGTGATGGCAATATCGGATTTCGACAGTGACGTAATTTTTATGCTATCTGGGCATCTATCAGCCAGTTGTGGGACAGGCCCTGAATATAACTATTCTATGGCAAACCATATCTTGTCTGATTTGAATTATTTCTTAGTCCTTCATTTGCCTCGATCCAGACACACCTTTTTCGCTTCTATTGTACATTTATACATACATACAATTTGGTTGTTGCTTTTGCGATCCTTCTTGAATATTCCATCAATCTGGACGGTGTAAGTTTGTCTGTCAACTCTTCTATACGGCCGTGAGTTGTATCTTATTGCCTTATCGTTCTCAGGCTCTACGTAGCAATTCGAATATCTAATATGTCAGTAAGCATATCAGGACCTTCTA
>NW_013525803.1:0-551 GCF_000836215.1 Papilio polytes
TTCTAAATCTTTACATACCACACTAGCTGCTCCTGTGCGGCTTCATCCGCATGTTATTATGAAATTTTTATTTTATTGTTTACATTTGTCAAATTATCAATAGAAAATTATAAAGTAAAATGCCATGACAAATCTTGGCAGTCTTACTTTCTTGATGTTGGCAGCAACTTATGGTCTCTTCACACATTAAGGTTTTTATCTAAAATATTTACCCTCTAAGTTTAATGGCGTGAAAATATATAGCCTAAAGCATGACGTAAGTGTAGGGCTTTTTATTAAAGAAATAATTATTCAAAAATATGCTGTAATTAATAATAAAACTAATGATAAATAAGAGGTCCCTAATTTTTTTCTTGTGCACCCCCTTTTTTCTGTAAGCGCACCTAAAGATTCACAGTTCGAAACCAGATAAGATTCTAATGGATACAGAAGTTCTACGAATAATAAGAATCACTGCTTAAAATGGATTAATATAGAACATAGTCCGGAAAAACATATATGCTACTTTTTTTTACAAAATTTAGTTTATTTAATAGTTATGACAGTTAATG
>NW_013525804.1:0-1405 GCF_000836215.1 Papilio polytes
TGCAACCGTGACAGTATAATATTTTATTCAGAGCTTGTATTTTTAACCCTTATGTGAGTGACGAGGTACCCGGGTACCTTTCGCATTTTCAAATTTAAAGAAAAGTATGTTTTACGCTCTGTAGGTAACTGTGGTTTCCTGAGAGCTCCTAACTATTAATAAATTATATATTTTTTAATGTTTTGACCCAGTCAACTGTTTATAATGTTTTGTGGAAACTAAAACATATTTTAAACTCACAATAGAGTGACAAGGTACCTGGGTACCTCTTTGTGTCATGTATGGCAATTAAAAAGTATTTATAATTTCGTACATAAATAAAATAATAAACATTTGTTAGGATGTTTTATTTCTATAAAAATTACAAATCCTTTGTTTATGCAGAATCAGTACAGCTATCGAAGCAGGTGTTACATGTTGGATGAGTTACTGCATGATCATCACAAACTGATTTTCTACAGTTAGTGCAAGCTTTTCATTTTTTCTTTGCTTGCGTTTGAGTTCTCTGCATACATATGTATGCAGTACGATTGCAACAAGCCCTGTAGAATCTCGTGTAGTCTGACTTATAGAAGTTGTAGATCCAGAAGGAATAGAAAGCCTTAGTTCTTGGCCCAGCACGTCCTGCATTGCAGATCTCACATGTAATTTTGATGTCACGACGCGTTTTTTTAATCTTTCTTCTATATTTTTGCAACACAGATGTACATTCAATGATTTCAAAATCTTTCTACATCTGTCACTTGAGACAAATTGTGGGTAATGTTCCATGTAAATAATATATGCTGCCAAAGCGGCAATGTCAATGATATTGAAAGAAAGTGCTAAAGGCCACCATTTTCCACTTCAGCTTCTGGCTTAACATCCGAAATTTCCAATCCACCCTCTTTAAGCAAAGGAATATAATCGTATTCATTATCAGAAGCAACAAACTCACCTTTGTCACTAGAAGATTCTGCTAATATCGCTTGTAATTCTGTTGAATTATATCTTGGAACACGTGATATTTATTTAAAAGTACTAGCTCCAATATTCATAATGAAATAGTTAATCTCACAAAATAGAAGTAAACTCGTACAGTACGAACACAGTAGACAGTCAAGTATCAATATCAAGCATGATGCACTGAATGGATTCAAGTGTTTCTTGCGCGCTGAAATCCATGTACAGCATTCCACCCCTCCCCCGCTTTAAGCACCTCAGATCGTCAACTGTTTAGCTTAACTAAAATAATAATATTTAAAATGTGCGTAACGTTAAAACAGACCTTGATTGTTTACATTACGTCTAAACTGTATGAAGGTACCCGGGTACCTCGTCACTCTAATAAAGGTGTTTTATTTGTCACTCACATAAGGGTTAAAGAAAAGTTCACGAGTTCTTGAGAACTCTCCAAGAATGTACT
>NW_013525805.1:0-42157 GCF_000836215.1 Papilio polytes
GCGGTGAGCGGACACGTCCGTTCACCTCAACAGTCTGTAGCGGAGTCATATACGTCATCTGTCATCACCCCCTTTTTGATCATGTCACCTTTCACGCAATCCATCCATCTCTTTCTAGGTCTACCTCTACCTTATTTTAAACACATTATCTCTAATTTTTCTTTAAAAAAAATCGGAGGGAGATAAATAATTTGACCGTGACTGTAGAGATAGACATATTGACAGACAGTCCAGTTTCAGTATTCTACAGATAGACAGAAACATAGTGAATTTCGGTATATTTTGTTTATTTATTTGAGATGAGCTACTCTAATTCTTAAGGTTAATAAGATTAACTCCATTACATGAGTAATTTATTTCCTTTTATGAAAAAGGACCTTGTTTATTTAACTAAATTAAAAATAATCGAGCTGGTTTCTACCAAGAAACGCACTCATACTAATATTATGAATCCGAAAGTTTAAATTTATAGATGGATGGATGTTTGCTAATACATATCTCCAAAACTTCTTAATGGATCTCGCTGTTATTTGGCTTAGATGTGGATAATAATCTGGTAGGACACGTAGACTAATTAAGTCTTAAGCACAGAAGAAGTCGCGGACAACAACTAGTGTTATAAACATACATCTATCTACGTCTCGGCTTAGCACTCGTATTATTGCTTCTATTTGTTATGTCGCCGATCTGTCGATATTCCCTATTGACACGATATACCACTTTAATTTTCTTCGCCCCTTTCTTGTTAACCTACATAAAGCAATAATACAATAATTTAAGATACTACTATAAATTGACAAATACAAAAACATCAATAAAAAGGTTTTAAGTCAATTAATTTTGATGCTAATAAAAGTTTTAAGAATAAGAAATTATCAAAACTTTATTACGATGTTTAAAGTCGCCAGAGTTTTTTAATGAAATAATTTTTATTTTTAACTGGCTGTTCCAGTGCGGCTTCATCCGCATGAAATTTCAAAATTCCAATGCACAAATAACAATTGCTTTCTTGATTTTGGCAGCAATTTATGGTCTCTTTCCCACGTTAGGAATTTTATCCAAAATATTTACCCCCTAAGTTTAATGGCGTGAAAATATATAGCCTAAAGCGCGACGTAAGTGTAGGGCTTTTTATTAAAAAAAGAATTATTCAATAATATGCAGTAATTGCTGACTTCTTAAGCAACAAAGAAGTGTGTGTTTACGCTTTATTATAATAGTATAGATGAAACTAGTCAAACTAGCATAATTTTCATTATATATCATTTTATTATTATTTATTCTTTATTGCAACGCGTGTTAGTTTCAGCTCACAATTTATTAAACATAAATAGAGGAAGTCTGGAACGTGATTTAAAAGTAAATTGCCAAGAATTCTCAAGAAAAAGCGAAGCAAATTGTTAAGCAAATTCAAGGCAGACAAAGCTTTATGGAAATTAATTTTAATTCTTATTATTTGAACAAGTGCTAAGCTGTAGTGACAATTGAGTGAAGTGCTTCTTTAAACTCACGTCTTTCTAATATTAAAAAGAGGAAAGATTTGTGTTTTATATAAAAAACTTTCGCCCGCGTGAAATTAAAAAAAAAAAGTGAGTAGCCTATGTGTTCTTCCAGACTATTATCTACATCTGTACCAAATTTCAACAAAATCTATTCAGCTGTTTAGGCTACAAACTCTAACAAATATCCATCCATCCATCCATCCATCTAAACTTTCGCATTTATAATATTAGTAAGAAGTAAGATAAGATAATATTAAAAATTACTGGACCAATTAAAAAAATGAAACAAGCAAAAATTTCATTATAATAGACTTGGTTTAGGAAATTACAATTTTCTTACTTAGGAATTCTGTTTTGAATCCTGTATTTGTCTAAAACAAGCTTTAGTCTTAAATTAGTAGGAAGGTAAATAAATAATTTATACTCAGCTAGAAGCTATTCAAATTGTGTTTTATTTGCATTTCTGTGTTTCCTTTTCTACCATAAATCAAAGAAAACATTCGCTAGCGGTGTTATTTCATGGGTTCAAATAACATTTATTTTAACACGTAAATCTGAAAGAATAAAATCTCTCCGTAGCACGTAATAATAAGGGTTCGAAAAGGTGAATCGAAAAGGGTCTTATACAACCCCCTTCCCCTTCGTCCCGTAAAATATCGATGTTCGTGTTACTTCGATTATGTGTTTCTACAGAATATGCTACTTTTGTTTTACAAATATGTTGAGAATCAAGGTAATAGTAATATTATAAAAGCGAAAGTTTAGAAAGGATAGATAGATGTTTGTTAGCGTTTATAGCCCAAACGGCTCAACGGATTTCGATGAAATTTGGTATATATGTAGAGGATATTCTGGAAGTACACATAGGCTACTCACTTTTGTTTTTTTTTTTAATATAATGTGGGCTTAGTCGCAAGCGAAAGCTTCCAATAGAAGAAATGTGACAAATTATTTGTAGTGGCATTGAACGAGTTACAGATGTTATGTTCCATAGATATCTTGCATATTTATTATGTCTCAAGACCTATGTTTATCGAATATCAAGTTATCTAAGGTCAGTATGTAAAGTATATTGATAGTATACGGAATGAACTTGAATGTTTGAATGAATTTTTAGGTCGCATATTCTGTCAATATTGTTTAAATCAATATTCACTTTGAAAGCGAATGATTTATTTGCAATATACCATATGCAGAATGTTTATAGTGTACATAATTTGAAATACAAACTAGTGCTTTATTACAATTCTACTTGGGGCAAATACATTATTACTACTGTTTGTTTTGGGCATATAAAATATCGTTTTTAATAAATTTTGTAAGCCAGAGAAAGTTTAAATACATGTTAGTCTTCCTTTTGATCTATCGATCTGTCGCTTAGTACTAAAAAATCATTATTACCTTACCGAGCAGAATAAAACCGTTTCGAAAAAAAAAGACATCGGGTCAGTGGTTTGAACGGAAAGGATGAGGAAACGAGATGAACACAGATAACGATAATGGTTAGGAAAGAGATGGGAATATATTGTTTCAAATGGATTTATTATTTAACCGGAGCGCGACCCACCGCGAGCGCACGAGCGGTTGGTACAGTCACGCACTAATTCTCGTTTCGACGTTTTTTTTTCACCCAGCGTTTTGTTTCACAACAAAGTAAATAAAACGCATAACGAGCCGACAAACATGTTTTTTGTCCAAACGACTATTAGTGCTGACTGTAGAAATTATTTAACGATCAAACAAATAAATGTGGACCCTTAATTATGTTTAGTTTTTAGTATAAAACAATGACAAAAGTCGTTTCTCGAAGTTCAATAAATCTGTTTAATTATGGATGAATTAAGTTGTTAACATTTCAAGTATTTCTGTTGCAACGTTTCGAACAGTCGTATAATTTACTGCCTTATAAATTGTTTATGCAAAACAGACTTCACTCTCAGTAGTCTGTGGTTGTCTTTGACAGATGACGTTTGTAATAAATGCGCGCGAAAAGCCAACTTTAGATTATCTTTTTAGCGAAAAAAAAAAAAAAAAAAAAAAAAAAAAAAAAAAAAAAAAAAATGCGTGATGGTTCTGATTTCTCTGTTTTTATAAAACAGTAACTGTGTCATTCACTTTAAACGACTTTTTGTGATTTTCATTCATATCTCAACTTATCCAATACTATATTGAATTCTTACTATTGTACGAATTGAGAATGTCTATTGAAAATAATTCAAACCAGTACGATTTCCTCATTTGGTTTCCGAGTGCTTTATTCAAGGTAATCGTAATGCACGAAATGTGTGTGTTTTTTTACAACAATAGCGCTGTAGTGAGCACAAAAACTTGGTATATCAGTTGGAAGCTCGCCAAAATACGTTCATACGACTCTGACACGTGTTTTGCAAATAACAGAACATTAATGCAACGGAATGTTAAAAATTCGTACGATTCCTGCCAGTAATTACATAAACATGCAATTTTTAGATATTCAACGAATTTACATACTATATCGCTGCGTTTTGCCGACTTTGAGCATGCACCCACCTGAAACTAAACTATCGCACAACTATTTAGTCTTTCTTTGATTGCTGACCTTATAGGTAGTGCGCATACTACTCGATTTTTAGATTGCAACTAAACAGTGGAATTGGCTGCGAAATCTACAATCGACAATCGCACAGCAGTTTTGCGATAGTTTAGTCAATAGGGGTCCGTTCTTACAGGAGTGTAATTTGAAAAACAAAAATTGTTTATGTTCCGTCAGTTGGTTTCTTATGGTTTCTTATTCATTAGTACTTTTCTATCGAGCTCTTTTATTTATTTTTTTGAGACATGTAAAAAAGTAATAGTTATCTTAAATTCTACAGACGTTTTCAAAATAAATTTGTCAAAGAAAATGCCCCATATCACAAGTCCCATTGCGTTAGTAAAGGGCTCCAATAAAAAGGGGCCATTTTTGCAAAGGGTCCAAACCTTTTAAAGGTCCGTCAAAGGTATCGCAAAACTTTTTCCAGTACATTACATTGAAAAATTTACTAAAGCCCGAAATACCTTTTCTTAGTATTTCTCATTTCAAAGGAGATTTTTATTATATGAGACTTCGAGAATTCAGTTTTACATTTTAAATCAGAAGCATTTAACACTCTTAATGCTACTACGATTTTTCCGTACTAATGTGAACTTCGCACAAGTCGTTTGAAGTGAACGTTTTAAGTCACAAACGGCCAAATACTGAAACGAATTATTAGCTCTTCACTTCGTAAGTGTATTTACAATCTGACAGAAATAAAAATGTTGATACCATAACATTTAAGACGCTGTTACAAATTTAAATGTCGTTTCAGTACTTGATTGTGAGTATTTAAAAGAATGAAATTATAGGTAATATTTATAGACTATTTTGGATATTCAGTACAACAAGCAAACGTTTATAGGAGGTCATAAACAGCGTATCTCTGTGCGGAACGCGCAGGAATGTGTGACAGAGAAAATCACCTCTCACTCACTCTCATTATAATTAACTATTAATTAGTGTCTCTTCCGGATTGGTCAATAAACTTAGTTTTTAATTGGTGTACATATTTTAGCCAATAAGGACGTAGCAAATAAATTGTATAAATAGTTAAGAAATTAGAAAATAAAGACATTACAAATCTGGACTCCGAGTGTTATTCTTCCCGCAAATAGCAACAATAGTGAAAGCCTCCCACACGTTATTAATCAACAAAATTAATTACTAGTGTGGACCTAACCTAAGATGAAGGGAAACAAACAATATACGTCAAGGCGTCAACTTGATGCATGTATGGAGTAGACTGTGGTATGAGCGAACTAAAATACTACATTACAATACAGTGGAAATTAAACTCTATGGTTAAGGAATAAGGTCGGTAATTAAGTAATAGTTTATTGTCATATTGGAGTCGTAATTTTAGGACCATCCGAAGGTTTCCGAGACGAGATAGCAAGTTTATATGCTGTCCAAAGTTAAAGCGTTTATAAATAGAGGATATTAATTGATTTTACATGAATCAACAATCAACAAAATTGTTTCTAATGTAATTTTAGAATAGTAATCTCAATTCCGACCGAAACTACGGAAGATATAGACAGGTTACTTTTGTATCATTAAAATTGGAATGTCCGTTTGTGATATAGGAAAAATTCCAGATTTCGGGGAGACGTGTTTGCGTGGTTGATAACGAAAATCGCATTTATAAATTTTTTGTCTATCTGTCTGTTTGTCCGCAAGCCGCGTTTGTTCCGGGTAATCTCCGAAACGGCTGCGCCGATTTCGACGGAACGTTCACTGGTTAGCTGACATGTATAGGCATATTATGGGCTATTTTTTTTTAATTTCGCGCTGTCAAAATGTCAATAAAGTTTGCGGGCGACAGCTCGTCCATTTATAAAAAAACTCATGAAATAAATAAATCACATTGTTTAAAAAGATAACAATAGGTCCTTATTTGTACAGGTGTTTTAGCAGTGACGACTAACAATACCAAATACGTGTTGAAAAGGATTAACAATGTGTTTTATGCAACAAAATTGAATATAATAGACACGAACGGCAATTTGAACTCACGCGAACCTTCCTCGTTATATTACAATATTCCACGCAACCAAAGCTTGCAGTCACAGCTGTTCTTTACATCACAAACTAGCTTTCAGCTGCGATTCCGTCCGCGCGGAATTAAAAACGTGTAGCCTATATGTTCTTCCAAACTATATTGCACATCTATGTCATATTCTAGAAATATCGGTTAAGCAATTTTGAAAATAAATTGTAACAAACATCCATCCATGAAAACTTTCGCATTCATAATATCCTATAAGACCAGTGGAAAAAATAGGCCAAATGTTATTTTAAAAAGTAACATAATTATCCTAAACTTTTAAATGCTTAATTGTATATTTATTCTATATATTGAGTATTTTCCGGTACTTCTTTCATGAAGAACCGTTCTGCAATTCGGGAGTTAGGTTAGGTTAGTAAAACCAAACATATAAACTTTCGAATTACCTACAAATAAATTAAGTAGCAACTTAAATATACGACTCGATAAGAGTAAAGGAATTTATTAAAATCTCAAGTCTGTAATTTCCTTTCAAAAATTACTCGAACAGATTCACAAAAAGAACTAAAGGTAACGTCTCAAATTTAGTGTATTTTTTGTTATTACATTCGTAAGGCAATAATAAGCAGCCGGGCCCAGGTCGACCTCTATTAGGCAGGTACCTTCTTTTTTATTGCCCACGTCTGGGATTACCATTATCGGTCTCGCAACTCGCAATGCAAATCGCTTCCTTGCGAACTAATAATACCTTCAGTTTTTAGACCACTAGTTAACCTTGTACGAGGCGCAGGTATGTGGAATGAACTTTTTAAATGACATTAACTGTGGGACTCTACTGTTCAAATACTAACAGAGAATTATACGTTTAGGTCCTGAATTAATTGAGCTAAATAAAGGTTTTATTCAATTTTGTTATTTCCTTCTGGGACAGTTATAATACTTTATGTCGTCGTAGAAGCAAATACAAAAAGTCTTTTGTGATTCTAGATAGAAAGTTAAGGTTTCAATTCCATTGCTCCAAGAGTACTTTGAATTTGAAGTTTGCCAATATTTCCTTCACCACCAAATTACAACCTTAAATCCTTTAAATTCCATACTTATTTTGTTTATTTAGTAGCTTAAGCCCGAAACTCCGTCCACGTAGAATTAAAAAAATGTTTTTTCATACTATCCGTGCTATATCAAATTTTATCGAGATCCATTCAGCAGTATAGGCTACAAGCTCTAACATCTTTCGATCAATCTAAACTTTCGCGTTTATAATATTAGTAATAAAAAAGATTTATTTTCGTTTAAGATCTCACCATCCTCCAATCCCTTAAAATGTATACTTTCTTTGTAATATGTACAGTTATCCACAGATCTACCGTAAAATTTAATTTCTTATTACTGTTTACTCAAACTTAGTTACATTACAACTTATTAAAACTTTGATAACTCGATAGATTCATAAACGAGAACTTCGAGAGTTTAATGAGTCGAAACTCGCTAATTACCCGTCTTTGAAAATAATTACGCGAATTAAATGCCATAAAACTAATCAAGAGGCATATAAAAGTAAAGCACAGAAGTTAAGTCTATACTGTAAAGGCAGCCTTTTTGTCCTATTTAAAGGATTCATACCAATTAAGGTATTCAACAGAATTGCCTCTGTTTAGGGACGACCGTTTTGTTAACATACGGTCCGGGACAATTTACATATATTAACTGAAAAAAAAAACCCTTGAGCCTTTATAAAAGAGTTATTTATTCCCATTATTGTTTGACTGACATATCTTGATCCAACTTAAACATAATATGGCTGTAAACCAGTTAGCAGGACCTTATGATGTTATTAACGAATTCTTTTACTATAAATATATGATATAAATGTATGATAGGGTTGTTGTTTTTTGAACTAGCTGTTGCTCGCGACTTCGTCTACAAAATCTATACTATCTATACCATTATAATAAAGCGTAAACACACACTTCTTTGTTGCCTGAGATGGAAGTATTACAGCAAATTTTTGAACAATTCTTTATTTAATAAAAAACCCCTACACTTACACGCTTTAGGCTATATATTTAAACTTAAAAAAACAAAAAGTAAATATTTTGGATAAAAATCCTAATGTGGGAAAGAGACCATTAGTTGCTGCCAACATCAAGGAAGCAAGGTTGTCATCATGTCATGTCATTTTGACATTTGTAATTGATAATTTGACAAATGTACACAATAAAATAAAATTTTCATACTTTGCGGATGAAGTCGCACGGGAACAGCTAGTTAAAAATAAAAACAGCCTATGTTGCTCACTGATAACGTAGTTTTTTAATAGTGTAAGAATTTTTTAAATCGGCTCAGTAGTTTTTGAGTTATTCCAATACATATAAAATACAAATTTATAACATTAGTATGTATAGACATTGATGACTGATTTATTAAGTAAAGTTTTTAATCAAAATTATGTTACTCACAGATAAATTACCTTTCTGATGGTGAAAGAATTTTTAAAATCGGCTTAGTAGTTTTTGCGAGAATCAAATACATACAAAAATACAAATCTTTCCCTCTTTATATTAATATAGATAACAGAGAAAATTAAAGAGTTAATTAACAAAATATCAATTGACAGTCAACTTCCTGTTTCAAGTTTATTTCAGTGGCTTGCGGAATTGAAGGTCATTAGATACATATAGCTGTGCCAAAGTTTAGATTAAACAGGAAAAATGTACACTAAGGGATGACTTTGAGCGACGATTAGTTTCAAGAGAGACCCGGAACGAATGCCGCCATCAAGATAACGGAGTGTTTCCATCATGTGCGCTTAAGTACCGACCTACTTCCACGTATAATGTAATTTTACTCGTAAATCTAACACCACACGATATGAAAAGACAAACATATGAAAAAATACTTGATAATAGATATTAAAATGGATAACATTTTAACACGTAGAGATTTTTAGTGCATCAGCCAAAAAAATTCTTTACGTACGTCAAAAAGTGTTTTTTTCTGCAATAATTTATCTATAATGATATTATAAAGAGGAAATTTTTGTTTTTTTATATGTATTCGATTCACATAAAAACTATTGGGTCGATTTAAAAAATTCTTTCACCGTTAGACAGGTAATTTATCTGTGAGTAACATAGGCTCTGTTTCTTATTATTTTTTAATTTCAGGCGGGCGAAGTCGAGAGCAACAGCTATTCTATGAAGCGAAATCGAACAAATTAACATGGTATTTACTGTCACCTATATAAAGAACATTTTTTAAAAACAGTAACTGGATTGACAATATATTTTCTACGTGAGTTTTGAGTTGTGAAAATATAGCCAAAAGCATAGAACTCAAAGTACTTGAATCTAGTTGCACAGATACAATCGACTTGGAGACCAAGGTAACGGTACTCCATCCTGCTTACATACCGCGAAAGGCCATTTAGAGTTACCACAATAGATTTATCTTACTAGATACAGAAATAGACAACGTAAACTGGAGTATTTTTGAAATAACGCACCGAATGTTACTAAATTGTTTCCTAAAGACAAGTACACTTTTAACATTTTTTTACGAATGTCACCCTTCCAGACAATTTATGTTTTCTTAAGCATTCCCTTAGTGTAGATTTTTCACAATAAATCATCACTTAGTATCTTAGTTCTCATTTTCATATAAGAGAAAGGTGCAAACGTGCAGTGGAAACACCAAAGCCCGCTTTAACATCTTCGCACGAATGAGTCGGCTCGCCCGGTGTAATACCACGACCACACAGAAAACAGGAGTGAAGTGGAAGCAATTGCGCGTTCCGTCTGATGAGTCTGGTGCCGGAGACCTAATTTTAGTCCCTTTCACTTTCCACCCTTTTCTTAAGAGGAAAGGATGGGAAGGAAAAGTGGATTTGACGGTGGAAGCGACTCATAGGAAGGGGAAATGTCCTCGTTATGTGCGTCTCCTCCTTCGTTAATTAAGGCTAGGCAACGCATTTGCAATTGCGGATGTTTATGGGCAGCGGTCGCTTTCCATTTCGGTGGATTCAGGTGACCGCTTGCTCGTTTGCCAACCTTATATTATAAAAAAAATTAAAGATAAAAAATAATCGATTGATTTGAAATCACTATTCCTGTACAGTAAGAATATTAGGTAAGACTAATCCTGTAAAACAAAGATTAATACATACAAACATTAGAGAGGCACAATTATTCACTTAACACTATTTCCGCTTCATATAATAAACAGAATTTTCGCACGAAAATGTTAAATGCTTAACTTTTGAAATTCCTCGAGATCGACATCGCAAACACGCTTGCACTCAAAAGCAACGCGGCTACGGAAATTAAATACCGTTAGCTGAGACTTCTACCACACAGGAACAGATTTCCACAAAATAGAAACAGATTTCCATTGGACAGAAACAGATTACAACCACACAAACACATTTTACACTGTATAAATTGCAACGCGATTGCAGACCAAATATTAATCAATGTAATGCAATCTTCAACTACTTAGTTCCTTTATTTTTAACGTGTCATTATTAAAAACGACTATTAAAAATTAAAAAGGTTCTATTAGAAAAAAATAATAAAACCTCACTATTATGATGTCATAACCTCAAAATATCTTTTCATTAAAGAAAAATTGCGAATTCAAATTCCCTAATACCAGTCTTCAGAATGAAAAACGACGTATAAACGACAAAAGGACATAGAATTGTAAATTATAACCAAATTCATGCGAATGATTTATGTACGCAAGAAATGAAATATTTAGCTTATTTCTTTAGAAGATTAATTCCCCCTTTAACATCGTACGTCTTAATGTTGCCTTTTATGAAGAACGATTTCCCGAGCATCGAAGCTCAAAGAGGTTTACGTACAAAGAGATAATCAGTTCCTTGCCTTATTTAATTTTGCCTTTGATACATACTAGCTGTTGCTCGAGACTTCGTCCGCATAAAATTAAAAAAATAATAAAAAAATGCACTCACAGATAAATTAGCTTTCTGATGGTATAAGAATTTTTAAATCGGCCCAGTATATTTTGCGTGTATCAAAAACATACAAAAATACAAATCTTTCCTCTTTATAATATTAGTAAAGAAATATTGATGTTCAAATTTAATAACATTTTTTAGAACAACTCATTTATAAATTTTTTAATATCATCATCATCACAATCACTATACGTCCCCACTGAGAGGCACGGAGCCTACCCTAAGCAAGCCCAGTGCGCGTTATATTATGTACTCTAGTAAAAAGTATATAGGTACTTTTCAGCAGAAATTATTAAGTAACTTTGATATTTGTGACGTTTTTACTTGCATTTTTTGAAGTTTTAAATCTTCGGCCGTGACCCGATGCAATTTACACAGATCGTAGCAAATGTTTACACTATAAACAATCTCCTACATTAATTACAGATATTCGGTGATTACAGAGACGTATTCATTGTTGTTAATTATAACTTTGTTTACTGTTAAACATCCCGGACTGATTGACAATTTCTACGGTATTAACACCATTTTATTTTTTACTAGCTGTTCCCGTGCGGCTTCACCCGCATGAAATTATGAAAATTTTATTTTATTGATTACATTTGTCAAATTATAAATAGCAAATGTCAAAATGACATGACATGACAAACGCTAGCAATCTTTCTTTCTTGATGTTGGCAGCCACTTATGGTCTCTTTCCCACATTATGGTTTTTAACCAAAATATTTACCCCTAAGTTTAACGGCGTGAAAATATATAGCCTAAAGCATGACGTAAGTGTACAGCTTTTTATTAAAAAACGAGTTATTCGAAAATATGTTGTGATTGCTGACACCTCAGGCAACAAATAAGTGTGTGTTTACGCTTTATTATAATATAGTATACATAGAAGGAAGAAAAATGAGTAGTCGATTGCCTAAAGTTATTTGTTCCGACGTCAATGGACATCCTTAACGCACAGGGTTATGTAATTGCATATACATATAATGTAAAAATAAAATAACGGAAACCCACACGACTACATAAGTAAGCTGTCTACATTGTACGTCATCAAATTCCGGATCTGAATTCCAGTTACGGCATCAAACGGATATTCCGCAAAAGGAAGAAAAGAAATTCCGTGATGAACGGATCCCTTATGTCGTAAGACAAAGATGCCGACTCAAAATAGCGCCTTTCTTAGCTCCCTCTAGCGACAAACGAGTGAGCTTTCTCGTAGATTTCTCCCCTTTTACCCAACTTGGTTAAATGAAAGAAAACTTATCTCAAAACAAGCATATTGTTTGAAAGCATATTTAATTTAAAATACATTTACTCTTTTATGAAAAGGAGGTAAACTTGTAATCTGATGTACAGTCGCTACTAGGGTTGCCAACATTAACAAAAAACTTAGACCCGGACACTGGTGGCGAATAAAGATGACTTGTCAACACTTGACTTTAAAAAGACAGACAGTGTCTTATTTCACACGGTCTACTCTGATAAGAAAACATCAATTCCAAACCCGTGGCCCAAATATGTTTACCTAGTGAAACATGTTTCTAGTTTTGGAACCTTTTTTATCGCTCTCACTACACCAGGGATGGCGAATCACTGACACGCGTGCCATAAATGGCACACGACGTAATATTTTACGTAAAACACCACAAACAAATTATGAAGTAGGTGCACCAAGGAAATGACGTAATAAGCGCAGTCAAATTAATTAGATGACAAGTCTAATACCGCATTGAATATTTCTTAAAATAAATGGCTCTTTGATTCGCCACCCCTGCACTACACAATTTGTTGCACATAAATCAGCCGAGATCGTCTTATTTCCTTTTAATTATAATCTTATTATACAGTTTTTGTTTTATTATTGCGTATATTAAACTTTCAGATAGATATCCTTACAAATGATTGCGGCAGTAGCCGGCGCCGTAGTGTTGGCAGTTCGCCGGAATTTTGTGATCCCTGAAGCGATCGCGTCGTCACTTCGTACTGGCAAACTATGTCGCATCGAATATGTTTTTTATTGGATTTTATTCATTAAAATACCAAGAGAACTTGATAGAATTATCCATTGAATTATTAAAATCCGTATTGCAGGTTTATATTATTGCGAAGAACAATGAAATTTCTTTACAATGTCAAGAGACCTACGTTCAACAATATTTTTCAATTTTATTAATATGCATTTTTAACCTCTCGTTTTGAAGTTCGATATTATAAAGCTTGTTTGTCGCCAAAGTATTAGTGGTATTTATTACATACAAAATAAATATGCAGCGTTTATTTTGTGGTTTAGATGACAAATGGCACCACTAAATTCCTACAATATAATTTATCAGGCCATAATAATCCATGATTTTTAAAACTACATTTAATTAGACACCCAAAATAACTTATAATAATATAAATTTACTACACTACCAATATTTATAATTTTTATTTTCTTGTAACACGTGACATAAAAAGAGATTAAAAAATAAATTATGTATTACGGAAGTCTA
Organism: Papilio polytes; assembly: GCF_000836215.1. Lineage (NCBI taxonomy): Eukaryota > Metazoa > Arthropoda > Insecta > Lepidoptera > Papilionidae > Papilio > Papilio polytes. The sequence continues at coordinate 13,544 of NW_013525805.1, forward strand.
TAAAAGTGAAATACAATGGAATTTATAAAACTGAAGTAAAAAATATCTTTCGTCGTTTACAATCATTTTAAATGAATAGATCATTTGACCTAAATACAGACGAGCACAGGGAGTTTTCAGGTCTATGTAGTTGCAGTGCTTTTAACTCGATTTTATTGAATATCTATAAATGAAATTGACCCTCGACGATGCTTTCCCTACAGTAATATCGAAATCATTTTTATACTAGGTTTATTTTTTCAATAGAACGCCATCTCAAGTGTCTTCGAATCTGTAACTTTTTTACTTGTAAAATTAAGTTTTAAAATAAATTGACTGATTGACACTGTTTCCACGGTTTCTTGTTAACTGACTTTTTTTCTTCTTGATATTTTCCAGCCAGTATTGAACTTTTTTTATAACTCCTTCTGTTGTGGTAATATAGCCATAAATAAATTAAAATACAATACCTTCTACTCGTAACATTTAGTGTGCATAATTCTGGTACGCGTTTATGCAGTCATATGCAATGTGCGGGCATTTATTCGTACGAATTACGGATATGACCGGGTCTATAAATACGTCTCTTTGTGCATTTCTTTATGCACAAACACGACTATAAATACATCACGATCCTTGATTCACGGACTGAAAACTGAACAGCTGACATTGACACCTATTCTAATTCCGGATGCAACCGCATTGTGTATGTCGCACGACAATGTGCGGAGAAACATTCACAGAATGATTAAGCTATTTCTAGTAGCCAATGGTTAGCAACTTGTTTCGGTCTGCAAACAGAACAGACAAGTAAAAAATACAGCCAACTAGTAGAAAAATAGCGTTGAAACTTTAAAAAAAATAAGGAGTTCAATAGAATTATTTAAAATCAAATAAACAAATACATTTTGTCTTTTGTAATCTTACTGATATTATAAATAGATGGCCGATTGGAGACGTAATTTGGTATGATTTTTAAGACAAAGAAATTTAAGTATCCACATACATATATCTTTTGGGTAATGATAGTATTTTTAAACTCATTTTAAAGTTTTTTTGAACGTAAAAGTTTTATATTGTAGTGTCGGGAGTGCAAAGAAGGTGTTGAAGCGAACGCAAATGCTTAAATAAAACTTTCCCACGTTTTCACTCATACATTGTAAACGTGAGTGTAATAAAATTCTTTCCTATGTGTACTACATACGTAGCAAAATGGTTTCTTAGAATGTTTATTATTAATTTTTAAACCTTAGATATCAAATAAAATCATAGTCATATTGCTCTGGAATTAGATGACAATTTGTTATATTTAGCCACTTTTAGTTACACGAGAAAGAAGTTAAAACGTGAATCATAATTAATTAATTTTTTCATTACTTAAAGCATCAATATTTTAATACATTTAAGCTAGGTTGCTGAAGAATCCATAAATTTTATCATTACTTAAGAGTTTGTTAGTGTTACGTTAAGTTTGAATGGAGTAAAACTCAAGTTACGTAGTTCGGATACGCATTTCACGCATTTAACGAACCAAAACCAGTAACTAATAATTAAAAATAGGTGATAAACCGGCAAATAATCTTTCACTTGTATAGTAAGCATATTTTTATTACATTTTCTTTACTACTTTAGTTATAACTTTTTAATGCGTAAAATGGAAATTATTCGTGTAGCGTGTACGATTGGTATACAAGTATGAGAGACGTGATCCTTCAACGTTAGCCTAATACAAAGCTCAGTCCCTCAGTGCGCTTCAATGAGAACTATGTAAGGTATTCTGCAAGATACAATGAAGCAAAGCTTATCGACATTGTTCCTGGAATTAACAGACGTTACTATGTACAGTACAAATATTAGGATAAGGGAGAGTTACGTACGAAATATTTGTTAAATATCTATACTAATATTATAATGAAGTAATATTTGTGGTTTTGGATTTTTGTATGTATTAAGATAGCTCAAAAACTACTGGACAGATTTTTAAAATTATTTGACAGTTAAAAAGCTACGTTATCAGTGAGTAACATTGGCTATGTTCTGTAATATTTTCTAATTTCATGCGGTAGTCTGTAATATTTAACTAACCTCAACTGTAAGTTGGATGCTGTTCATTCTACGTAAAAATTGACAAAGTATAATTTAACAAATGAATCTAATTATAATGTAAGCTGCCCTTGGTTAATTTCTTAGCTAAGACAGTAACTTATAACAAGTCAAAATAAAACTCACCTTCGTTTATTTCTGTTTTCTTCTTATTGCAAAAATTCACATTATATAGAAATAATGTTGTTTATTTATCAAACGGTGTCCGTTTGTCTTGGGAGATAGGAATTTATTACGGTACCTCGCAACGTGCAACCCTCCGCAATATAAACTCCGCTGTCAAATACCTTACCATTATCTCGCGAGGGCGAGCGATATTGTGAGTGCAGCTGTGTTGCTCGCGTGGAAAATTTTATGTATCTACCCGCTTTACCACTGGAACACGCGAATTTTGAATAGAATACCTGCTTCCTACATTATGAACACATGTTTTATTTGGTGGATTACTTTTGTATTATTTTGTTTTAAGGGAGGAAAATAGCTATTTTTCCTCCTTAATGTTGAAAGAAATTTTCTCATATAGGGTGAGATCAATAAGAGGGGAGTGAAATAAGATGAGGTGGAAAGAATGGGGCTCAAAGTACCTCATTTATAAGACGAAATGCTTTACACAAGTTAGCGTTACACATATGTAGGTAATAGAAAATTGTATTGTTATCATAATTGAGTCGACAATATAATATATAGTTGGTCATGTATGGGCTATATTTTTAAGACATACAAAGTGTTAAAACTTTACAAATTACAATTAAAAAAAACTACTATTATACTTAGGTTAGAAAGGTCAACTGAGGGCATTTACGCTATTTAACTCATTCATATTATATCAATCTTTATCTATATGTATACTAATATTAAAAAGAGGAAAGATTTATATTTTCGGATTTTTGTATGTATTCGAGATTCACGTAAAAACTGCTCGGCCGATTTTAAAAAAATATTTCACCATCAGAAAGGTAATATACGTAAGTAAATAACATAGGCTATATTTTTTAATTTCACGCGGACGAAGTGTCGAATAACAGTTAATGTTTTATACAAAAAAAAAATAGACAGTCTTAGTAGGTGCGCATATATGTAACAAATTTCAAATTAAGATGTATGTTAGGATAATTCCTTTGAGATGGACTTAATTTGTTTGAGTGTAATCACCGGTCCGTGTCAGTGGAATGAGCTCGATGTTGGCCAGCTTGCGGTCTGGGCCCACTGCCCGGTCGATACTAACGACATCTACGATGTTACTCAAACTATTTACATTATACGTATGAAGTAATGCGATCAATAAGCCTCATTACTAAAGCGTCTTAATTTGAGATTTAAAAAAGATATTGACACTAAGGGACTTTTAAGTGGGCATTAAAACACTAATGACCAGTTTCCCAGTTACGACCATTCTTGTAATGCGTTTCCGAACTACGTAAGTTGGGTTTACTTCTTTGAAATTTAGTTTTACCCAACACTAATGAATCACTAGGTCAGGATAAAATAAATGGAATCTTCAGAAACCCAGCATGAATGTGACAATCAGTGCTCTTCTTAAATTGACGTAAACTTAAGATATTAGTTATGACTTAAACAAACCGTTCTTGTCGCTTAAACTATAAAGAAATTATTAGTTACGCGTTTTCAAAATGTCCGTTACAATGAAAACGTTTGAAGCGGCAAAGCATAACAATATATTATGAAATTAGACGCGGTATTATCGGAATACAATAAATTTAATCAAGAAAAACACGATTAGTTGAGCATTTCAACAGCGATTTGCATCGCATAGAAATATTATTAGTTGACAAACCTAACGATTGGTTGCCATAGGAACTTATACATGCGTTCTAATTAAGAAAGTGCATATTAATGACCTCGATCTGTTATTAAAAATTTATAAAAAAACAATACATTAAATTTGATTTTTTAAAGTATCTTTTCTGCTAGCTCTACCATTACTTTTGGATTATTCACAACCATCACCCCGTTCCGTTCTCACGTGGGGACAGATGAGAGTAAAAAGTTGCATACGTCCCACCTTTTGCGATGAGAGGACTGAGGAGGCGGATGAAACTTTTTATTCTCATGTGGGGACAGAGCGGGGTGACGGATGGGGACAATCCTTATTTTCATCTCATCAGATGCTATATGTAGCTATCGCTAGGTCTGATCGTAGATTTCGTACACATTACTGTCTAAGCCTAAATATTTTATTAAATCTGCAAACAGTTATTTGAATAATAAATCAAACACGTACGCACTGTAACGGCAAAAACTCTTTGAATCGAGTGAATTTTACAAAATGCGATATCAGCTGGCAGATACTTTTGTAAAATCGAGGGCACTCTCAATACGCGACCACTCCGTCCTCTTTCGTGTGACCTGAATGATCAAAGCCTTGACCCCCGGAACATTTTATTGATTTGCAAACCTCTTAACGCCTGAACATCCCTTGAGTATGTGTAATCTCTTTTGCTTCATCAAAATGTACTAAATAATATTAATCTATCAATAGGTTTAGAGCCGACTCGAATAACAAATTTACTTTAAATCAGAAACAACCAATACGACAATCGTACATCTAACTAATATTATAAATGTGAAAGTTTGGATGGATGGATGGATGTTTGTTAGTGTTTGTAGCCTAGATGGCTAAACGGATTTCGATGAAATTTAGCACAGATGTAAAGCATAGTCTTTAAGAACACATATACCACTTACTTTGCCATTTAATTATTCCACGCGGACGGAGTCGCGGGCGAAAGCTAGTTAATGTATATTTAAGGTTCAAACATATGAATTTATAATCAAGTACATAATTCTTAGTTTAAAATGAATAAATTTTCGGATACCAACTAGGACAATGACCTTTTAGTTACGCAAGTACGGTATGTGATAAAAAGTTCGCAAAAAACAAGTGGCAATCGACATAAAAAAAACGAATAAGTTATATAGAGCAGTTATCCTTGAGATAGGTGACTTTGGTATAAAAATCAATGTTCTTCGTGAATAAAAATAAATGCAGAAATGTTCGTGACGAAGAGGGGTAAACGGGGATTACGTATTTCCATTGCCAGGAACATGTTCCATTTTTAAAAGAGCTAAAACAGTATAGCAATAATACAGAACGATCTCTTGTTACATATTTGGTATCTGATTATATTAAAATACAAAAAAAAACAAACAGACGAATTGAGTACCTCCTTCTTTTGGGAGGTCGGTCAAAAAGAAATGCCGCGGTGACATAAATGCTAAAGTTTAGATGGATGGATAGATGTTTGTTAGAGTTTGTCTAAACAGTTGAACGGATTTTAATTAAATTTGGCATAGATGTAGAGTAGGGCGAAAGCTAGTAAATTCGTAATTTAAAAATAGGGTAAGTAAAAAAAATATCGATACTTTGAACTTTTATATGAAAACCACAAACAGGAGACCTAGAACAATTCGTGAGTTTGTACTACTAATGCCATGGACAAAGTAAAAATATTTGTATATCCCCGAGCGATCGTAAAATACACCCAACAAATCTCATACAAATAATACCGAAGTAAAATAACAGATTAAAAAGAAAAATTTTATTTGGATTGCTTTGCAAAACTTTCGAAGTTATACAGTCTTATCCATACTATTATAATAAAGCGGAAACACACACCTCTTTGTTGCCTAAGATGTCAGCAATTACAGCATATTTTAGAATAATTATTTTTTTATTAAAAAGCCCTACGCTTACGTCACGCTTTAGGCTATATATTTTCACGACATTTAACTTAGGGGTAAATAATATTTGGATACAAACCCTAACATGGGAAAGAGACCATAAGTTGTTGCCAACATCAAGGAAGCAAGATTGTCCAGGTTTGTCATGTCATGTCATTTTGACATTTGCTATTGATAATTTGACAAATGTAAACAATACAATATTTTTTTTATAATTTCATGCGGATAAAGCCGCACGGCAGCAGCTGCTTTTATATATATAAATAGAAAATGTTTGAAAAGACAGTACTCTTTACACTCATGAATAATATATTAAAGTACTCAAATACATTATTCCACTTTTAGGAAATCGAGTGGAAATACATTAAATATGTATCAACATTCGGACTATGTCGTTTAATTTGTAAATATAAATGGCAGAGATTCTATTTATTTACTACTAAATCAGTAATAACCGTCGTATTTACGAACCGAACTTAAATAAAATATACTTTTATCAAAACTTTGGTACGAAAATAAAATTATTTATTTTAAATGCTGATATATTTTATCGGTGGTAAACTTTTTCCGCAGCAGAGTAGTTAATTGATTACTAAGGGAGACCCTTGTCATAACGAAATTCTATAAAAACACATACAATCTCTCTTTGACCCAAAAAAAATATAAGAGTAGAGTATAGAGTAATTGAGAAGAAAAAAGTTAGCGTAGTTTGGACATATCCGGAGAGTTGATCGCATAAACAAGAAAGTATTATTGAATTTATGATTGAAACCTACAGGAGTAGAATAAAGAGGAAGGTGATGATTATAAAGATGATGGCGAAGGTAAACGTAGACTGAAGAAAATACGGATTGTGTAAAAGAGAATATGCTTAAGAAGGGAGTGTATTCATACATCTGAAAGAGATGAGACAAGACAATGTTGAGAATTATTTAAACGTCAAAAAATCAGCATTAGCAAAACAAGATAAAATTTTCATGTTTCTTATAAAAGAATTGCTCATAACTGATAGCTTGATAATTAATGGAAATCACAAAGCAAACAAATGACGTCACAGACTCGTATAAGGCGTGCAAATAACGCCATTATTGTCTGACTTAATTTGCATGGAAAAACACATCACCCAGTTCTTTTCCAATAAATTAATATGAGTTATCAATACACATTACTTGCCTTTACATTCATACCTTTGCCCGCGACTTCGTCTGCGCGGAATTGAAAATAAACTCAATAAGTAGGCATGTTCTTCCAGACGATTTTGTATATCTATGTCAGATTTTATCGATATCCGTTGACACGCTCTGGAGATACCTATGAACATCCATCCTTCTAAACGTTCCTATTCATTATATTAATAAGGAGTCGGACAGTTTAAGTAGTAATTATAGAAATGAGAAGACAAATCTATAATGTAAATGTTATGCGATATATTTTTGATTTTTGTTTGTATTCGGTCCCTTTAAAAATTACTGGAACGATTTAAAAAATGTTTTATTAGAAAGGGAATTTACCTGTGAGTAACATAGACTACATTTTTTATATCACGCAGGCGAAGTCGCGAAGTTGTTATCAAGTTAGGAGAAATTATCGAAGGAGATTAACAATCCGCAAAGTTGATATTAGATAAGTGTTGAAGGTACTGCATTCAATTAGGTTAATTAGACGTACTAATTATGTTAATCAAACGCTACCGTGTTAACTGATTATATAGCTAAGTATTTTAGACAACGTCTGTAATTTGGATTCCGCTTATTACTTAGTGTGACTAGTATTTAGTATTTCGTTTGCTGTTATTTTACTTGTACTATGTGTTAACTGTTTGGTCAAACAAATGAAATTACGATATACAATATAAACTAATATTATAAAGAGACTAGCTTTCGCACGCGACTCCGTCCGCGTGTAATTAAAAAAAAGTGAGTAGCCTATGTGTTCTTCTAGACTATTCTCTACATCTGTACCAAATTTCATTGAAATCCGTTCAGCCGTTTTGCCTACAAACTATAACAAACATTATTTGTAATATTAGTATAGTAGTAGCATATATGAAGTACGAGTATGATAAAGATTTGTGTTTTTGTGTTTATTTGATAAGTACACGCAAAAATTACTAATTTAACGTAATTTATCTGTGAGTAATATAGGCTATGTTTTTATTTTTTTCTAATTTCACGCGAACGAAGTCGCGAGCAACAACCAGTCAAATAATTAGACAAATAAAAAAATATGTATTTCGTGATATCCGCCGTATATTTTTCTTGTCTTTATAAGTCAGTGAGCAATATTTGATTGTTTAAAACACATTGGACATGTTTTGCTCACGACGTAATCACAAGCTATCGTAGTCATTTAAACTACACAAATATCTCGGAGCGTTGATAACAGTGCGCACAGAGATAATGAATGGAGAAGACGGCAACCAACGCAATTCTACGCAAGAATACACATTTATCTGAAGTTGCCTGTAAGTAGTAGGACAGTAAATTGGAGGGAACTTCGAGACATGTTCTATCTCTGTCTTACTAGTAATTATGCATGTCTATCTCGCTTACACTCTTTCAAATATTTTGGAGTTTACTTCAGAGACATGAAGATTTTATTATATACTGTAATTAACGATTAGATAGAAGTATGATGACGTGTAAATGAGTAAATTTCTCATAATAATGACCATATTTTTGACGTAAACATTTACTTTTACAAGTAAATCTTACTGAATGCCTTAGCGTAAATGTTCCTGCTATTATTTTCATGCATACCTGAAACAAAAGAGAACCATTATAAATCTTATGTCAACAAAAAACTCAAAAACTACTGGGACGATTTCGAAAATTCTTTCACCATTAAAAAGCTACTTTATTAGTAACACAGGCCATATTTTGTAAATTCACACGGACGAATTTGCGAGCACCTACCGTCATAAAATGTAAGAAATGCCTCCCTAACTGAAGCTGGGGCGGGTCGCTAGTACAATAATAAAGCAGTTATAAAATTAGGGTCACATGACTATAATAAAGTAGGGCGTAATATTTAATTTTGACCTTAGACTTTAATGTGAATGCCAAAAATTTCACACGAATCTAATTATGTGACAATCACAATAGTGTTGAGAAAGAAGGCATTTAAAGTCATTTGAATTAAAACCTTTGTTCGGGATAAAATTTAAACCGTGGACTTTTTACTGAACTCGTTTAAAAACATACTGTCCTTTTCATTCTTCTTGAACAATATGAGATAACAATATTTTGTACAGTAAAATCACTTGGGCATGATATTGTTTTGTTTTCTTTGTTACATTTATAGTTTACCACTTTTCGCTCGCGATACCATCCGCGTGAAAAAAAAATGAGTAGCCTATTTTTTCTTCCAGACTATGCTTTACATGTATACCAAATTTCATTGAAATCCGTTCAGCGGTTTAGACTACAAACTCTAACAAACATCCATCCATACATCTAAACTTTCGCATTCATAATATTAGTATGATTAGAACAAGCTTCTTACTAAATGAGTAAATTATAATTAGACATACTGTATGCTGTATTAATTAAATGTTTGAATATACAATTGCACTTAATTTATCTTTTAATATTCAGAATAAACATTTTTACATACAGAGTGTATCGCTCAGAGAAGCTGTGTTGTAAATATTATGCAATGAGTTATGGCTTAAAGTTTACTGAACGTGTGTAAAGCCGCTGTGCAATGTATGCGCGCACTATATTTTATATAGTGGCTTTTATCCTTTGCTTAATATTTCCTACATTGTATCCTAAGCGATACCGGACTTGGCTGCATAAAGTTACTTCAATACATCTTCTGATATTGTTCAAGTTATAAATAAAACTTTTCGTTCTCATGTTTTATAAGAAAACTTAAGAATATCAAAACGCGTTGAACTACCTCGAATTAGATGAATAAAGTTAAGATATTTTTATACTTCTGTCGATACCGGAATAAGAATAGCAACATTTTTCTGTTCCCATTTCTCTACAAATTCTGTATTACTTCTCTCTACTTGTTGCTCGCGACTTTATCCACGTGGAAAAAAATGCTTAGCCTATGTAACTCAGTGATAATGTAGCTTTTTAACGGTGAAAGAATTATTTAAATCGGCCCAGTAGTTTTTGAGTTATTTCAATACATACAAAAATAAAAATATTTGCTGTTTATAATATTAGTATAGGATAAATAAAGATATCAATTAAACAAGATGGCCGCTTCCTGCACCTCCTTTAAAAACATCGGAAGAGCAATTTAAAGTCTTTACTATAGATACGGCTGATTTGTTAAATAAATAAAAGGAAACCAAATCTATAGTTCTATTATCTATTCTGGTCACGCTTGAGCGGTGGAGCGTACGATTGTCTTGCAAGCAACGCCCTTTGCGTTTTGCAAACATCCTGTAGTTAGTTAGAATCCGATTCGAACATTTTTTATTTATTTAACGAAGCGAATTGCGAGAGATTGAATTTGGTATTACAACGTACCGTTTTTGACTGCACTATGAATATCTAAAGTCTAGTTGAAGACAAAAGAAATACATCAATTAGAAAAAGAACATAAGAAGATTAGAAAAGGCTAGAGATGAGAAGATGAGAATAAGGCAGAGATGACATAAATAATTTTGGTCCGTACCAGTTTTAGTGGTACTGGAGATATTTGTTTGACGCCCCTTTTTGTTACCATGACTTACCAGGCAATAGAGTACGTGAGACTACGTAATTCACAGACCTATAACGCACCTTTCTGTCCAATACCTGGTACTGATTAGTCTTAAGTTTTGCATAAAAATGTAGGTAAAGTGGAAAATTATGTTCCTACAGTACTTCCTCCTGTAATATTCTCACAATCGTCTACCATAACAAGGAGTTGCTCTTTTATAAGGCAGTACGTTTCATCATGTCAAATTGTCCGTATCAATTGTCGAATACAATGAGATAGTGTACGAGCCAGGGCCGTCTTAACAATAAGACTATTTCATACACAGAACGGTCATTTATTGCATCTATCTCGTGTATGAAAGGAGTTTTGTATATCTGTATTCTCTACATATACGATACTGTGTTATCAATTGCAATAGAATACTAATAACATTTAAAATACGTCAGTAATTTTAGTACAATTCGTACGATTCCAGGAAACGAAATCTATAAGAGGTTTATTTAACTAGTAGCTTTAGCCCGCGACTTTATCCGCTATGAATTTTTAAAAAAAAAACAAAACTAACTAGCCCCTGTATTCTTCTAGACTACCCTTTACATCTATACCAAATTTTATAGAAATGCGTTCAGCAGTTCAGGCGACAGATATGCATTCATCGATCTTAACTTTCGCATTAATAATATTAGTAAGATATCACTTCATCATATTGTCTTGTCCACGTTAACTTCAAACCGAATTAATTATTGATTGAATTTAACAAATTAGACACTAATCTATCTGATCTTTATGTCATAGACTTGTAAAATATTAAAAAAAAATGCGTATAAAAATTATCAAAACAACAAAAAAGTATACAATGCTTTAAAAAAGCATTCAGAATTGACATTACGTGAAGAGATATATGCATTTCAAGAGAGCATGTGATGAGGGGCGGTCTCCCGCTTTGATACCGCGTAACCATCAAAGCGAAGTCGCGCGCCATTTCGACACGGAATGGGTCATCACTGTATTATTTATGCTCTAACGTTTTAATTCATACACGTGTACAATCACATCAGATCTGAGAATGACGTCACGATTATAATCAACAAAGAAGTTGCCAACAATAATTAATGCGTTCTTCAATAATAAACACTAGGTTCATCGCTTGATGTACAGATTATAAAATGAAGATAAGAACAAGAATAGACACAACCAGTCTTGTTATTGTGGTCGTGTAATAAAGTAATTGATCTTCTGTTGATTTTTATTACTTGTAAATTCAACTCTGTAGATCGTTTTTTGTTTAGCATCTATTGTTTTAAAAGAAATGTTTTCAAAATATTTCTATACCAATCTACAGAAATATGCCCAACCCAACTTATATTAGAAATGCGAAACTTTGGATGGATGTTTGTTAGAGATTATAGCCTAAACTACTGAACGAATCTTGATGAAATTTGAAATGTGCATAGCCTGGAAGAATTCATAGGCTACATTTGTTTTTTTTTAAATCCACGCGGCTTGAAGCGCCTGCAAAAGATAGTTTTTAAGAAATGTACACGTGTAATTGTATTTTACTATAAAAATAAAATAATAATGCAACCTCTTTACTATATCTGTCCACCAACACAGGGATATCATTTTACGGATAGTATTAAAGGTGAAAAGGTTATCCATTTATAAACAAATTGCGTTAACCTAGTATAATGGCGTAGGAAGGAATGCAATAACCGGGATAACGGTATACCGAAATAGTTTTGCGAGAGAAATCCGGCACGTACGTCTATCTGCATTCGCGGGATTCTGTAAGAACCAATTCTATTTGTTCTTGTGAAGAAAACTTACAAAAGTCAATAAAGATCGCTTATACAAGTTGAGGCAAAAATGCAAAATAAAGTAAGTATTCTATATGCTGAGATTTATCTTGCTTCTTACTGATATAAATGCGGACGTTTAGATGGATGTTTCTTAGAGTTTGTAGCGTAATCTGCTGTACGGATCTCGATTAAATTTGGCGTATACGTATAATAGTCTGGAAGAACATCTTTATTTAGTTTATTATTTTTTTTTATACGCAAAAGAATTCCCAGACGAGAGCTAGTTAGTTCATATACATTTGTATGCTTACCAAAAATGTTGGCACTTCAATTTGTTATGCAAATATTTTAACCCCGTACACTTTAATGTCTGCTTTAGTAAATATGTTAACCCTTTCCATCCCTAAGGGATCGATCTATAAAAGCCTTTACTAATATACATAACAGTCAGTCAGTCGGATTCACAATAAATTATTTATAAGACATTTAGTGTAAATTTTTTGAAGAAATCCAGACTAAGTAAATGATCAAGTAACCATTAAAATTGCATTTTAGTCATAAGTTCGTACATCTCATTTCCCGGATGACGGACTCGTATCAAAAACTCCGCACCAAGTATTTCTGTCAGCGTCAACTTGTAGAACATATTAAAAAGTTAGATTAAATTCTACAGGATGTCCGTAAATTATATGTACCTTCGTAGCGCAATTTCTTTTAAATGTAGGAACTATCTTTGCATAGAATGTAATAAACTTTTTAATAAAAACGAGATAATCAGGTCCTCCTTTACTTCGCCTTTCGCCTAACGATAGTTTACTTTTCCCTTCCAATATTTTGTGGTAACGAATGAATGAAAAGAGGAAGGGGAAAAGTTATTTTCTGTTTATCCTATCCTCTGCACTAACGCAAGGCGTCTACCTGACTTACGGGAGCAATCACAAAACTTCAGGTCACTTGGTAGTAGTCTTATTTTATAAAAAAAATACTTTGAAAATCCTAAAATTAATCCTACCTAGTGGAGTAGAGTAGTTCTTAAAATAACAAATAGGTTAGAGATGATTTAGAGACCATACGGTCCGGAGAAAGATGATATTTCGTAAAATATAGAAACTTTAGAGCGGTTTTATTGCTTCTGGACTATTCGGTAGTTTCACATTTATTTTTAGTCGCTTGATGCCTTTAGATCTTCATGATGTGATATTTAATACACCTTAATTAACGTCACCTTTTTTATATTTTTTTGGCTTTAAAAAAACACCTTAACACAATTTTAAATTCACAAACAAATCTTAAATAAATATTCTACTTCATAGGTTATTAGTCACTAAGGTAACCCCTAAGCGTTTCTTTCACTATGTATAACTATAACATGATTTTATGTAAATATTTTAGATATCAAAACACACATATAAACATAGCTGTTTCAGTGTAGCGTGTCTAGTACATTCATAAATCTATATCTTTGTTTACAATTTCTCGTTTCCTAACGAAGCATTCAGGTCTAACATTCATAGAGCGGGCAAAGGATTGCAAGAGATACAACAGTGTCCGGTCTTTTATGTGCCTAGTCTTTGTGGATACCTTTGAGAGTACACGAGAGCACTTATCATTTCATATCAACATTCGAAGTTGTGGCCACGTACAATTTTTTTGTTTACAAAGATAATATATGCAATTGATTTTACAATATAATAATGTCGAAAGAAAACTGATAACACTTCAAAATTGTAAATTAATTCGATCCATTAATCTTCATATTTAGAGGCGGCAAAATAGGTTTTCGTTCTCAAAATGTAATCGTAAATCTTTAATTTCTACCTTCATTCACGACTTCTCCTAAGTAAGCTATCATATGTTAGAAACGCAAATTTTGCAAGACAAAACATAAATACGATTGATTACGAAGAAAAAACACGTTATACAATTAAAATAAATAATTGTTATGTTTTTCTAACATTACTTTCTTATATAGAAATTAATAATTACCTTAATTAAAAAACTTATAACAATGTGTAAATCGCAAAATTGTGACTTACGATAGTCTACGTAGAAGCCATTATTATATGCCTAAGCTGCCATTGATGACATGTCAATAAAAATTGACAAAGAGTATCCAATAGTAACATTTCATGATTAACAGTGGTTTTATTAGAAGGCTATTTTGCCTTACTTCGATAAAGGACCGTTTATTACGTCTTTAGAGTTTCTTCAGTGGTTTTATTAAGCCGCCCCTCGGTCACAAAAATAGCGCGTCCATAAGCGGATGAAATCCCGATGTCACCTTAAATAAATATGTGTGCCCACTAAAATTTCCTGTTTATTTCTGTCGACCGCTTCGCAATGCACTCGTGACGGTGGAACTTTCTGAAAGCGGGCACATTTTCAAAGACTAACAGAGGAGTTCGCGTATTGAAAATATTTATTTCATCTGAATACGAGTAACCAATTAAAGTAATTTATCTGATAGTATTTGAGACAAGAGAATCGCAGGAAGAAATCTGTTAACATTATCTGCGTATATCTAAGCATGCAGTTCATTTGAGTCAGGATTCCGTCGCAAATCGTAAATACGACTGTTTAGTTCCTACCGCCCACGCTGATTGTGTTTTATTGTGCCTGACGAAGACTTATAAACAAATAGACATGACATAAATAAAACATTTTATATGGAAATTATCTATCACTTCTACATTTACGCCTTTATCGCGATTTAGTTTGTTCAATCGCAAACTAGAAATTATTTGTAAAAAAATGACTAACTGTACCCTTTATTTCCAATAATTCTTATTCGATATGTTTAAATTGTATGCTTGTCCTATCTAGAAATGTAAATAATCTTTGTTCTCTTATTGTGTCTGGATTCAGTAATGAAAACGGGCATACCATTTTAAATTGAAATACATTGAGAAGAGCGTAATACCAAAACGTCTAGGCTTACAAACATTTGGTCGCACGTTGAATTCCCAATATGCGTGGCATGCGAACAGTAATTGCTTTATACGCATATAAAAGTTTAAAATAAAATTGCACATATTTTCTTTTTGCACCTCTGACAATAGTTAACTGTTTTTTACGTAGATAAAACGATTTAGACGAAAAGACTCAGAGTTATTAAGTAGGCCCGTAACTCAACACTCAGGGTCTCCCAAGAGAAGAAGTGGCATTTCCGTGTATGTCATTCACAATATTGCAATAACGAAAGCATTAGAAACAGAAATCTCAACGTATAATTTTTATTCCATTAAAAAACTTAGCTTGCGAAACGAATCTAGGTCAGTTCGCAACCCCCTAAGGGGTCTTAATTGACAGCGATACTTCTTGTTAGGTATCTAAGCTCTAATAATCTTGGTCTATCGATTGAGCTTCTAGAAATGTCTATTACGATTCAATTAAGCCGTTGTTAGATCTTTGATCTAATAATCTTTGTTTTGAACAGTTCTTTTTGTTACGAGCTATTTATTCTTTGACAAATATTGTCAAAGATCACCGTCACAAGTACAGACATTTGAATTAAATGAGACTTCGAGTACTTTAGGCTCGATTTTCTTGTGTAAAATTAGCCAATTAAAAGTAGAGAGCACATAAAGTTAATATCTTGTTAAACAATAAAAAAACGTTTGAAATAATAAAGATTAATTATCTATTCAGATATTATTTACATTGTGTGTCAGATTAAAATGTAGAATAAAACAATAGTCTATACAAATAATATGAATATTCTCTTTGTGCATGAAATAACAATTTACAAACGATCTCATTGTTATAATACATCGATTTCTAAACGTTTTCATTGTTTCATACATTCTAAATGCTTGCCTTGTTAACATGTTTTAGTAGTATTCAGCATAAATCAGCCGTCCTTTTCTGGCTTACAATAAAAAATGAGATGGAATAGCTGGACCACACACATCGCTAAAGCAAGAATTAAATTTTAAGCGTTCCTGAGAATTACATGACTAAATTAAATTATTTGAAGCACTGTAGAGACGAGCAGACGATGAAAGGATATAAAAAAATAATGTGGTGGGTGAAAAAAGGCGAGGACGGTAGGATAGGAAGGGAAAGTGGATTTGACTTAAAAGATGCGATTCAAAGGTAACGGAAATATCCCCTTTCTGTAGGTCTCCTCCGCTGTAGATTAAAGGTATACAATTAATTAAAATATTTTTTTATGGAAAAGTAAGAACTAATATGATAATAATAATATACACACCTCACTCAACCATGACAAATTACTTAAAAAAATACTATCGCCAATAAATGACGACGCAGGACAGACGACGCTGGCGCTCTCTCGTGTCGAAAGCCAAGACCCACTTTGGGTCGCTGCGCCAACGCAGTAAGTAATAAATGAACGATCTCATGAAGAACCTAATTTGGAAAATGAAAAATCCCGAGTTTACATACCCGTGAAAATTACCCTACAGGCAATATTGGCAACATTTTAATCAGAGCGAGACAAGTATAATACAAATTCATACGCATTAACGTTCGCATTCTACACTACAATGATAGAACAATAGCAAGCCCATTGAATGAGTTAACTTGACACCAATTTAACAAAAACAAACTATTAACTAGTTTGTATTTAATTCACCTCGACTCAAATGGCTCTTCCGTTCGAATATCACCGGAGCACATCAAGGTTAAACCGTTTCAGCAAATTAATTAAACGTTAATTATTTTAAGTGACTATATACCTCATTACACACAATTATATAGCATTTCAGTGACCGTTTGAATGTGCATACTGACCAACGTGACTGATGTTACGCGTAATGTAACAACTCGAGTGGTTCGTTGCTCGCGTGCTACGTACTGCATAAACGCTCGTGTTACATGTTACATTACACAACGTAACAATGGTCATTTATATTATTATACTAGCTGTTGCTTTGACTTCGCCCGCTTGGAATTAAAATAATAAACATAGCCTATGTTACTCACCGATAACGTAGCTTTTTTATTGGTGAAAAAAAAATGAATTCTGCGTAGTATCTTTTCAGTTATTTTACATACAAAAATAAAAATCTTTCCTCTTTATATTATTAGTGTAGATGAATGATGATGATGTCTACGTTTCAATTGATTTATAAAGTTACGATAGGTTTAAAATCTAGCATGTCTAACAGGGCTTAAAGGTCTTATTTAAAATGCTAGGTTATTCTTGAACGTTAAAAAAAATAAATAGAAACAAAAACGACTTAACCTAGCCTAGCATCTCTTATAGTATTATTTTGATTATTTGAAAAAGAATCCTCCGCTGTCTCAAATAATGGCTCTCTCGACAAAATCGATCTAAGTTACTCGCATAAGATTTAACATGTGGCGATATTGCTACCAGCTTAATGTAATTATTCGGTAAATTGAAAATTTCGCGCAAGCCTTACTTGAAAAACATTCAAAGGAAAACTCTTGTACAAGATTGTAACAGCACATTTGAGGCTTATATATCTAAGTGAAAGAAAATAAAGGCTGTTATGAGAAATTATAATAACTGTGATAATGTACCGTATTCTCTGTCCCTCTAATGCCATCTCCGTTACTCTCGGAGTAAAATATTCTAGCGGTTGCTACTTCGTCAGCTCGAATTAAAAAAAGCCTATTATATTTCCGCATACATCAGCTACCTTCCCGTCCAATTCCCGCCAAATCGGCCCCGCCGTTCCGATGATTACCCGAAAAAAAAGCGGCCTTGTTGACAGACATGAATTAAAAAAAATGGTTACACAGATACAAAAGTTTATAATTTATGTTTCATTACATACACACTCTGAGTTTATTTTGTGCATAGATTATGTTATAACAAAAGGGGCTCTACAATCTAGGTAGACAAGACCGGAAGTATGGCGCCGTCTGATTTACAAGGTCAAGATCCTACCCGAGGTCGTCGTACTATTATTTATTAATATACTTACTATTATATGTAATATTTTATGTTGATTATGATTCAGTAGCGCGATATTTTGCAGTACATATCATGTTACATTATAATCAATTACATCATGTGTTAAAAAATATACTTAATACCATGAAATATGTATTGAAAATGCAAAAAGTAACTGTTTTTTATCGATAAACAGGTTTGTACGCAATTTATAGTATGTAATAGGCAGAGATACATCACTAGTTATCACTAGTTGGAATAAATCTGATGATTTCCTAATAAACTTATATTATATGAAAGAGCACATGTTTTTAAACATGTAACCGTCTTGCTTAATCCTAGCTTGGCAAGACTATGTTTAATTGATATCTGTAGTAGTCAATTTTTGGAAGAAAAATGAGGGGTCATCGAGTTCGTTCTATTCAGGTTTATTTTTTTTGTCAAGCAAACGATTTTAATTGTTAATCTTGATTGTTGTTAATGTAACTTTACTTTTTAGTAGTAAATTGTGACAGAATCGATTTTTTTAAACAAAAGACAATAAGTTTACTTCAGAGTTTGAGAAACGCTTCAGTGAGTTTCCGAAGCAATAAATCTTCCAAATCGTCTAAGATATTGCTACTGGCAACAAATTCAAACGCCGCGCACTTGATTTCAGCACTCTATTAATTCGCCACTGTTTGTTTTCTTGCTTCGTTTGCTGAATTCCAAACGAAGTTGAACATTTTTTTGTCTTTTGCTTATAAAATCTCACTTCCAGGCGTGCATTTATATTGAACGTCGGTAATTTGGTCTTAGGAATATTCTTTTAAGCTAGTTTTGATATTTTTGGTAATATAGAGGAGTTGATAATTTCGAAGAAATAATACGCGAAAAGATAGTGCAAATAAGAAGGTAAATATCGACAAAATTTAATTAAAAAAGAGTGACAGAGATGTAAAGTATGCTTATCTATAAACTGCTAATTTTATTTCAGATTTCTATGGTCGATTGCTGTTATAAGAGCAGACGCACACCTTTGACTAAACTGTCACATAACTGTTGTACGATTGTCAATTATATCGCAGCCAATTCCACTGTTTCACAACTAAAAATCGACTAGCGTTCGCTCGTCCATATATGCTCATAGGAATCAAAGCGAGACTAAACAGTTATGCGATAGTTTACAGTGCGCACACTCTAATACTAAGTCTACCAACTTCCTAAAAAGATCTAAAACCTTACCTCTCCAAGGTTGATGAATCCGTGTTCCGTCGCGACTGCATCAGCCGACTCTCTCCCCTCGGGTACGTGGACAGCCCACGTGGGGGTGTAGTGCGCCGCTACTCCTTGCAGCAGCAGCACCAGCGGCAACCACCACTTGGCCATCGCACTCACTAACACCTAGTACTTATCACCATTGCACATATACAAATGTTTGTCTCTTCTAACTACTGTTTAGCTTTACCCTTCACACACTAGACACTAAAAATAGATATGTTGTAGTCAAAGTGATAATTCAGTCATTAGTAATGACTAAATTAGTCATTTTGACCATATAAAGGGTTTGTACACAGTGGTCGTTTATATTTGACAGATTGACAAACGTATTCAAAGTCAATTATTCATTAACTAGCTTTCGCCTGCGACTCCGCGTGGAATTAAAAAAAAACTATACGTTCTACCAGTCTATCCTACGTCTTTGCCAAATTTCATCAAGATCCCTTCATCCGTTTATTCTACAAACTCTAACAAACATCCATCCATTTAAACTTTTGCATTTATAATATTAGTAAGATGTACACCAGCATATATTTCTCTTACCAATGCGGTAATGTTATCAAACATTTCATAACATTGATATGAAATTGTTGCAGGTAAAGTGCTGATGTCATTAGAAATGGATAAACCTGTCTGTTTTAGTTATTTTATTTTTCATTCGATTAATATTTAATGTCTATTGGTATTAGTCAACTTGTCTATTGTCTATAGAATATAACATCGTTGAATCGGTTTCCACTACAATAAAAGATTGTAATCTGTCAAATGTTATGCAGACCTCTCTATAAGTTTCTTGTTAAAAAGATACAATATAAATACAAAGGTATTTATCCTTTGTTGCCATTGTCTTTGCCACTTATCGGGAATTTTGATCCGTCCGCCATTGTAATTTACACTTTATCTGAAAGTTGATAAGAGCTACTATCACCTAAATGTGTCTCTTCTGTGAATCATTTCCTCTCTTACGTGAGTCATTTTTGTAACGTCATTGGTAAACAGCGAGCTTGTTTCATTTGCATAATTCCACAATGCAACGTGTGTTCGACCGGACAAAACAGCTATAGTATCAACGCGATGAATGGGCACAATACAAATATCTAAAATGTCCATTCATACTATAATAGAGTACATAACGCCCGCGACTTTACGTTAAAATAAAAAAATGGACTGTACATTATTCAGATTGTAATCTATCTTTGCACCAAATTTCATCTATATCTAAACAGTCATTTCTGAGCTACGTGGTTACAAACATCCAAACTTTCAAATTTTTATATGTAATCCGGACCGTCTTAAGATCTGTCTATTCATGTGTAATGAACATTAACGATGAATTTTAAATCAATGACCCGATATGTGTTTATATTTTGGAATTTATTTGAAAAAAAAATGTTTTTTTTAAAGCAATTTCCGCCCGCAACTCCGTCCGCGTGAATTAAAAAAAAACAAAAGTTATTTTAAAAATACTTAATTTTCATCGAACTTTTAATTATGATAATATTTAAAATATTTACGTATTTAGAAAAAATTAAAACAAGAATATTTTTCTGAAAAATTAAAACTTCTTTTCGATAATGATTAAAAAATAAAGCTTTCCTTTTGATAATATAAAAGCAGCTAATAGAATATTTTAATTAAATTTCAAGAATTAATTAATCCAGTTTCATATTCCGAATAGCGTATTTTCAAATAAAAATACTTCGTTAGAGAATTAATAATCTTCACTAAAATATCTTAAAGGATTTATAACCGTACATTTTAATACTTAATTAAGTTTTTAAGATATCCAATATACAAATTGTGAATAGAAACGCGTCAGTTTTTCGAGCTAAGGTCAGGGGTTATGTCACTTTCTCTGCAAGTAGGTCAAGAACACATGAAGGACAATTCAAGCACTCAACAGGGCCGGACTTACTTTATTAGCGATCTATTCCTCCATCATAAATCACTCGATAAGATACGCCCCTGTTCTCAGAAGTTCTTTTAGTAAGCCGTAAATATGTTTTTCGAAGCTTTCCGAACATAATAATTCTTATTATACTGGTAGTTATACTTTATTATGAAATTAGGATAATAAATGATGGATAATTCATCAAATTAGATACGACCTTTATGGAACGAAATGGATACATATTTTTAATCATGGCCGTGGGAGTTATTTTGTGGAATTCATATTAAACCACTAAACAGTTTATTGATATGCTTAGATAACAAAAAGGCCACAATTAAGTTTAAAAATGTAAATAACTCTTAATGCCGCATCCAGTCTTATTAAATGAGCAATTAAAAGAACATTTAATATTAATTAATATGTGAAAGAATATCTGTATTTGTCTTCTACCTTTTACGTACTATTTGCGATTAACCTTTTACTGTTTTGTATGTAAAGTAAAAAGATATTAAACGTTACTAAATCAATTATAAAAAATCTAAGTAAAGTTTATCTAAAAACGATTAACCAAGTATCTTAGCTTTACTCTTGAATAAATTCCGTTATAGTAAAAGGCACAATAAAAATCCTTACAAACAGTGTGCCATTTATCCGTAATAAAGAAAATATCGAGAAATTTGAAATATTCGTACTTTTTTCTGCTTTATGAGCGTGATGCTTTTATCTTTACGACACACAATACCCTGGAGTATTCTAGTCGCCTTTTAAATCACAGGAAGACCAGACAAAAAACGTGTATTTTGTTAATTACTAAAATGCCTGGTTTACAAAGCCTGTAGCTGACATGGCATGTACTGTATAGAATCACTGGCTTTAGTAACACCAGTTGTATACTGGCGCTAATTTTGAGGTTACATTACTGGCATAAGTACCAAAAAACCCGACTGATGATATGTCAAGGAAAGAATAGGAATGACGTCACACTAGTCAAAAATTGTTAAACAGTCATGTTGGGTTTCTGTAGTTTCCACTTACTGTGTTCCTAGCTACCCATTTGTGTTAGATTGACCTGTGTTTCAACGAAGTAAAACTTAAGTAGTACGGAAACACATTTCATAAATTTATCGAACCAAAAATAGTATCGAATGGTTAATGGTAAACAATCGTTTAGGCTCTAGCCAATCACAAAGGAAATGATATTCATACAAGCCTACAAAGCACAGGACAATTATTTCGTAATTGAACAACAAACATAGGCGTAGAGTAAATATGAAAGTAATGAGCAGTCCCCCGGGCACATATTGAACTATGCTCCAATACATCGACATAATGAGAACTGCTATTTGCAGTCGTATAAAAGCTTTTCCCACTTTTATAATATACATTATCCTAATCTAAGTAGATTTATAGTCTGTATCGAGTAGAAAATCAATTATTGTATAGATTAAAAAATGTTAGTTAAACGTTGATATTTACTTCATCATTTCCTTGATTTTAGTGTCAATATATTTGTACTATTATTACTTTTAAAGCATTTTAATCATGACATTAATTACACTAAGCTTTAAAAAAATAACAAAGATTACCTACATGCTTTATCCGATAATCTTGAACATATTTCTTTTAAAGATTGTGTACCAGTCACTTCGATCACTAATGACTTACTAATTCTCTCAAAGATCAGACGACGTTTTTTTTTCCTATTCAGTGAACTCGACAAACATAATAATAATACAAATGGACAGTATCACAAAAAGATAAGGATAAGATAGACTTATCAATTCTTGAGCATTCCAAATACAAAATATTGTAAACGAAGAAACGTCATTTAAAATTGAAAATGCCATTGGGTGAAAATTATGCGCTTTAAGTGTGCACCTTCACTAAACTATCGCACAACTGTTTAGTCACGCTTTGATTCCTATGAACTTGAATGGAGGTGAACACACTACTCGATTTTTAATTGTGCAACTAAACTGCTGTATTTGTTGCGAAACAATCGACAATCGGACAACAGTTGTACCATAGTGCAATCAAAGGCGTGCGTCCGTTCTTAGTTATGACGTTTTAACGCTACTTGTACCCTGGGCAAAATCTTACCCCCTTTTACTATGCTTGGGGAGGGGGGTTAACAGGCTTATGTGAGACTGCAATTCACAGGCGCCCCTTCCTGTCCAGCGCCCTTGGCGGTCGCCCAACCCTAACGCAGACGCTGTTTAAAATGTGTAAGAAAAATTATTAGAATTGAATGTGGGTGACGACAAAGGTAGGATGACAGAAGAAAGTTTGCATGAACTGAGAGAGGATATGCTTAAAAACGGTAGTGACCGATATGGCTAATACAGATGTATGGTAGTAGTTCTTAATGTGCCGACCCTCTTTAGGGACAAGGGCAGGTTAATGATGACGACTTTTAGAGTTTACGTGTTGAGATACACCATCTCAATATTTACACCTCTCATTTGTAACAAGGTAGCAAAACAACTAGGAAAAAATTACACGATGACATTATCTTAAAATAACTAGTATCATACAGTTTTGTTTATAATTATTGATGCATGTTTGTTTTGTTATTCTACGATTGGTACTCTTTGTTTGTCAATAACATCGCAGTTACTCGACGGAATTGCAAATTGTAGCGACGTTCTCGTTTTAAAACTTTGAATCTTTACTTTGCTTATGTTATTTACTTGTAAAATGAACTTCGTTGATTTGGTAGAAATATAAATATAATTCTGTTGAAAAGGTTTCCTTCATTGGAAGACTGGACATTAAATGAATGGTAGTCGAATTCAATGGAAATGAGAAATCATATTTACAATTACTAACAATGTCAATAATTGTCTATGGCTTTGCCATTTACGGTCTGTTTTTAATAAATCTATGATTACGGCCTTGTAAAGGTAAATTGTTTAGATAGGTTTGTTATAGCTTCTCATTAATTATTAAATCTGCCTGATTAATAATTCAAAAACAACCAATATTCAATTTTCACATTCCAGACAGAATTAGGGAAATTTAGTTTCCTATTCTGGTAACAATTTACAAGGCATACATATAGCCTAACATAAGTCACTATGATTTAAGTAAACATTACTGTTAACTTAATGCAGTTATAAGTCATTTAAAATAACATAAACTACTCTAATAAAAATACTTTTTTTATTTGTTTGTATAAGCAATAATTTATTTTAAATCTGAATCTACTATTTACTATATTTTAATATGTATTATGTACATGTACTATGACCACTATTTTTTATTGTTTATGCATAACTATGTTCGTATGTTGACACGCTTTCATTCTATCCTCATTTATCGACGCAAAACGAGCTGTATTTATACACAAACATATCTTTAAACTAAAACTACACTTTGAAAACATACACATTTATCTTATCTTTACCAAGTCGCTGTGCAAACAGTTTAAGTTTTGTATTGATGCATGCTCAGGAATTTCGCGTAGGGGCCTATGCTATAAGGCGGACGTTTCTTCGATGAAATCCGATGGGAAGGACCAAAGATTCCGTGGCGCTTAGACAATAGTCGCCGGTGAGAGTCGGCTCTGTCGTGACGAACGTTAACCTCTCATATCCCGCTTCACTTTACATAAAACTTAGATTCTAGTTAATAAATCAAACTAATAACATCACATACTAGGCAATAGGCTTCAACTGTGTACACCCTGACACACTAATGTCATATTCAACTACACGACTGTCAAATAGCGCGTGATTATTGCGAACGGAGGCAGCGTAGACGCGACCACCTCGCTCGGCCGCGTGATGCTGACTGATTCGTTTTGCTTGCCTGCTCTTGCTCTCGGCTCGGTCGCTCGAATGGTGTACTGTACGGGACTGCGTGGGCTTGCCATATCTAAAACATTTCCCCGAAAACGGCCGTATCCAGCAATGCAAATAATAATAAATATTGATCACTTGTTTCCAGCGAAATTCCATAACTGTTGGCTTGTTTTACCTTCGTAAGGAATAAGGAATTATTGAAGAGTTCCAGTAACAATAATATGCATTTACGTATGTAATTAATATATCGGCATGAACTTAGAATCTCAAGTATTTAAGTAACGTAGTAAATTGTTTGTTGTAGTACTATCTGAAATCCAGCACAGGGATGTCCCTATATATGTATATATCAGTCCGTCCCTAAATAAACCTAACCTAACCTACGCTGAGTTAACTATATTTTGCCACACATTTTTTTATTTATATTTTCTTGTAAGTTTGTGATGTGTGTATTTTTTATTGTCAGTAGTTGTACTTAAATATTTTCTTTCTTTAAATTAATATATTTATTTGTAATTAACCAGATCATTAGAAAACATCTCATTTACATGACTTTAATTTTAAATTTTGTATGACTTAAATGTAATTCCTAAATCTACAAAAATGTGATTGCTTTCCTAAATATGTTTAACTTTTTTTATCATTTGATCTCATTTAGAGTTAGTAATCCTATACTTGTACCAAATATGTAACCGTGTGTTGCCAGTTTATTTAGTTTAATTTGCACTAATGTAATTGAGCGACTAACTATAACGGTAAACTTCTTTGACGGCTGCATGTTAATTATGGGTCAAAGTCGGACAACTTATTGTGCGCAAGATATTAAGGCAAATGTAACGTGATTTAGCACTTTGGCTTTATTTAACGCCTAGCGGTACAAGACAATATACTTACTGCAGTGTACTCGAATTGTAGATATAGGTTTAAAGATATTTATTCTCATAAAAAACACAATGTTTCACTTACAATGAGAAAATTTAAATATGTACAATGTAATTATAAGCTTGCGGGTAAGTACATAATATAGTATAAACACAAAAAGACACTAGGTACACTATTAATTAATATAAATCAAAACAAGCCTTAAAATAATCTAAATTAACATTAATGACAAGTAACAAAGTTATATGTATATACCTATAGGCAACTGAAAAGATTTTATAATAGTTCGGCAATAATATGTAACTTGAGTTTATTTTTGAAAATATTAATACTTTTACAATTCTTTATCTCGTCTGGCAAGTTGTTAAACATTTGGATACCTTCAAACAAAATTGTTTTATTTCCATAATTCCACCCACTAAATCTAAGGTAGTCTTTTAGTAACCTATGAACTATACGAAGAGTAATACAGAGAATTCCTGCAAATGTCAACCTCAGTCAATCGGGCAACCGTATTAGCTGAAGGCTTAGCAAGAAAATTTGAGTTAAAATGTTTAAATAGATGTCGAAAAAATTTGTATGCAATGTTCCTGTACTTCACATTTATACTAATATCATAAAGAGGAAAGACTTGTATTTTTGTATGTATTGAAATTTAAAAACTAATACTGGGCCGTTTCAAAAAAAACTTTTACGATTAAAAAGCTATGTTATCCATGAGTAACATTGGTTATACTTTTTTAATTTCACGCATGCGAAGTTGTACCTATGTTATTTTTGTCGATGTCGATACTAATACTTTTTCAACAATTTTCTAGGTACTGTGTTTTAATTTATTTTTTTAAATACCAAATTAAATTAGATACTCTCATATTAATAAATGACGTGGTCGAATTTTGCTATGCGTGTTGTTGAAAAGCATGTTGTTTTGATTACACGCTCTTGTCTACATGAAGTTTTAAATTACACTTATCGCGCAATGTTTTTGGCTTTATTTGGATTAGTCTGTTCTCGATGTCAAAAATAGCCTATTACATTGTGACTAGTGACGTCAGAATGCGGTTTTTCGACCGTTCTTTTTTTCTGTAAGAAAATTTAGGTCCACGAGAGTGCTTTCTACAGCCGTTTCTTTGCCGTACAATAATCCAAGCTCGGTAATTTCGCGAGAGGAGCTTTTTTAAACTTGAAGTTGAAATTACCCCATTGAAATTCAGACTTTTCTTTCAACTTCGGGCGAACGCAAAAACTTCCACCGAATCGAAAACTGAAATAAGTTTTACAACTCATTCTTTTAAATTTTAAAATACTATAAAACTTCGAAATTCAAACAAATACCGACAGAAGAGTAACTAATTAATGATTTTTATACTTCACTAGCTTTCGCCCGCGACTCCTTTCGCGCTAAATTTAAAAAACAAAAGTTAGTACCCTATGTGTTTTTTCAGACTATCCTCAACATCTGTACCAAATTTCATAGGAATCCGTTCAGCCGTTAAGGCACCAAACTCCAACAAACATCCATCCATCTAAACATTTGCATTTATAATATTAGTATGATTTAACAGTCTTTGAATTATAACCTTACATTTAATATATTTAAACCTTTCAAATACAACCTACAAACACAAGTTATCACGTTTAGACTTGAAAATCTTTATTCAACGTATACGCGCAGTCTAGTAACTCTGTACGAATGATTCCAATTAAAATATAAAAAGACACGGTTGATATTAATGAGTGTCATTTGCCAAACACTTCAGATAATTGCAAACGTATCACGCGGAGTTATACAAAAACCCTTCATAAAACATCACGCGGCACAAGTCATATGCGACTGTAAAGCTTACACGTGACTGTTACTGAACTCATTGCTTCATAACCTCATTAATGACAATTTGACGGTTATAATTATAAAATGTCGTGAAAAACTTCTAGTTTCTTCATTTAAAAATAACATTTTAGTAACTTATCCTAATTTCATCACATCAAGGTGACAAGGGAGTGGGGGACGTCTCTTGAAAATCGGCTTTCACCCTAAAACTTCGGCTTGCCCCACCTAGACCATAGGCGGGCGACGCCTATGGTAGTCTTACTAATATTATATATGCGAAAGTTAAGATGGATGGATGTTTGTTAGAGTGTGTAGCTTAAACTGCTGAACGGATCTTAATTAAATTTGACACTACTTACTTTTGTGTTTTTAATTCCACGCAAACGGAGTCGCGGGCGAAAGCTAGTAACGTATAATTTTTACATTAAAGTAACATACATAAGTAACCAGTTCGTGCCGCTAAGTCGAACTTTTGCGTTGCGCCTTCCGCTCGGCGAACTCGAATTTGTCAAATAGAACTGCAAAGTTTCCAGCAAAACTGCTATCTCACAGGAAATGCTCCGAACAAGCAGCTCTAAACTATTTTAATACGAGCCTAACTGCTTACTCTAAGTATATACTTTACTATTCTATAAGTAGGTATGTATTTAATAACAATTAAGTAAAGAAGATGCGCTCGTGATGTGGTGCTGGAGAAGAATGCTGAGGATACCTTGGACTGCATTTCGAACTAACCAGTCAATACTTGAAGAACTCGGCATCAAGCAGCGTCTGTCTTCCATTGTTCGGGCTCGGATACTCACTTTTTTTGG
>NW_013525805.1:42214-71981 GCF_000836215.1 Papilio polytes
CACCGAACAAATCACTAGTTTCGTTACGTTTCTCGAAAATGACGTAACGACTCACGCCTAGTACAGGGTAAGGTGGAGGGTACCAGACCTAGGGGAAGATCACCTATGAGATGGACTGACCAGATATGACAGCTATGGACGTACCCTTGCATCAAGGTGCGAAAAAAGCAGCGTACAGGGAAGAGTGGCGGAAGCTTGTGAAGCGGGTCACGGATACCTGATACGTGATAACCACGATATAATACGGATGTTTTGCGACATGAGGAATACGGCCTTCTTCAACTAATTATGATGGGCAGAATTGCAGACAAAAGACGCGCTGGAAGAAGAAAGAAATCGTGGTTGCGAAATATCAGGGAGTGGACGAATATTGCCAGCGTAGAACACCTTTTTCGCTTGGCACAAGACCGAAAAAAGTTCGCTGAGCTGATGGCCAACCTCCATTAATGGAGAGGCACTTAAAGAGAGAGAGATAACCACGACGAGTCTGTAAATACTCAAGCGACGAGGAAGTAAGAAAAAGCATAATTTCGGCTATTAGGTTCTATAATGCTACCAATTGGATATTGTCAAAACGAATTCAAATATATTGTTGATATTAATTAAATTATGTTCATTCAAATATAAATCACTTTAATTCGCTGCCTGTCGGCAAAAGTTAAAAAATACAAACTCTATATAGTAAAAATTAGTCAAAGCTAAAATTGATCCAATGAAATACTAAAAAATGTTATTATACTAAAAATTAATCACGATTTCTTTTGACATCTATCCGTCCATGAAAATTTAATTAAGAACTAATTTCTGAGGGCGTTGACAAAAAAGCCTTAAAAATATATTATGTTGATACTTTTCATTTATTTAGTCTCGCTTTAATATATTTTATGTCTGTGTAAAAGAGATTTAGGATTATTACAAATATGCACGCCTTTGTAAAAAAGTAACTTACTACTACATGTATCCCAAAAAATAGCGATTAAAGATTTATTATGTGTAGAGTGTAATGTAAACGAAAAAACGTACATACAGATAATCTTACTAATATTATAAATGCGAAAGTTTAGATGGATGGATGGATGGATGTTTGTTATAGTTTGTAGCTTAAACGGCTGAACAGATGAAATTTGGCATAGATGTAGAGTAGGGTCTGGAAGAACGCATAGGCTACTTAGTTTTTTTAATTCCACGCGGTCGGAGTTACGGGCGAAAGTTAGTGCAACATAACATTTAAAAGAAAGAGCTTAATAAAAGAAACAGCGTAGTATGATTAATGTTTTAAAACTTACTATGAAAGTAATGGTACATCTATATAATATATTTTAAAGTATCTATGTATATCTGTCATTAATGCTACGAGCCTGATATTTAATAATGAGAAATCTCTATCTATATCTATACTATTATAATAAAGCGTAAACACACACTTCTTTGTTGCCTAAGATTTCAGCAATTACAGCACATTTTTGAATAACTCTTTTTTTCAATAAAACGCCCTACACTTAAGTCACGTTTTAGGCTATATATTTTCACGCCATTAAACTTAGGGTGTAAATATTTTGGATAAAAACCCTAATTTGGGAAAGAGACCATAAGTTGCTGCCAACATCAAGGAAGTAAGATTGCCAAGTCAAGGTTTGTCATGTCATGACATTTTGACATTTGCTATTGATAATTTGACAAATGTAAACAATACATTTTTTATAATTTCATGCGGATGAAGCCGCACAGGAACGACTAGTCTAAGATAATTCTCGTTATCAAAATAAACTATCGCACTACTCGTACTGTTTAGTATCGCTTTGATTGTTATGAATGTAAGTGCGAACACTTCTCGATTTTTATTTGTGCAACTAAACAGTTGAATTGAATGCAAAACAATCGACAATCGATTGTACGATCGTTGTACGATAGTTTAGGCAAACATGTGCACTCTTATCTAACTAATATTTAAAATGCGAAATTTTAGATGGATGGATGGATGTTTGTTAGCGTTTGTAGCCTAAACGGCTGAACGGATCTCCGTGAAATTTAGCACAGGTTTAGAGCATAGTCTGGAAGAACACATAGGGTACTTTTTATCCCGGGATAAGTTATGGTTCCTGTGGGATTCATTAATTTAGTTTTTTAATGTTTACTCGATCATTCTGCAACGGCTGAACATATCCTTTTGAAATTTGGCACAGATACAAAACAAAATCTGGAGTACACATGGGAAGAGGTTCATCCCCGAGAAATGTCCGATTCCCGAGGGATACGTAGCTTTTTGTAATTTATATAGTTCGTATGTTTTCTAATACCACGCGGACGAAGTCGCGGGCAACAGCTCGCTGTGAATATTTAAAATAAGTGTACATTAATGTAAATATTACAACAATCACATACAAAGAAATTATTTAACAATATGAATGTATCGTTAAAAATACTCGATGACAAAGGAAATAGGTTACATTGCATTCTTTACACCAAACTGCAACATTACTATTATTCATTTTCAATACAAAGTATTTATTTATAATATTTCAACAAATGCCATTCCATAATGAATAGGAAGAGGAGGGGATATAAATGGTATATATCCACTTGTACTATTCTCTGTTCCCTATTAAAGGTACACGACGCATATACAACCTTATTTTCCACGTTGTTCGTAAAAAAAATTGTGTCTTATAGTTGATGATAATGCTGGTTAACCTTTACCCAAACGACATAGATTAAGAGAAAAGTTTTCCGCGCCCATTGCATTGTTTTTATAACATAAGGTGGCAAGCGCAAGCGGCCACCTGAATCCGCCAAACTGGTGAAGCGACCGCTGCCCATAGACATCCGCAATTGTAGATGCGCTGCCTTATGCGCGCCCTTAATCAACAAAGGATCATCTTGTATGTACTATATACTACATCTACTATGTACAAAAGTAATCCATGTTATTTAAAATTAGAAATATTTTTTAAATTATTTTTTTTAAACATCTAAAAATTCTGTACACCAAAACTGGGCATCAGACTTTATATTGCATTTTAATTGGTGTACTTACACCTTAGGGAACACTGGAGAGAGTATACCGTAAATGTAGATATGAGCTTATTATCTTATTACCAATTTGCTTGCATATAACAGTATACAAATAGCAGACATGGCACGGACATTCCCAAGGGCGTATGCATTTTTTATGCAACTGAGTGTAACATATCGTAGAGTGTACAAATATTTAATAATGTATGAATCTATCGTTTCTAATGTCCTATATAAGTTAAGGTACTTATGCTAACATTTTTTCCACAAACTAAGTCACATGGCACATTTCAGGAAATTTCAGGAGCGGCTAACAACTTATTCGCAACTTTTTGTTCTTGTGAAAAATAAAGTTGTTTTCGTAATGGAAAAGTTTGTTGAAAATTTTCTTTACCGATAATATTCACATAATAAAAGTATGATTTATTCAGAGTTGAGGAAGTAGAAACCTTTCAGAAGAGCGTGTAATTGAATATGATAGAAGTACAATAACATAACTACACATAATCAAACCACAATTTACTCTAATACTCTTAAATACCAAAATGATTCTGGTATAAAAACACTTATAGCACTACCTACCGTTTCTTACAATATCATAGTTATATTTATTCCACAATTTTTTTAAATAACTAAAAAAGACAAATTTCCAAATGGCCGCCATGTATGGAACAAGACGAATACCTCTGCTAATATTCACCAATAAAAATCCCGTAAATGAGATTTTCCAATGTAGCATTTGTAGGTTTCAATCCTTGTATTCGATACTGTCATATACTACTTATATCCTTTCGAAATTATTCGTATTACCAAATAAATACTAAATTAACAATCCGCTAATATTTTACTCACCAAAGAGGAGTTAATGTGAATTTTAATTACACATCTGTTTCCCTTATGTGATTATAAATAAATCCTGTTTCAATACAGACACATGGAAACAGTAGACCAGGTGTTTGTGAAAAGATTAAAAGCATACGCCAACATTACAAATTAATCGAAAGCAATGACAATGAAACATGTCCGGACTGCAAGCAACAAATTTATCTACATAATGGATAGTAATTTCATGATTTCGATTTGCTAGATTCGCTATCTATTACGTATTTTTTTTTATTAAAAATTTGTTATTTACCTATCTCTTCATATGCTTATTTTCTCGACAGAGTTTGTCGCATATTCATAATGATCTACAAATTGAATCACTTGAAGGATTTGGAAAACTAAAATTGTTTTGTAAACCTTAATTCTTACTAATATTTTAGGTACCTACATGCAAAAGTTTTAAATTTTACAAAGGATGTTAGTTAGAAAATATCTACGACTGAAGCGACCTCCAATAAATTTGACATAGATGTAGAGCATAGTCTAGAAAAACACATATGCTACTTAATAATTCTTTTTATTCCGCGCGGACGGAGACGCAGGCGATAGCTAGTTGCCATTATGGCTAGTTCGCAACAAGCTAGTTATGTATTCAAGAAATTAATAACTAAACGTTTTAACAATAATAATTTAATCCAGTGGCTGTAGGTTAACAAATCATATAAACGAAAGTTAGCCACAAAAATTTCTCGATACTCGACTAAAAAGTTAGCTTCGGCTTTTGGTCTCCTAACGAAGGTTGGCATTCATCATAGCAACTTGAAGTTTAGATACAGCAGCTGTAAATATAGCTAGCAATTGTTAGCTAGTCTAGGTATAAAGGTACAAGCACTCAGGTTAGTTCTTTCTAACAATATTTCTATCTCAACGTATAGACAATATTATTTGCAAATCAAATAACCCAAGCTCCGCGAAATAACACGTGTAAATTATTTACAAGGATGCACGTTTTTAGATTTCTTATTACATATCTCCTATCGTGTTCAAGCCTGCGGAGAGATATCGATATTGTTATTCACCTGAAATGTGGCCTGTTTTATGTTATATGAGAAAACGTGGTAGGAATATCTTTCAGGAAATAAGTTCCACAGGTCAAGTAAGGTTGGTTTTGAAAAGTAGGGTTTTGCCATTTATTGTTTTAATAAAAAATAAAACAGTTGTAGATTATAAATAAATTTAAAGGCTAGTCACTTGATAAATCAGGCTTCAAGCGTCATTGAAACGAAAAAATGAAATCGATAATTATGTAGGAAAACCGCTACTAGATGGCGCTTCCTAATGTTATCGCTGCAACTAGAGTGCTCAAGTCTTAAAGTGGCGCGGTTTTAATAAGTCTTTAACGCTACTTTAAAAACTGTTAACCTTCCATCAAAACGCTTTTCACAGCGGATTACGTAAAAACTTAAAGCTCTTCATAGTACAAAATTTTCATAAACATTCTCTAAGTTTGGATTTTTATTAAATCCACCACTGACATCAAACACGAGTTAACTGAAGTACAGTCATCTGCATAAATATGAATACATTTACAAATTTTTCATAAACTTGTTACTATAGTCCTTCGGTTTCAAAAGTATGTGCACTTATCCATGTAGACATGTTTTTGAAAGTAAAACTGTACGCTATTCTGTAGCCTGGGAAGTGTAAACTTTTTAGTAAACACTTTTTAGCATGACTGTACATGTTATAAATAAGACATAAATGTGATTTATGTTCTTTGAATATTCACACCTTTGCATCGACCCAATATTCTGTTTATTTCGTACTCGTCTACAAATGTCTTTTTTCAATATCATAAAGTATCTGAAATACAATTTTTCCCCACGCGTGTTTCACGGCCTGGCCATAAAATACAATGTTACTCGGAATTATATCATTATAACACGCTGCTTCCTTGCCTTAGAAATCCTTGACTTATAAATGACAGGACTTGCTAAGTTCTCGCATTTCCCACTGTTAAAACCAAGCATTAAGTACTAAACTTGTCTGTGTGCTCCGCATGTGTGTGTTGATTTTAAATTCGATCTATACCACATCTCCCGCTCAGTAGCAGAATTTATTAAGTACAATTACGGATCGTTGCCCAGTCTGTTTCTCAATAGTCAAGTCGAAAAGCAATTGGGCCCTGAATCAACCCCCTAACCCACCCCTAACGCCGGAAGCCACCCTTCTGACACACAGATGTATATAATCGTTGCCCCGCCAACGATTTACGCTTCCCATTTTATATAAAACTAACTTTTAAGTGTAACAACGTTTGTTAAATTCGTTTTTAATTTCTTAGACTAGTGTAAGTAGTTAGTACCTATACTGAACCGATTTTGACTAGTGATGTGCCTTTCGATTTGTATTCCTAATATTTATGTCAGATCATTGGTTATCGATTAATTAACTATGTAGTTTTACTACCGGCGTTCCGGTAGGGCGCGGCGCCCAGGGTGCTTGACAGGAAGGGGCGTCACAGGTCTGCTAATTACTTTCACATAACACTCTTAAACATCCTTATCCCCCAGTCAAACAAAAGAAGGTGACGTAGAAAACTTGCCCAGGGCGCTAGTGGAATTAAGTAAACCAACACTGCGTAGTTATTTATTAAACTAACAAAAGTCGTGTCAGAATCTCGCCAAGAGGAAATTAGAGAATATACACAAATTGGGCTTTGGACGTAAAGGATAATTTATATTTTAAGGTTTTATTCATTCATTATCGAGCTCTGAAAACAGTCTGTAAGCATAATCTTCTTACAGACAGTTCTGCAAAAAGCTTTACTCTGTGGAAAGGGATTAACCTCGGCAAGATGAAAGATTCGGGAAAGGAATAAATATTTTTACGTTTATTTTAAAGAAATATAACGTTTCAGCAAATAGAGCTTAAAATGTATCGATAAATCTTGCCTCTATAAATAAATCACGAAAATCTTTGAGTCTAACTGACGCACTCTGAGCCTTTATTCATTGACTAGCTTTCGCCTACGACTCCATGAAATACAAAAAAAAACAAAAGCGAATAGACTATGTGTTCATCCACACTATCGTCTACGTCTATGCCAAATTTCATCGAGATACATTCAGCCGTTTAGGCTACAAACTCCAACAAACATCCATCCACCCATCTAAACTTTCGCATTTATAATATTAGTACGAGTATGAAGTAAGGAAGTAATTAGTTAGCTAGACTCGGCAGGTTTTTTTTTATATTTCACATAATTTATGAGATAGAAATTTCCGATAACTAGTTATATTTCACAATAATAAATAATCCTAATTTGTTTCAAGTACTTAGTATTTCACAATCAACAATTTCAGTATAAATCGACCTGAAAATTATAAATTCAGTTCGGTTCAGGAATATTTTGAAGGGTTTTAAAACCAATTTCCTGAGCGCATCGATTCGAAATTCAATTTGAGGGAGATTTGATTAACTTAACCACGGATTTAATTTGGAACGATTTCCGTTAAAAATTACTTTTCAATGGTTACCAGAATAATTCATATAATCAAACATCACAATAACTTTATAAGGCTTTCATTCATAAGGCAAGCTTTCATAAAATATATTTTTAATTAACAGCATTTTAACATTCAAACTTAAAAGCATTTTTATTAACTAATAAAATTTAATAAGAACAAATGTTATATTTCTTGAATATTGAAAAGTTTTGAGTGTGGAGGTACAGTGATAGAGGTGGACCTAGAAAGAGATGGTTGGATTGCGTGAAAAGTGACATGAGCAAAAAGAGAGTGATGACTGAGATGACGTATGATAGAGTTATGTGGAGGACAAAAACCTATAGCACCGACCCTACGGGAGTAAGATAAAGAGGAAGATGATGATGATTGATTGTACAGCGTTTTTCAAATATATATCTGATTTGGCTCAATTTTTCCATTGATACTGCTTAACTAAGCATATGTTTTTTTTTAATACTAATCAATATTTAAAAAACATATAATAATTATTATATTTCAATCTTTTAAATCAAATCGGTATATGTTATTGTATAATAGTAACAAAATATTAATATCTCATTTATTATAAAATTTGATATGTAAATGAAAGCTA
The DNA here is from genome assembly GCF_000836215.1 of Papilio polytes. Lineage (NCBI taxonomy): Eukaryota > Metazoa > Arthropoda > Insecta > Lepidoptera > Papilionidae > Papilio > Papilio polytes. The sequence goes on from NW_013525805.1 coordinate 50,174, forward strand.
TGAAACGAGTTTTAGCATAAAAGTCTCATAACCACAAGATATATAGGTACGGCCATAGAATCTAGCTCAGAACTCGTATAAAGCTGCGTACACACGCGCGTCCAATACTAGATTAATCTAAACTGCACGGTTCCTGTGCTTATCTATACTATTATAATAAAGCGTAAACACACACTTCTTTGTTGCCTAAGATCTCAACAATTACAGCATTTAATTTTATAATTCTTTTTTTAATAAAAAGCCCTACACTTACGTCACTTAGGGGGTAAATATTTTGGATAAAAACCGTAATTTGGGAAAGAGACCATAAGTTGTTGCCAACATCAAGGAAGCAAGATTGCCAAGGTTTTTCATATCATGTCATTTTGACATTTGCTATTGACAATTTGACAAACGTAAAGAATAAAATAAAATTTTCATAATTTCATGCGGATAAAGCCGCACGGGAACAGCTAGTATAATAATATGAGTTTATGTAATAGTTTTCAATAATTCTATATTTTTTAAGGGTAGATTTATGTATGTCAAATTACCATGGTAATATATTTTTTAATTATAGCAACTAGGACCACTAACTTGTCGGTGTGAACGCCTTGGCTTACACCAGTTATTCGAAATGTAAAAAAATGTTCAATTTAAACGCAAGAAGGTACAATCAACTACATATCTATTTCTTTAGTTACTTGTAACTTTTAGTGTGATATGTATGTATTTACCTTTTTTTGACTTTTTTCGACCGCTAGTGCGAAATTAAGATGGTTTATATACGCGGCAGTCGCGTGCTACTAAACTGCTCGCGTTGAACATTGGAACGCGGCGTCGCGTTGTGTACACGCAGCTTAAGTACTCTCATTGTCGCCCATTGGCAGCGACGCTCTGTGGCTGCCCTACATTTCCTACGATCTCCACAGACATTTCTCGCTCCTAAAAACATTGTATTATAAAATGTATTGTGACGTTACGACGCGTATAACTAAAGGATACATTTACTTAGAACTTTACAAAGAGTTTTAATGAAAACGTGGGTTTCACTCTCGACATACCACTAAACATATAGTTATCTCTCTTTTATCAACCGGGATGTGAGAGATAGCTATATGTCTTTCTAGATACTATCTGTCGTTGCCTGCCTGCAATAAATGAAACAATTGAAATAAGACTTAAAAAATATAAGTAGTGAAACCAATTTTAGGTTAGAATGCTATGGACATTGCCACAGCCAAAAAAAGGAATGCCTTACTGATAGATATATTAATCTTTTTGTAAATAGGAAAGAAAATTAGCAATTTTTCCTAAACGTTGATGCGTTAAAGCGAAAAACACTAAACAGAATATGCATATTTACCGAACGTTTTCCGAAGGATAAATTTCAAGGTAAATCGATTCCAACAAATTGCTTCGCATAATATTCCCATAGTAGAGAAACAAGGGATGTCTACCGAAGTGTTTTTATGACAACCGTCAAATTGAAATTGCGAAGGACCGATAGGTACACAAATTGTTTTGACAGCTTTTATAATTTGTTGGTTAAACTACAATTTACTTGAACATTGAATTTCCACTGTCCAATGTCGTTTTCGTCCCGTTTATTATTTTAAAAATACAGCCAAATATTTTTGTACATGCTTCAGCAATGGAACTCGAGCAAAACCGTTCTTTTTAAAATATAGCTACTTACAGGTGAAATCTAATTTCATAATAAACGGTTAAAATCACTATTTTCGCCAAGGTAACTAATCGATAAAAAGATAAAAGAAAAGATATTTTGTATCGCCAAAAATAGGCATTCAGCCAACTCAGCATTCTCCTTTGCCCAATGAAACGGAAGCAGTATCAGAAAAAGATTTAAATGTCAAAGTCAGATACGAGAGGCATTAACCCGGGAAGTGGCTCGATTTATTTTCATTTCTTCTTTTTTATATCTTTCTTATATGTGTTCGAGGACGAAGGAAATTTCTTTGTGTTTGTTGTTAAAGTAAAAATGGTGATCATTGTTCCAGATAACATTTGTCAGATATTCTTGTGACAACTTTAATTAAGTTCGGCGTAGTTATTTGCAAAGAATACTTTATATTTAAATAGCAGGAATTTTTACAAAAAAAAACAAACACCATTTTTGTTCAATAAAACTTAAACGCCTTAATAAAATTTTATAGCAATCTAAATAGCACTATTACAAATTACGTTTCGGTACGTTCCAACCCTTTTATAAGCTAAACTAGAAGCCTTATCTTTATTCTGCAGTCTTTGGAGACGTTACATCATGTTTTATATATATATCTAAACTTTTGTTTCCATTTCTATTGCTAATGATTACTTTACTAAAAACATAACCTTAAATTAATTTTTACTTCTTAAAAATATCAACACTCAACAACTAACTCAAAGACTAGTTTTTACTGCTAAAACATGGATACAAAAATATTTTCGAAACCCTTTAACAGAGATAAGTAGATCATTTCTCAAACTGACACTCGTATGTTGTTATGAAGAGCAAGCTGTTATAACTCTCTCAGTAATGTTAGCATTATAAGACATACAAAAGGGTTCATGAAAACAGAATGATATGCAGATTTATGATGTAAAAATATTGACGATTTATATCTAAGAAATCTATGACTTAAATATAGGATATCAAACTAAGTTGGTATCGAACACCACTAAACCGTATCCACGGCTTGTTACCAATGTATACTAATATAAAGAGGAAGAATTTGTATTTATGTATGTATCAAATAAATTGAAATACTGCTGAAGCGATTTCAAAAAATATGTCTCCATTAGAAAGCTACGTTATCACAGAGTAACATGAGATACATTACTAGAATATTTTATAATTAAGCGTAAACATCGACAAAACTATTCAGTGATAACTATTTGTCTATTCCTCTGTCCGTTTCTGTCAGTTATACCGTTTTTTGTTTTTTATTCCCAGCATGCTCGTATTCTGTAATGGAGATTGTCTTAAATATTGCAAAGCACTTGTCTGAAAGGATATTAGAAAATACGTGAATGGAAATACATTTGTACAATTGGAACACCATTTTGTAAGTCCTTAAAGGTAGATAAGATGGGATTTAGAGGATTACGTGTTCCCAAGTTACTTGCTTAATATTTTACACGTGTCCATTGTACTTGAGACGCATTAATGATTTAATCTCGAAATGTTACTTCGAAACGTGTCTAGTGTATAACGTTCCCAGTTTATATTATACCCTTTGTCCTGGGTAAGTGAACAACGCGTTCAAACGATTCGACTCGACCTAACTCTATACCAAATTGAATCGCCCCAACATCTCAGGAAACAGGCGTGACATAAATTGATTAGTACTTCGTCTAATTAGTGTGATGCCAGAAACCCCATTCTATTCTTTTTCGCCTTCGAATAAGGGCGTTGTTAGAGGGGTAATGTAATTTTATCTATTATCCTCGCTTGTGTCCAATAGGTAACTGTAACTCTAGTTTGATGCAAATGTTTATGAGCTTGCTGCCCATACTCACTTCGACATTTTAGTACTACCAGATGACCGCTTACTCTTTCGACCCTTATACCTTCCATTATTGACGTAGGGGTCTTCAAAATTAGAGTGAATAACGATATAAAGAGCTAGCACGTACCATATTTCTAACACATCAGGTGAGGTCGTGGTTAGGCGGTAGCTTAAGGAACATAAAAATAAAAAAGTCTGTAACAAGACGGACGTAGTAATAGCGCTTCTTGTAGAAATTTATCCCATCGCGTTAAAAAATCAATAGGATCGTATTTCCGGCAATTTATCCTTCGCTTCCGGGTTTGAAAGCAACTTACTTATCCGCTATCTTGTTATAGCCAGCTTCAGTAACAGGTTTTAAAGGGCAACTGATACACTAAAAAGGTTTTATAGGTGTTATTATATCTGGCCGTTAACAATAACTATTCTGTAACATTGACCAATTACCGTATTCAAATTGAGATCGTATTGTTATGCATGCGGGAGTACCCGAGATTACATTGATCCCGGCTATCTATAATCTAAATCTACCTCTTGTATCGGTTATCTTGTATATATCGTGCATATGGACTACATTTACACAACATACTTAGTTATGTGGTTACATAAATAACCTAAATATTTAAAGCTAAAGTATAATAACAAATATATATTTCGACACTGTTTAGTTAAAAAAAATTTTAACTATATTGTAGACGTCAACTTTACTTTTTGTTTTACCACCAAATACGAGTATGTACCACCACACTGCTTTCAGTATTTTTTTAACAATTTGAAATGTTATACCTTGACTATAAACATTTGACTTAGGTTTAAAAAGGTTGCGAACTTTTAAGCACGTATAAGTTTTTTTTAAGATAAGGTATTTTTATCGTATAAGATTCAAAGGATTAATTTTTTAATAGTTGCAAACAATCGCCAAAATTATAAAAGAAAAACATTCGCTACAAAAATTATCATAAGGAAAATGATACGATTTGGTTTAATTCTATATAAATAATTAAAATCTATCATTCAATTAACTACATTGTTTTGTTTTCATTTTAGGTATTTTTTGTGTCGTGTTATACGGATAGAGCCTCCAATTCGTCCATCTTTGCTCAATGGAATGAAAAAAATCAATACCTAGAGATATTTCGACGCACCGTTGGATACACGAGCATTTCTCGAGTTTCAAGTGGCTCTGACATATATACTGTTATAACTTTACATGAATAATATAAATATTTAAGGAAATGAATATTAAATTTAAGTATTACACTATCTCTTATATTTTAATAATCTTTTATTACCTAACTAAAGGCATTTTGAGATGACGGTCAAAACTCACAAGGTGCAATATTATGACCACACAGAAGACTGGCGTAAAGTAAAAGCAATTTAACATTTCGTCTAACGAATGTGCATGTTGGATGCCTATGTTTAGTCCGTTTTACTTTCCTACCTTTTTCTTAAGTTGAAAAGGGGAAGTGCATTTGACGGCGGAGGGATGCATAAGAACCTGAAAAATCCACCCAGCGCGTCCCCTTCTCTCACGCGTGAAATATAACTTTTTATCTCTGAACTCCATTTGTAATATCCAGAAAACTAAATGCACCATAGTAACTGATTTTGTTAATTAATAATGAAATTAAAAAAAAACAGTATTTTGTCACCAATGTAAGTAAAAAGTGAAGCGTAGTGTGTTCTTCTAGACTATGTTCTATATGTACGCTAAATTTTGTCGAGATCCGTTTAGCCGTTTAGGCGACAAACTGTAACAAACATCTATCCATCCATCGAAACTTTCGCAATTATTGTAGTGAGATTATATGTATAGTAAGATTGCAAATGCAGAGTTGCAAGCAAAACCTGTTTTGATTAGCGCGGGTAACGAATTTAAATTAATTCTATCCACAGCTAACAGATGGCGCAAATATGTGCTGTTTTATCGACTGAAATCCACCAATCAGATTGAGAAGAGTGTACTATTTTCGTTACGACATTTTGTTTCCACGTTGCAAATGTCATTGTGACTTTAATTTGTAAGCAAAAATAATGTTTTAATATCCAAAATGTTATTATAACACATAATATTTTTTTTTATATAAAAGCGCAATAATGAAATCTGTTCAAGTGAAAGAATGTTCAATTCAGTGCAGACTTTCAGCGAAAAATCACGACTTTCAATAACGACATGAGTAATATCTTGGATTGTTTGTCAAGTACTACTGAACAGGAATATTTTGTAAAAAGCAACAAGATGGATCTTTATCAAGCGGATGGATTACTGGTTGGTATCACATTTACAAGGTCGTTACAATTGCTCACTGATAAGAATAAAAATCGTATTGGATTGTGCCGCTGACTAGTGAAATGTCTGAAATTGTAAAAGTGCGGGCGCTGTAATAGACGTACCGTATAGCAATGAACGTTCTACGTGACGAACAGACCTCGTTGAACAGCTTTCGTGGACTTGTGTTCCTACTTTTACCGTTATATATTCATTTCATTTTCGGCTCGGTCGTTGCTCGCTCGCCGGTGTTTTTAACGCGCCCTCGGGTCTTACCTTATCTAATTAGCAAATTATCCATCGGGTAGCAAGGTTGTAGTAATTAAGTAGATCGCGGCGTAGTGTGCTATATCAGCGTATTCGGTGAGGTCGCAACGTAAACAAGTGTTTTTAAGTGCCAGCAAGGCACCATGCGGTCGCCTGCATTACCATATGCTTGTTGAAAACATTTCGATACATAATAACGTAACAGGACTGGTTATAAGTGATACAAGGAGTGTGTTTGTCATCACTTTCATCCCTTTCGCTTATTTCATCATTAACTGTAGTGAATCATTTGTGTTGATGGTTTTGTGTTGAAACATAAATGTCAATAAACATTCCAAAATGGATAAGAAGCTAGACCTAATGTCTCTACTTGAGGTGAATATTTTAATATATCTAAGATTATCACAGTGACATAATTGTGTTTTGTTGTTTTAATATAATATAATAGATGACAAATTTTACTCTATTTATTTATATCAGGATACTTTGCTATGTAAATATGTAATATTAAATCTGTGTGTTAATAAGTTTAAAGCCCGACATCCAACTTTGCTGAAACATTCACTTGCAGTCACCTTTCTCTTTACACTCTAATAAGAATAAATGAAAGTAGTATTAAGAGTGCAGATATGTAACAAGTATATAACCATTATAATTAATTAACAGCTAGAAATAACTACAAAATATTGTTCTTTTTCTCAATATTTCAAATAAAAGATTGCAACACAATATATCTTTAACTTTTTAAATAATTCTAACATAGGTGTAATTCTTTCATATTCTAAGATGTTTTGGTAAATCTAACTAATATTATAAATGCGAAAGTTTAGATGGATGGATGAAAGGATGTTTGTTAGAGTTTGTAGCCTAAACAACAGAACGGATCTCAGTGTGGAAAAACATAGATTACTGGATTTTGATTCATATATTTCCATGCAGACGGAGTCGCGGGCGAAAGCTAGTAGTTATTTAATATGTATTAAATCTTAGTGCTTATTGAATGAAAAATAAATAATTAAGTCATGAAATATGAAATGTTTTGTAAGGCTTCATCTCATTAGTAATTAGCATTTACTAAGCACTTTAATCATTTTTTAATTATGATTTTCTTGTAATATTCAATTTAAAGAAATTAACTAATCCATAATTATAATAATTACACAATAATCTTAATAGAATAGCATTAACTAATTTGTTTATAGGAAACGGATCATCATTACTTATCATGGGTGAACATTTTTAAGATGCTTTACAAGTATAATAATATTCTTGTGTTTTTATAAACATTTTAAAAGACAAGGCAATATTGTATTTAGTCTGAAAACACATAATAATAAGTTAGTGATACTGATATTAAGATATGTGTGAAGTCAACTGACCCTCAGTGGGCCAGCATGGTTGACTGGCCTAGTCACCCTTTACTTAGGGTAGGCTCCATGCTTCTTAGTAAGGATGTATAGGAGACTGGTGATGATGTTAATGATATTGAGCAATGCTTACTCACAAATACATGTTTCAATTCAAGGAAAAGGACATAATGAAATACTAGGTGGTGCTTGCGACTTCGTCCGCATGAAATTAAACTATATATTAAAAAATGTACTAAAATTCAACTATATTTAAAAAAAGTTATTGCAATTTATACAAAAATGCAAATCTTCTCTCTTAATAATTTTAGTTTAATATTAGTATTTACAAAAAGATCATAATATTTTCACTAATGTTGATATTATTATCATATTTATTTACTGGTACCATATTTGTAATTTTTTTTTTTGAGGATATTTTCAGTAGGATTGTTTCAGAATATAGTCCTTAAGAGTAAAGAGATTCCGATACAAATCAACGCTTCCCTACTCTCAGTACAGATATTTGTTTGGAAAAGCAACAGTATATATCACCAATGATTCTATAACCCTTACAAGAACATTTTATTTTGCACACAATATATTGAAAATGATGCAATAGGCTCAGGTCTTAAGTTATCTTATACAAGTTGTTGCTTAGAAAAAATAAAAAAGTTTAAATGCAAAAGTTTAGATGTAAGTTTGGTAGACTTTGCCACCTAAATGGATGAATGGATATCTAAGAAATTTGGTATAGATGTAGAGCATAGTTTGGAAGAATACATAGGCTACTTTTGTTTTTTTAAACATACATGGAGTCATGGATGCAAGCTAGTAGTGTATATAGATGTACATATTTATTATGTTTGTGTGTAGATGGGATAGGCCGTCACTATATACAACTTTGTTAGTAAACAATTGGCTTATGCAACACCAATGTAAATTGAAGTAACTTTTTTCAATTTAAGGTATCATTTGACTTTAATTAAAAATTTATTTATGAAAATAAAAAAAATATTTAATATAATGTTTGTATTATTATAAAATTTATCTTTTACTTATCGTAATTTTTTTTAATGTTGATTTCTTAATGAAATGTGAATTCTTAATAATTCCCACACTTTATTAATTACTTTTTTCTTTATTTTTTAATGTTTTTGTTTTGTTGCAGGGTGACACTTGGCAAGCTTCGGGTGACTTGTTGGAGAGTTTCTTCTCACTAGATCAAGGCTCCTTGAACTTCCTAGAAGAGTCACTGCCGGATTTCAATTTGGAACCAGACTGGGTGACACCAACGGGAGGACTGAGCAGTTCTGGTTCCGATAGTGGATTATCCAGTGATCATGCAGAACTGTAAGTCATTTTTAATGTTTTTTGATTAAGTTTTAGCTATTTACAACCACCAAACAGTGCAGTAGTGTATTACAAAATCAATGGTCAAAAGGTAAGCATTTTTAAATGGATTTTTCACAGTGTAGATAAGACCCAAAAACCTGACAAAAACAAGATGTGTCTGCCAAATTAAACACTATCCAAATCCTAAGATAGATAGACCAGGAGGTGTTCATTATATGATGTTTTTGAAATAATTGATTGCACTACCTTTGTAACTTTGATGTCTATACCTAACCGCACAACCAATACAATGTTTCTTAACGATTTTCAAATTCTTCAATTGAAGAAATTTCTATAATTACTTTTATGGTAATACAAACTAGAGATGTTCATGAATATTTGATTAGTAATAATATAAGTGGCACATATGACACAACACAGGGTCAATGAAACGCTATGTGTGACGCGTATTGAATATTCTACGCATACCGGCACAGTACCGTGCTTGCACACGATCGGAATATTAGATCATACTACAGTATGATTAGTATTTAACTATTTAATCACACCCTTTATAGAGGCAAGTCGGCTTAAATCGTCATATTTGGTCATTTTAGTCGTCCGTTGTCTTTTCTGAACACCCTGTACATATCCGTAATTGTCTACCCTTCTGTGAAGGGTAGACAATTACGGGCGTGATATTTTGTTTAGTTTAACGCAGTATTTATGTAACTAGGTCACATATCATTGAAAGATTGCATGCAATTATATTCTATCTCGTTTTGTTTATCTATGAAAAATGAGATAGCAAATTATCGCTTATATGCAGTGTTGCTTGCCTACCGAACGTTGTTTTATTTTGTTTAATCAGATTCACCTTCATCACCTTATCATAACTCGATGTTGACGTTAATACTATTTTGTAACGCAATACATTGTATACTAAGTAAGTTAACAATATCTGGTTGCGCGGCAGTGCACCCGCCGAAGCGAGCACGGCCAAACGGATTATTCCCAACCGTCACCCCGCTCTGTCATGTGCAGACCGATGAGAATAAAAAGTTTCACCCGTCTCACCTTTTGCGACGAAGGGACGGTTGGACCTTTTTTTCATAACAGTTCCATCTGTCACCTTAATGGTGATAGTGGGACTAAAAGGTGAAGCGGATGAGACTTTTTATTCTCACGTGGGGACAGAGCGCGGTGTTGGTCGGGAATAATCCGGCCAAACACTATTTTCTCGAAGAGCGTCCAGGCACTTTTGACACCCTTGTGTATTCGTTGTATATAAAGAGAGAAGGTTAAAATTTTGACCATCATAGATATGCCGGAAAACAGTTTATTGCCAAAATTGCCTTTAATTAAACCTAGTTTACTATTAGTCCCTTTTACAGTACTTCACTGGAATGTACAGTACTGCTGACGCCTTCTTCCCCTCTATACCTTTATTTTAGAATTTAGAACATTCTTTAACTGAATATCGATAGAGTAAATGCTTTCAAAACTTAAATACATGAGTCATTTAGAAAACATGACTCAAAAACAACACTAATTTCTTTTTAAGGTCATATTTTGTTTTAGTATGTGACTCATAACCGTCTTCTTACATTTTTAATTGTTGCAATTTTTAAGTCTTTATGTGAATGTAACAATTTGAGGGAAAATATATTCTTAGAAGCATTTACCAGTACGATTGTAAGAAAAATTGTAAAGTAGGTCGTAGTTTTCAAAGTGGAATTTTTACCACCTTGATATTAAAACCAGAAAGTTGTCCTGATTATGGAATGATGAAAGAGGAAAATACGAAAATAGACTGCTTCAATATTTATTATTAGTGTCGACTAATTACATAATTGTCTACATAATCAATTTTACAGGTCAGGTTAAGGTTATTAACGGGCTAGAAATCCCTGCTTCGCATGGTTAGACATTTAAAAAAAATTAATGTAGTCTTTGTTACTGAAGCATAAAATTGGTTAAAGCTAAGATTATTCCTTACAAACGTAAAAAAACCAAATCTATCTCTTAATATTAACTTAGATATATGTAGACGATGAATTTATACATGCACTATATTATCGCCATAAACATGGAGTGCGTAGTTCACACACTATCTTTGTTTTTGAACTCTCCCTGGCTCGTTCGAAAGATAATTTTTTTATCGGGAGATACCTACTGAAGAAAAAGTCCGCCTACGAAATGATTATCATTTTATTTACCCACTAGTTTTGGTCCACGAATATGCCCGCGGGCAATTAAAAAAACAAAAGTAAGTAGCCCATGTGTCCTTCCAGGTTATCCTCAAAAACTATGCCAAGTTTAATCGAGATCTGTTCAGCAGTTTAGGCTATAAACTCTAACAAACATCCATATATCTATCTAAGTTTTCGCATTAATAATTTAGATTTTAATTAGAAAGATGTACACGATACTGGAGGACGTTTAATTCCAAGCCATTTTAATTATCTTGACACAATACAATGCAATTGAAAACTTGCCATAGCAATACTTAGGTGCTAAATTAAGACTCCTATGGTGACAGTTTGCTGTATGATTATCGAAGTTGGAAGCGAATTTAATCCTTGGTACAATCAGCTGCATAAATATGAATAAATTTACAGTCATTAAAAACTTGTATAGACTTTCTATTTACGAATACGTATGCACGTATTCGTAAATAGCATGTATTAGCGGTCGGATTTGTACGCCTATTTTTGGAAACCGAAGGCATATGCCATTTTCTGAAGCTTTGTAAATCTATACTTCTATATTAATATTGTAAAGAGGAAAGATTTGTAATTTTCTGTATTAAAATAACTCGAAAACTATTGGGTCGGTTTCAAAAATTCTTTTACCATTAAAAAGCAACTATCTCTGAGTGACATAGGCTATTTTATTTTTATTTCACGTTGACGAAGTCGCAAGCAACACCTAGTGTATACATATTATGCAGCTGACTGTACATGCGTGTATATCAATCCGTAATCGTAACCAGAGGCGAAATCTAGTCTGTGATATAAGAAAAATTACGTAATATAGACATGAAATACGTTCACTGCATGAAACGTGAATATATCACGTTTTAGTTTCTGTTTCACTGTAATGAATAACTATCTTTGATATCGAATTCGGTAAGTTAATTGTTTTTCCTAGCCTAGTGACTACTATTTTTTTTTAAGACTGGAATCTTACAACTTGTATATTAGAAAAAAATGTAAAAACCATTTTGGTTTTTACCAGAAGTTAGGTTAGATTTTTTTGTCATGTTTCATATTAAATGTAATCTTATCTTATTTCTTCCTATTATTATAAATGCGAAAGTTTAGATGTATGGCTGTTTGTTAGAGTTTGTAGCCTTAACTGCTTAACGGAATTCGATGAAATTTGGCATAGATATAGAGTAAAGTCTGGAAGTACACATAGGCGAATTATTTTAATTCTACGCGGACGGAGTCGCGGGTCATAGCATGTTTTTAAACATTATCTACAACTACAACCGTATCTCATTACAAGTATTGTGCAATTTTTGCGTTGATATGTCTCGACAACAAATTCTATAACATTACCCACATCATGTAGAAGCCCTACGATATTTTGATATTGATTCTTTCACAAGAAATATAAACACGCTACTTTACATGTTTTCCAATCTTATGTTCCATGTACAATAGACAAAAAAAAATTAACCATCACATCTATAGTAGTCTAATATTAATGTTTTTAGAATTTACTAATCGGTTTTTATTTCACTCCAATTGTGTTTGTAATAGTCATATGGTGGTCACGTACATTTCTAATCAACTTAACTTGTTACAGTGATTTTGAGCAAGAACTATCACCGTACCTCATTCAAAACAACGCCGAAGAAAAACCAGCATTGGAACCCATGAGCCCTGAGAATAGTCAAGATGTGATCATACAAGACGGTAACGATTCTAGCAGCAATGAATCCGTAGAAGATGCGATAGATATGGACCACTTCGAAAACATTGTCATGCCCGGATTCATTAACAAAAATACATTCCAAAGCCCCGGTGAGTCATTATTTAGTCAGCCGTTCTCTCTTACAGTACACAAGGACTCTACCTGTTCTCATATTGCCATTATGGACTTTATTCCACAAATACTGTAAAAATACTCGATTGGAGACATATGTACAATCGCGGTAATTCTCGGTGCTCCACTTACAAATCGCCAACCTTTTGCGACGAGGGGACGGTTGGAACTTATTTTATTTCATTATGATACCATCTGTCACCATATTGGTGATAGTAGCACTAAAAGGTGGGACGGATGTAACTTTATACTCTCACGTGGGGACAGAGCGGGGTGACGGTTGGAAATAATGAATTAGGTAACAGTACGTTGCATAAATGAAGAGGTATTAATAAAAAACAATTAGCAAATTTAAAAGCATTCTATTGGTTATTGTAACGAGTCGTCCTCTGAATGTGTACAAAATGTTCAAACGATTGTAGGTTTCAAAAAGGACCACCGCCAGATTACCTGATTGTACATACACGTATCATAGGTTATTAGATGATTAGTACGTTTATTGATAAAATTGGAGTAAACCAGCATTTTTTTTGCTTTTGAGAAATTCGAAAGTCAATAATATCAAGTTACCTGAATTTCTTTAAAAGCTCCTCTATTCATCGGTATTTCAATGAGCACTATATTTCTATGATTAAAAGCATTACTACTTTGAGTCGAATCAATTTTTATGGCTCAGTGAATATTGCAGTGATCGAGTTTGCAATTAATATAAATTGTGCCGGGTTCGGTTGGCTCGGGTTCTTTTGTGCGTGAATTGGAATAAAATGGACAATGGTATTCTGTGGGATATTTGAAGGCTACTTCGATACAATGTATTGTATTTTTATTTGTATTCATAAATAAGAATAAATAATATTCTTTTACATGTTTTTTAATACATAACTTTTTTAAACAAAGTAATCGTTATTAAAATTATTAAAAACTTGTAAACACTTGCATTATCTAGTACCTAGATAAAATTATGTCATCACTCAATTTACATTAACATATTTTATTATTATACAAGCTTTCGCCCGCGATTCCGTCCGCAATGAATTTTTAAAAAAGTTAGTAGCCTATGTTTTCTTCCAAAATATGCTCTACATCTATGCCAAATTTCATCCAGTTCCTTTCAGCCCTTTATTCTACAAACTCCAACAAACATCGATCCATCTATCTAAACTTTCGCATTTATGATATTAGTAAGATTTATTATGTCTAATTCTCTCTAATGTTACATCATATGCCAATAATAAATGTACTAATTAAAACAATGTCTATATTGCATTATATCGGAGAAGAGATATGCATGTTCTCAATTTCTCAACCATCAAATGATATTGCGTCTCGCACAAGTTCAATAGTGAGTCATGATAATATTGCGTTTTAGTTCGTAAGACGCTAAAAACAAAATGGCGTCCTTCCATCAAGTGACGTGGATATTCCGTACGGGGTTTTACCTGATACATTATGCAAAGTTCAGGTCACTTGAATGACTTTGGAAACACTGTAGCGTGAATTTCCTCATCTATTTTAGCACATTATTCACACCAAAGTCCCATGAACTTGTTATCTGCTCGTATCTTACACAAATATTTACTATGTAATTTGAAACTTGAGAGGGTATTGCCTTTAATGTATGAAATATTGACATAACATTTACTATGCTCGATGCCATGTTTATTTTGTGTTATTTTTAGGCAAAGGTAATCGAAAACGTCGTCTATCGCATACGCCCCAAGTGCCGATCAAACCGAAAGTCCAAAAGCCAGCTGTCAGTTTACCCGTGAATGTACAAAAACCACAATTAGTTGTAAAGGCGCAACCCCAGAAACCACTCAAGGTTACCAATATCCAGGTTATCAACCAGCAACCGACGAAGGTTTACTCGAAACCGGTAGAATCGGTTGCTCCCCAAAGGCGGGTTATCAGGGTTGCCCCTATGGCGGGTAATCCCAGATCGATCTTACTGCCAGTAACAATCAAAGATATGAAAGATTTGAAATCTATTAAGATTATAAATGCTGCTGATTTGAAGAACGCGTCTAATATAAAGCTCGCTGCAGCTAATTTGTTGTCTCAAAGGAAGCTGCAGGAGTTGAAAGTGGAATCTCGCAGGGACTATGAGTACGAACACGGCGACAATAATTGCGGTGAGTTCTTTTATTGGTCGTACTCGTTTGGCTCACGTTGATTGGACGTAATTGTTTGAATTCGGTCGCATGGCTATTGTTTTGAGTGGTCGTTGCACTTCGAATTGAATAGGCCCAATATTTATCATCAAACTGTTATGAAAATTTAGCTTTGCTTTAGTATTGATTTTTTATTTGCAGTTATTTAATTGCAAAAATGTGATGCTGTAGGGTAACTGTTATGAAACGGGTTTACGTAGTTTGCACATCGTAACTTCTGTACTAGTACACTCCAAGTTAATTTTTAATTGGACACCAATTAACGTTTTGGACGAAATTGTAAAGTTGTAATGAATTAAGTATGCTCAGCTCAAAGTTAAAGTTTTGTGTCCTATCAGTGTTTACATTGTAACATCTCTGTTATATCCCTTTGTATGTAAATGTGTCGTTCATTTAATATCTATATAGAGCTGTTCACTTTGTAACGCACGAAGCAAGCGTATGCTGACAGTTCAATCTCCGTTCAGACAGGTTTATGTGAAACGTTTGGCTTCTAGAATGTACTCGTAAAGATTGTTGAAATTTAGCTACTTTAAGATTCACTATATTAACCTTTGTAAAGCATCTAGTATAGGAATCGTAGAAATTTAGCGAAATTTGTTTTGATATACTGACCGAAAGAACTTTCTTTTTTTGTATATAGCTAAATCTAAAATATCTTTTACAGACGATTCAGGTAGTGATAGGAGCGATGATGACGATGATCCTAAAGATAGCAAACTACCCGATGGTAAGAACGGCTACCCACGTTTAGTACTAACAGCGGAGGAGAGGCGGCTGCTGGCTAAAGAGGGGATATCCCTCCCCACCAGCTATCCTCTCACCAAGCAAGAGGAGAGGGAACTGAAGAGGATCCGCCGCAAGATCAGGAATAAGATATCCGCCCAGGACTCCCGTAAGCGCAAGAAGGAATACGTCGACGGACTTGAAGATAGGTGAGAAATTTAATTTAACTACATTTTCGTATTTATAGTTTTCTTAATGCCAAATTATGGTAAGAATAGTTTCTGTTGTGGTGTAGGTTTTTATGATCTATACTAATGTTATGAAGATTTGTTGTTTTGTATTTTTGTATGTATTAATACCTTTCTCCCGCGTGTCCGTCCGGGTGGGATTAACAAAAACATTGTAAAATATAGCATATGTTCTCACAGATAAATTACCCTTCCAACTGTGAAAGAATTTTTAAAATCGGCTCAGTAGTTTTGAGCCTATTCATTACAATCAAAGAAAGTTTTCCTCTTTATAGTATTAGTAAGAAAATATCTCAAAAATTACTGAACCGAATAAAATTTTCTTTCACAATTAAAGTTACTATATCAGTAACATAGTGTATATTTTTATTATTTAACAAAGACGAAATCGCGAGCAACAACTAGTACCATAGTTTATAATTTTCTAAATACAAAACTAAAAACAGTTTATGTTGTATAGTTTCTTGTAAATCCAAATTTTTTTGACGAATAGTTATTGTTTCTCTTGTCTATGGCGGATAGTTTTTTTGTAAGTACTTTATGTGATTAAATTTTTTTTCTCTAGTTTCGTGACTGAAATGTGTTGGAACAATGTTAAATATTGTTAAAATAATCTTAAAAAGAATGTAATAGGTGTATTGCAAATGGAATTCTCTTTTATCGTTATGAATGACGTCCATAATAGGTTTAAATATAGCGTGACGTTATATTTTCCTTGTGTACTCAATTGTCCCTTCAAGGTTGGTTTGTTATAGGCTTTTGTGTTACTTATGTACTTTAGTAATCATTCAATAGACTGTCCCAATTATGGTGAAGTGGAAATCAAATCTTTAGGGGGCTATCCATCCTGATCCGTTCATTTGGTAAATGAAATGACTACACTTGTAGCCATTTTTTGACGGGTCTGAAATTAAGGAAATAATTGTTCTGACTTTTCTGCTCGAGTATACTTTACAGAACATCCTATTTTACTTATAAATGCGAAAGTTTAGATGTATGAGTGGATGTTTGTTAGAGTTTGTAGCCTAAACGGATCTCGATGAAATTCGGGATAAATGTAGAGGGTAGTCCGGAAGGTTACATAGGCTACTTACTTTTCTTTTTTTTTAAATTCCACCCGGACGGAGTCGCGGGAGAAAGCTAGTATGTTATACAAATACTCTGTAGTAAAATTGACGAAATCCAAATCCATTTGATTTATTGTAAAAACAAACGAAGCAAAGTATCAAGAATGGTCAATAAGTAGTTGTGTTGTTGGTCAGAGTGAAGCAATGCACTGCCGAGAACCAGACGTTGATGAGGAGGATCAAGTTGTTGCAGTCGCAGAACCAAACTCTCTCGGCGCAGTTGAAGAGGTTACAGGTAAGGCTTTCATTATAAAACTTTTTTTAAACATTTTTCCGTAAAATCTTCTTAATAAGTCCAAATCTAGATGTGGTTCGACCATACACAATCGTCTGTATCTTTCCCTATTGTATTGACGTGATTTTTTGTCTTTTATTTTATTTTTTATCCAGAAAATTTTAATACTTTATCTATAGAAGTAAATTCGTTTTCTACTGTACGTTATAAATTGTATTTCCGAGTATTGTACGAATAAGCTGCATTATTTACCGTAGAACCGATAAAGTGAAGATAAGTAATATAAAATGCATTTCGCACGTGATATTCCCCATCTCAGCTTGAAGACGACACGAAAATTAAATGGAAATGTTGATTATATGCAATTCCCCACCGTCTTTTGATATCAGAGGGATTATCTATACTTCTATACTATTATAATAAAGCGTAAACACACAATTCTTTGTTGCCTAATATCTTAGCAATTATAGCATACTTTTCAATTCTTTTTTTAATTAAAAGCCCTACATTAACGTCACGCTTAAGGCTATATATTTTCACGCCTTCAAACTTAGGGGGTAAATATTTTGGATAAAAACCCAAATGTGGGAGAAGACCATAAGTTGCTGCCAACATCAAGGAAGCAAGGTTGCCATGGTTTGTCATTATTTTGACATTTGCAATTGATAATTTGACTCATGTAAACAATAAAATAAAATTTTCATAACTTTATACGAATGAAGTCGCACGGGAACATCTAGTCCTGAATTTGTGAGAACATTGTAATGTCGTCGATAGAATTGTATTAGATTTGTGCAGCGTTTCTACCGGGCGTTGTGTAAACCAACAAATCTCATACGAATTTTATCGATAACATTCTCTAAACTGTCACGCAAATATTCGTAATACACCCTCAGATATTCTACATGTTTCCCACCAGTTTACAATATATACATCTCGATAAAACTAAACTAAAAATAATGACAATTTGTATGAGTAGGTATTTGGAAAATTAAAACTCACGGTTATATTCAAAACACTATATTTTATTAGATGGATTCTATTTCTTTATAAAATAAAACCATTGCAAGGCAAAGATACTGAGGTAATTGCACTTAACAGAAATCTATCAAACTTGCAATAAAATCGTGAAGTAAAGACTTTATTAATTTTAATTACGGTATAAAAATATCTATTTGACATACATATTATGCTCTATGTCAGCAGAATCAATTAAATGCAATGTAACAATATAAGAAAGTAACCCAAATAAATCATTTAATTTAGTATATTAAACATAACAAGCATTACCTTTCCGATAAAAAAAGAATTATCAAAAACGGTCCACTACGGAATAACCGTAATACACATAAAAAAAACATGCAGACGAATTGAGTAAATCCTTTTGTGAAGTCGGTCAAAAATTCTAAACCAATACATAAATGTCAATCTTTTTAATACATACTAGCTGTTCTCATGCGGCTTCATCCGCAGGTATTTATAAAAACTTCATTTTATCGTTTACATTTGTCAAATCAATTGCAAATGTCAAAATGATGTCATTTTGCTTCCTTGATGTTGGCAACAACTTATGATCTCTTTCCCACATTAGGGTTTTTATCCAAAATATTTACCCCCTAAGTTTAATAGTATGAAAATATAGCCTAAAGCGTGACGTAAGTGTAAGGCTTTTTATTAAAAAACGAATTATTCAAAAATATGATGTGATTGATGACATCTTAGGCAACAAAGAAGTGTGTGTTTACGCTTTATTATAATATATATAGAAAGAATATAGATAGATAAGTATAGATTTGGTCTATAGTGACCAATCATATCAAATCTCTTTGTCGACTTTTAATCAGCCAAAATGGATGGATTAATTTAATTTGTCAGGTTTTGATGCCGCACCCTCCGGCGATAAAATAAAACATAAATAGGGGTCAATAAAGTGACCCAATTAAAGTAACGAAAAATTGAAACGGGAGAAACGAGTCGTTTTTGATGTTGATGGAAAAATTAATCTAAAACCTCATTTGGAATTCAATATTTTTTGAATACTTATATGTGTTTGTAATCTAAATACGAATATCACAATTAAGTATACTAACGAGATGTTCGAATATTTCTTAATATTTTGCGAAGCGTATAGTTGACCTCACTTGTAGCGTAGACATACCATATGAAATAACAAGATCGATAGTAAATATCACCTGTTTAGATATTTTTTTAATCTGTTTAAGTTTAAGGGGTTATCCTTATTACCGTTGTTATTAAGAGGAACATTAATTTCCTTTAACTCACGAATTTTCTTCAGAACAAGACATTAGGACCAAAAAGTACTTTAACTTTATTTCTGAACCACTCTAATGATTTCGTTCGGAAATTTTTACAGTTAATTTATGTTTTAAAATTGGAATTCATATATTAAAGGCTGTATTTACTCGACATTAACAGAGCGAGTTTAAATTTAACATTGAACGTTTCCGAACGCAGTTCCGTGTTGTCGCTCGCTTATCGTTCATTCGTTCATTTATCGTTCAGTGGAGCGGCTCTCGTGACTCGCATTGTCCGCATCAAATTTACTGCACATTTAAACAAAAAGCTATCGCATAATGGCGGATGCTGTTGGATTTTGGTTTAATTTTATCTGAAAATACAATTTTGTCTGTTTACATTTTATAATGAAATCTCCTGTAGACATGAAGTGATTAAAAACTCCTGGGATTTCTACCGAAAGAGGACGTAAAAAGTTTTGTTTGTTATTGTTTTATAAATCACTAGCTGTTCCCGTGCGGCTTCATCCGCATGAAATTATGAAATTTTTATTTTATTCTTTACATTTGTCAAAATATAATAGCAAATGTCAAAATGACAATGACATGACAAACCTTAGGAATCTAGCTTTCTTGATGTTGGCAGGAACTTATGGTCTCTTTCCCACTTTAGGGTTTTTATCAAAAATATTTACCCCCTTAGTTTAATGTGAAAATATATAGCCTAAAGCGTGACGTAAGTGTAAGGCTTTTTATTAAAAAAAAAAAGAATTATTCAAAAATATGCTGTAATAGCTGACATCTTAGGCAACAAAGAAGTGTGTATTTACGCTTTATTGTAATAGTTTAGATAGATTCGTCGTAGATCGACCTTATGAGTTAGATTACTACGTACTACTCTACACACACTACACTACACTATTACTACGTATATTCTAGATATATTTTATTTAAATGAATATGTCTTTTTCATATACGGAAATGTTATTTTTGCCATTTATCAATTCTTTTGATAAAGACGTGTAGATAAATTTATTGTAATTATCTTTAACCAATTGTTATTGATTCTAGAAGACTTACAGTGCTATTGTCTTCATATTATTTTATATTAACAGTTCGTAAGTTTATAAAGTGACAGGCGAATGCACTTATCGAGGTAATTTAGTTTGGAGTTTTTATTTTAATTTCTACGTAAACTTAAAAAACCTTTTCCAAGAATAAAAACTTCCAGACTACACTCACAAACGAGTCTGTCTTTCGCTCTCAGAAACTAGAAGGCTTTAGTTTTTTTATGCTGTTAAACACAGTCGTCCAACTGTCTAGACCGGGCTAGAAGTGGCCTGCACTGATTGCATTACTACTGGAATGACTGCACGACTCGGTCGGGCAAACGTCTGTGGGAACATGAATAATGCAAACTCCTCGAAAAAAGTAGAAACGCGAACGCTTAAGGGCTTATTAGAATGTAAATAGCATGGCCATTTCCAGTTCTTGAGTTCATAGAAAGTTTTTCTTTTGATTATATCGAATTAGTTATATTATATAAACAAGCTATAGTTATCGCACTGTCGTCTCGCTTTGATTCCTATGAGATTACGGTGTACACAATAACAATCGACAATCGACAATAGCACAACACTTATGCGATAATTTAGTCAAAGGTATACGAACTCTTTAAAGATATTTTTAAATCGAACATATAACCAAAAGTAATAAAACAAACAAATTTTGCAATAATGAAACAATCTAATCCAACAACCTTCTTAATTACAATAAATATATTTTTTTCAAGTCTAAAGGGTATAGTTGGCTAGCTTAACTTGTATTAAAAAGTTAGAGGAGTTTATGTGGAACTCGCGTTAATTATTTCTCTCTATTGCCCCCTTAATATTGCGATTACTTCTTTCCATAAAGCTTATCTACTTAACAGGCAATTTGACTTCAATATAATCTTAACTAGATTTCGCCCGTGCCACCGTTCGTGTGAAATTGTAAAAACATAGTAAGCAGCCTGTGTTCTTCCAGATTATGTTCTACAACTATGCCAAATTTCATCCAGATCCGTCCTTCGGTTTAGGCAACAAACTCTAACATCCATCCGTCTAAACCAGTGTTTCTCAACTTTTTTTTGATGCGGCACATATTTAACGATTTGAAAATTTGGCAGCACACAAAGAAAAAGATAAAAATTATTTACTTACAACACACTGCATTAATAGTTTATGACAAAAATATGCAAAATTTGGCGGCATACAAAAGTGCCGCGGGCACAATGGTTG
>NW_013525805.1:72302-74139 GCF_000836215.1 Papilio polytes
GGCCGATAGAGATGTATGGAAGACCAGCACATACTGTGCCGACCCTCCGTAAGGGATAAGGGTAAGTTGATGATGACTGACTACATAAATACAATCACAAGTTTTTAACAGTAACTAGTAGTGACATCCCTTACATCCTGTTAGTGACAATTTGGCAGTTCTTTACCAGAATACAAACTCCTTGTCTTCTAGAGATCGTATACCTCATTTTCACTCAACAAATTTCATTTCTCAAGTTACAAGTTGCTGCATTAAGTCATTTGATACTTATTTAAACACTTACTTAATCTAGATTTCTCGTACTCAATACTAAAAAGGATGGTACCCTTAGGGAACTACTTAATGTAGTATACTTGTGTAGATTTTCACTTGTGTAGTAATTACTTCCAACTGGAAATTGTTAGGTAATAAAATAAAAAAATGAATTACTTTAAAAAGATTACGTTCACTATTTGATAACTTTAGTTAAGTAAAATATAGTTAGGTAAGTCAAAGTAAAACCGTAACGACAAGATAATGGTGAAAGCGGAACGGAAGAATCGAAGCAACAAACAAAATGTAGCAAAAACTGATTTAAAATAACAATTTTATATGTAACCTTTGTCATTCTCAATAGCATTTCACAATACAAAAACGTTTACTGAAGACTTATAAAAATCTATTGAATGTTTGAAATTAATATTTAGAAATTGCTGTGTTAGAAAGTTAGACTGAATCTAGACTATCTTATGAAATTCAGATCTGACAATCACTGACTGACAAATAAGTTTTCTAAGGTTAAAATTGTATTATAAACGTGCATTGAAAGTTTATTCCTTTAATTTCAAGTCATCACCTTCACTTAACCTTGAGTTCTCAAAAAGTATTTTTATCTCAGTTTTTCCATTGAGAGCAAGGGATGACAATACAAATAAATGTGCAACTATTTTAGTAAGTGGAAACGCGAACATAGATTTACTTGTAAATGTTAACTGCACCAGTCGCTAAGTGGTCACTAAGAGTCCCTAGTATTTTAATATGACAAATCAACAAGTAGTGTGGCTGGACATGTTATGCGACGAGACGATGGGGACATAAACCAGAAAGTTTTAAGAATGAATGTGGATGACTACAAAGGAAGAGGAAGACCGAAGTATGGATGGGTTGTGTGAAAGAGGATATGCTTAAAAAATGAGTGGATTCAGATATGACGGCTGATAGAGATGTATGGAAGAGCAGCACATACTGCCGACCCTCCGTAAGGGATAAGGGCAAGTTGATGATGAGTGTGGCTGTAGATTTTACCTGCAAACATTACAAAAATCGCCTAATTCAATAACTATAAGCCTATTAACTATAGTACAAGGTCCTCCCTCACCCCGCACTGCAGCGTCCTTGACATTGTATGACATTGCGAGCCCCGGTCTCTGAACACAAAACAAACTGTTACATATTTAAATGTTACTGTATGTACAGTCGGGGAAACTGACGGTGTGAAACATTTTAACAATAGAACAAAAGCCAGATTGATGATTAACACAAATTTTGAAAGTCAACCTTTAAATGCATGATGAAGCATACGTCAGTCTTCTCTTCCATACCCAATAGACTATTTAATAATTTCTTTTTTCTCTATTTTTCCCTTGATCTATGTTCAATTTACTACTCGTAACAATTTAGGGTATTTAAAAAGAAAAAAAAGCATGTATTTAAGGGTTAAAGTTAAGAAAGAATAAAATGAGTCCAATAGGTTTTATTATTGTTTCTTCATCACCGTCATCATCATCATTATCATCATCATCATCATCATCATCGTCATCCTCATCCTCATCCTCCTCCTCCTCCTCCTCCTCCTCCT
>NW_013525805.1:74490-85400 GCF_000836215.1 Papilio polytes
TTTTTTCTAGAAATGCACCTCGAGGAGACAGTAATCGACGACGGGGAGTTCAACATGGAGGAGCTGCTGACCTTCAACCGTCCTCCAGCAGACCACGACTACCAGCTCGTGAAGAGCTTCGAGAGCGCGCGCCCGCACTACCGCGACCTGCCCATCGACGAGGACTGGCCGCCCAACCTCAAGAAACGTATGAAAAAGCTAGAATTCGACTACGAAGACGGAAAAGATTATCTATCTATAGTTAAAGAGGATAATTATGAAAACTTCCGTAAAGTTGAGTCTAAGCTAGAAGCGCCCAAACTCTTTGATATCGGAGTTATAAATGACGCACTTTTAGCAACAACGCGTAAGTTGGGGGAATTGTTGAACTCTTTGCCTCCTGTGCCGGTGAAGAATGAAGACCTAGTGATAGAGGAGGTGGCGGACCACGAGCCGAGGAATCATAGCGAAGTGAAAAGTTTCGTTGTCAATGGAAATTTAGATGAATACTAAAGTTTGGGAGAAATGACCAACAAGCTGTACGATGTTATATATGACCTTGAATGGAGTTGAGGCGTGACGTCACGAGCTGTGTTAAAATTCCATTTATTTCTCTGTATTTTAAATTTTCTTGTTAAATGTATTTTTTAAATACTTTTATCGCACGATTTGTTTCGCAATTCGTTTAGTTTTACGAACTATGTCCATTTGTTGATTATCTGAAGAGATAAATATTATTATAGATTTTTTTTTATTTTAGGTTTAGATTTTGACCAGATAGGTTTATTGCATATTGTTTGCATAATTATTGGATATTTATTTTATTCCAAATTAATATATTTTCATATACATTATACACTATTTAGGTTTATTTTAAGTTTAATTTTAAGTATTTCTTGGATTATGTTCCGATCGTCAGAATTAGTTTGATAATGTTTTTGAATAAGGCTTCGATTATTTTGCTCTTATTCCTTCGAATCTATTGCATTGTTTTAAGAGAACCGTTGGAATGAGACTGTTAATTAAAATAAATTTTACACTTTATGAATCGTTTTTTATTAATCTTCCCCATAGTAATGCACAGCACAACTCATCTATGTTCATTACATGGATATTTATGAAATACTAGCTTTCACTCGCGAATACGTCCGCGTAGAATTAAAAAAAAACAAAAGCGAGTAGCTTATGTGTTCTTCCAGAATATCCTCTACATCTACAACAAATATTATTGAAACCGTTTAGCAGTTTAGACTACAGACTCACAAACATCCATCCATCTAAACTTTCGCATTTATAATATTAGTATGAAGTATTATGATATAGATTAAAAATGAAATTTGACACGCCGAGACGATTTTTAGTCTGAATTATAATTTTCATAATTCTGGAGCCTTCTATGTTTCCTCTATGTTCTTCGAATATCCGGATAATTGTAATGAAGTAAAAGAAAAAATAAAACGAACATCTTATAATAAGCTTTATTTAATTATGAGTTAACAAATATTTTCGTATTTTTGAACAGTTGTGACCTTAACTGAATACAAGTCAAATTGCATACGCAAATATTTATACATGTTACAGAGAAAAATAAACACTGAGACTGTTTCTATAATAATAATCAAATATTTATTTATACCTTTATACTTAACAATAAGAATTCAATTCAGTTTCGAAAGCATGTATTATACACAAGTTAATAGCTAGAGGTCAAAAGACCCGCAGGTTTTCACCCGCGTGAAGTCGTAAGCGAACTCTGCAAATCATAATTTAAATTATCTAGGCAGTATGGAGGCCGGAAAACACTCCTTTGCTATTTTTACGCCAATAATTAAAATGTGAAACCTATATCGGTGCCAATTTGTTATAAAGCTACAGTTCGCTCTGCGGGAGCGGGGCGCGGGGACACTCCACCCCCTCACACAGTACAAGAAATCTTTTTAGAAATCACATTTTCCTTTACCGACCTAATTTCATAGTCTATCTAGCAAATACAAAGTAACAATTAGGTACAAAGTATCGTTCGAATTGTTTTCAAGACTTACAAGTGTTAATATTCGATTACACTGCAAATTTACAATAATTGAATCAACTATTTAACAAGAGAAATATTTCGTTTATTATAATTTTAAGTAACAAAAACGACATTTCAATATTCCTTTCGGAATTAATCAAATTTTCTATACTTTTTATCTAAATATATATGTGATTTAGCTCCTTTTTATAACGTTAATACACAGAAGGGAAGTAATTGTGATGACAAAAGTTTTTAAAATGCGAATAGATTCATCGTGGCTTTGTTCATACGCCATTGTATAAAAACAGTAAAGACGTAGTAAAACGCATCATTTCCTGCTGTTTTCGAATAAAACCCCACAATTACGTTGAACACTCAAGTATGTCCACACTGCACGAACAGATCTCCAAGCCAGTCGAAGTATCGACATCAGTCTATACTTATACCTACCCTACACTAGTTATTTACCAACATTCCTTGATTGTCTTCCAACCTAATACCTCCTTAGGATCAATCCAGACTATACAGAAAAATGGTCGTGCGTAATTATTCAATAAACTTGAATATTTTTTTTTTTTTATTGTAAAATGCTAAATGGTTAAGCTCTGGCGGATCAAACTATCTTAAAGGGCTCAAGAATTTTTTACATAGAATTAAAATAGAAATCAATTTCATTTTTAGTGTTTACATTAATTTCTATACGATATTAAATATTGTGTGGTTTTTTAATTTTAAAATCGATCAAAGTGAACCCCAATATCGCCCAATTCTTTAAGTTCTCACTGAACCTTAGATCCGCCAATAAATAGTGCTCGAACATTCCAACTGACCCTATCTCATCTTTACTATTCATTCATGAACCATTTTACCCATAGTTTTGATATAGGCCTTTTCATCGAAACTCCGATCACTTCAAAACCTTTCAATCGGGAGTCATAAAAACCTATTATCATTGGTAAAATTAATTCCACTTTTAGTAAAACCCCCCACGCCACGTGAATCAACAAGCATCAAATTCGTTTCAAATATTTTTTAAACATTTTAAAAGGATTGTTTGGATCGTCTTGTAATATAGGATTTATCCGACGAAAAAAGTTACATCATAAGATCTTTAAATATGTAACTATTTCCAGATTCAAGTATTCGTTACTATTAATTGACTCATGTTTGGATTTATTGCGTATACTTTCGGTCATAGCTGTCAATAAACAAAACAAGCCGCAAGACTTATTATAAAAAGAAAAAAATTACAATTTTTTTAGCCTTTAACTAAGACAATTTTTACAATCTAGCTCCAATGATACAATAGTATAATACGAATTGACAAGAGTCAAAGAGGCAGCGTATACCTACGATATATAGTGCCTTTCAAATAAGAATACGCGCATTGTGACGTCATAGCTATCGCAACAAATAACGATATTAAAAAAAAACTTTATCTACAAATTCAAATATACTTTAATGAGTCCAAAATCTGTACTTTAATTATTTTAATAGATGCAGGTCACTGGCGCGGACATTCATATTTGAAACGCACTACAAACATCAGTCTTGTCGCGTCTCAAGCCGATAGAAACTTCTAGAAAAATCGTAACTTTCCATACACATATTATTGCACTTTTGTATAACGACTTTATCCTTAATGATATCCACATTAAACATCTGTACAAGAAAACATATACCTGTCTCTTTCTTTCTCTGGAAGAAGAACAAAGACAGCAATACGTTTAAGTACACATTTCGCAATGGAAACTCATTAGATCGACACTGTCCAAACTGCCCTAGGATTAAAATTATTGCGTAGTATTATCGAATCGGGTTATATCAGCGACTTATAACCTAAAAAATTACATAAGACATAAATAAAGATGTCAACACTATAGGAATGGAGCCAACGCGGGGCCCTACCTCACAACTGAGCTCACTTCAATGACTAAACATAACTATAGTTAGGTTATAGTCGGCGAGTAACGCCGGGGCGCGAACTTATACTATATAAGATTTTTAAAAAGAAATTGCAAGCAAAACAAAACCTGAATTCGCTAAAATAGCGAAGTAACTTGGCTATAGACATTTACAGTAAGTTAAAAGGTGCTAAAAACTTTAGCTAACTTAGACAGATGGTTGGATGTATGTAAAAAATCACCCCTTACAAGCTGTAGAAAATATCAAATACTCATCTTCTCCTCTAATGTTTTTTAATCAAGGTAAGAACTTTTTGCCTATTCAATTTTGTTAAAATATTTGAGTACCGTTAGCAAAAAACAAGGCAAATAAATGTATATGATGTACAAGAAGGCCCCAACGACACAACGCTGACACCCCACAACACTCAAACTTAGTAAATAGCCACAAAACTACTTTATGGTAAATTATTACTTATGTAACAAAATATAATTACACAAGAACTATATAATTAGAGAACTCACAGGACTTAAGAAAATGTATCGAAAACTAATCGAATGGGACAAAGCAACTACAGAGCTTGGTTACTAAATCGACGTTTAGTCTGGCAAAAAAACTTGTAGATAACGCGATAGATGGCGCTTTGACAAAACAATTGATCGATTTAAATATTTATGAAAAATCAATCGCCGTTTCAACCGTCGACCTTTCCCTCAAACTTATATAATTTCAAGTCATTTGCCAATCGGAAGGTTTCTTGAAATAGACCCGGAATGGATCGTCTAAGATCTCTAGTCCCATGATAAAATAAATTAAACGATAGAAAATGAAATAAAATAACTCTCTAAGGACGGGAACACAAATTGAAAGCAACGCCACCCATTCCCCACTGACATACGAAAGCTACGAAAATAAAGAAAATATCGACATTTGAAAGGTACGCGATGGTACATCACTAGGCCATACCGAGGAGATGACGTAAGCAAGTGACTTGCAACTAAATTCAGACGTTAAGAAAAAAGTGGGCGTGGCTTCTCAGTCTGTTTGCGCCACTGGTAGAGTGCAGACGTGCGTACGCTATCATTTATTTCCCATTTTTCTTTGAACAGATTATCTTATTTTTAATTTTGCAAACTATTGACGTTTTTGATTGATTTATGTTGTAACATTAAATCAGTTTTTTATATATTTTTAAGCTTAACATCTCCTCTATGTATGAGCCCGTGACTGTAAGACGACTGTCTGCAACTATTGAACGCAATAGTCGTAACAACATCTGTGAAGACTAGATTTATCTGAGCTGATTCCAATTCGATGATAACCTC
Source organism: Papilio polytes (assembly GCF_000836215.1). Taxonomy (NCBI): domain Eukaryota; kingdom Metazoa; phylum Arthropoda; class Insecta; order Lepidoptera; family Papilionidae; genus Papilio; species Papilio polytes. The sequence continues at coordinate 79,714 of NW_013525805.1, forward strand.
GCACTAAACTAACAGAAACTAAAAAATCTTGCGCTAGCATTTTGAATAACCAAAAAAGACTCGAGTCAACATTATAACTGAGAATTATTTTAATATTATTTTTTTGTTTTGATTTTAAACATTTATAATCCTTAAGATAAAATTCCACGTACAAAACAACGGCGACCGATCGTAAGCTATGATATAATATATAAAATAATTGGTTTTACACGAGCCCTACCAAGGCTTTTCCGCTTTTGCATTCTCAAATGACATTTGTCAAATCTATCTAATTTTTTTATGAATAATTTTAATACTGCCTGATAAATGGAAATATATACGAGATAATAGTTTATTACCGAAAACGGTTCAATAGAACTTGGCCAATATTAATAATTTACAATATAATAACCAAGGATAATATAGCAATAAACAGACTGCAAACATTGATTACCGGGTTCGCATTGTCGAAACATTCACGTAAAGCATTTAAAACGATACAATTTTTTCGATCAACATCGTCATTTGAATAAAAAAGTTGTCAGAGCTTCCTTATTTTTTGTATACAATTAATAAGACAGCTGTTTCCCCAAAATGTTTCACGTGCATGTTTCCGCAATGATAAACCACGATAAGGCACTGTCCCACCACTGGCTGATAGAGGCTCAGATAGCTTAAGAAGGCCTGTCTTAAGGGCCTGTCCCGCCAAATTGTAAAATGTTTGATAATCGAATATATAAACGTTGAAATATCGAATTTTGTTCCCTCATCCGACAGTACCGTCATTTTTAAGCTATCCGAGCCTCTATCAGCCAGTGGTGGGACAGGTCCTAAATATTGTAAATAAATATCTATATCACTTTATATTCGTGGCAAATTGCTAATGCTCAAAGCATCGCCGGTAGTGAACTTTACATAACAGTAATTACAAGTAAATACAAATTCCATCTTTTTTTTACTTATTTTTATATAGGGTATAGCACTCACACAGGTACAGTCAAAGAATTAAATTCGATACCCACTTAAGATCGTATCGTACCGTCACTTTAAGAACTATATTACTCATGCGAAGGTTTGCCGATGATTCCCCTTACTGAACATCGACGCGTTAATTTGCTCAGTACTGACGGCTACTACGTGACGTCATAAAGCCATCGGCAAAGCTTCTGCGCACGAGTGACTTCTAGATCTACAAGGCAAAATTTCAAGTGCCAAATAGCACAAGATTCTTTTCGTACTGTAGCTGTCATATTTACCTTCTTTTTAGCAATTTTCTATACGTAGTTTTGTTGTTGCATATTTTCTGACAGAACTAACTTCAGCGCACCTTCTAAGTATGGTTGCATTGTGAGCGTAAGTGGGTAGGAAATATATTTCCCCGACTGTACAAACATATGAAATAAAACATAGAAGAGTGTTAATACGTTAATGTATTTAATATGTCATTCTCTAGCTGCTACACGTTATAAGATCATGTGATTTAAGACAATGTTGCCCTTTCAATAAATATGCAAATTACTATCTATTCTCAGCCATATTAAGATACTTATTGCTAGTGTTTGAAATTAAAAAGAATAACTCGACATTACTCTGATTTATTAAACGTGGTTATATAATATGATAACATTTTTCATTGAATAACTCTAAAATTGATTTATTTTAAACTAGCAATAGTTTACAACAGTCATAAGTCTTTATTCACACGTAGGTGTCACTTTGACAGACGTCACGGTGACAGATGTCAGATAAATTTGAATATACTAAGCGCAAGGAAGTGATCGGAGTAGCGTAGTACGTGGAGTTGATTTGGACACTGCCATCCATTATTAAATTAAATAAAAAAAAAAACACTCTTTCAAATAAAAATATAAGCTATCTGAAAATAACCACAGTGTAATAATTGTATTATATAATTCATAATTTGTCAAAATGAAATTGTATATGAACAATTACAGCCTTACAAATAAACGCGATAAAAAGTTAAAGTTAAGAATAAACTGAGTATAAACAAAATTTGTACTAATATTTCCTTATACTCAGTTTATTCCAAGTTTAACTTTTTATCGCGTTTATTTAACGCTGTAAATGTATAAAAATTTATTGGAACTAAACATATAATTGTATTTACTGTTTAATAGTTTATATTTTTATTTGAAGCAGCGTTATCAAGGTAATCGTTAAACTAAATCACAAATAAATCTGCAAACCCTCCACACGCTTAACACAACTTTGACAAGGAATAAATAAAAGTGAGTATTATATCGAAATGGTTATTAAACGTGTGATTATTCAATGAGAACTGACAACTTATTAGTCCTAAAGAATATGTGTTCAATTCTACTATGAATTAATATATTAATTAGGGACATGATGTAATAGCGAATCACAGATATGTCTGTTAGTGATCGTTGATGTACTGTGTGAGAAGGTGGATGGCAGTGCGGCGTGCGTGGGGAGGAGGTGGAGGTGGAGGTGGAGGAGGGTAGTGGGAGGGGAAGGTTAGTGCGCATGTCACGTGCGCACGCGTCACTTGCCCGCGCGCGCGGCGCACTTCTTCTTTTTGCGCTTGAAGAAACAGCAACACCTGGAATAAACGGATTGCCTACATGACGATTTACAGAGTCTGCTTGTGGTTAAATTGATTGATATTGGTGTTATCATATTTATTAAAAAGTACAAAATTTATATGCTTTAATAATAGCAGATTAATAAAACTCATTCAACAGAAGTAAGGATTCTAATTATAGTAGATAATAATCGCAAATAAATTTCAATACTACTAGCTTGTATTTACTAGGATTAAACTAAGAAAGTATGTAATACATGACGAAAAATAAATAAACAATGTAACGAAAATAGGAAATGGCACTTATTCTTTACTTCAAAGTTAAAAGGATAGGTTCAAATAAATAATAATAAAAGACAACACAGGAGATCAATATTAAAAAAAAATACAAATATTAAGTCCCACTTTTTCTTTAAAAGCTCCATTTTTTACTAACGGAAAGTACATCAAGTTATCCATTTGACCTCCTTTGTCGTGCTGGCTTAAAATAAAAAAATTAAAACTAAAATAAAAAAAATAAAATCGTCCATACAGTTGAAACACTGACTTGGTGTCGTCGACCACATCGACCTCGTGGTGCGGCTGCGTGATGGGCGTATTGCTGTGCCCCGCCGTCGGGTCGTCCGCGCCCAGCTCGCCGTTCGTCGAACTCACCACCTGACGGAAACATACCTCCTATACCATCATTGCTTCCCAAATATCACCTCCGATGACGTAACGCGTCACCTGCGTGTGTCGCCTGCGGTAAATATTGGCTTGTTCCGTTAACCTAACTAAATTTACCTAACCAGTTAGGTAATATTTTTTTTTTTTCGTTATCGTAGTAACTGGTTAGGTAAATTTAGTTAGGTACACGAAACAAGCCAAATATTTCACCTCCAGAGCATACATATGTCAACGATTAACATTTGACGTGATGACGTCATATACGAAACATCTATGTCAATGAAAACGCAAATTTTTTATAACAAGCTCACGCGGACGTTAGCCTAATAGGTTTGAAAGCATGTATGACGTAAATTGTCACAGCACGGTCATAAAACCGCATATTTTACATGTATTTTATGTTGTACATTTTTTTACGCTACATCTAAAGTGTTTTTTTTTTAAATAATAATTTTTCCTATCTTTTTGGTAGTTAAGTTTAGTGAGTGTACATTTAGCGACATAGCTGATTTAGGGGTAAGCAAGGAAACGAAAATCTACACATCAAAGATTGTTAAACACAGACTACGACAAAATTTATTCTCAAATCAAATCCACCTCGCAAAAATAACTTTAAACACGTTAATAAAAAACTACAATAATTAGAAATTTTTAATTATTCAAAACTGAAATTTCATGTTTTCACAAAGACAAGATTCTTTATTTTTTAAAACATCACAATCAAAAATTATACCCAGAGTTTTAGGTACTGCCTAATTCACGGCATACTTTTCGCCTAAAGAACCTTAAGGACAATACATTTTTTTTATTTCTAATGCAAGTGTATAGAAGCAACCACACAACACTGATATAACACAAAGCCCGCCATTCATATAATAAGCTTGTACTCAGATACTTGTTAATGTAAAAACGAACCCAATGTACCGTTAAATGAACACATTTAATCGACCAATGAGATTTCCTAGAACACATAGACTAGGCATTCAAAACATTTACATTAATGTTATTAAGAGGTTGTTATACGTAAGGAATAAATTAGATTTTTTTTTTATTAAACTGTTTTAAAAATTATCTCGCCATTTGTAAGCTACATTGTGACTGAGTTGATTATCTAAATTTTTTAATGCAGCGCGGAAGAATTCGCGCGTAAAAGCTAGTCCTGTCTTGACAAAATGAGTTATATTAAAGCAAATGCTTAAATAAATAACTGATAAAAATATAAGTAAATATGATATTGGTTAATAAAACACCCCAGTAAATATTCATCAGATAAAATACAATATAATGATCGATTACATGTGTAATTTTTTTAATATTCTCATTTGCAACACAGGCAACTGTGCAAAGCTAACCACTGAGCGACAATAACAAAGCTTCACCAAGCGTTTCCACTGCCGAAACATAGCTATCTCTAAAACATGTTTAACCAAATGTTTCGTCAGTGAAAACTCAAGGTCATGCAGACAGTCACAACAAGGATTGTCGCAAAATGTTCACAACTGACCGTGGAAACGGATCCGGGAAATTTCACATACCGAAAATGCTTATTCTTCAATAGCTAAAAAGAAATAAATACACCAAAATACATTTATGTGTAAAGGAAAAAAATTTAGATGCATCGAAAAAACATGCAAACACATAAATAAAGTACCAATTTAATTAAAAAAATAATTGTAAACTGGCAACTTGTGTTTTATTATAGAAACTATTCGTAGTGCTTAAAAATTTATGTAACGTGCTAATATATAAATAGCTAATAATAAAACACCGTAATACATAGGTGGTTTGTGTTGAGCAATAACTATCAAAAACCTAACATTTTACTGATACAACCGCACCCCAATGTGTAACGGATTTCATGATTTTACGATTAAAAACATGTTTTTAATCTAATGATTAGAAACATGTTTCTAATCTAATAATTAGAAACATGTTAGGTAATCCTTAAAGAAACATGTTTCTACTCATTTGTACATATAATCTATGTTTGTTTCTTACCTGTACAGATCCATGCCTATCAGCTGGTGTCAAATGTCCCGCAGTTAGCGGCGTCGCTTTACCGCTGTGAGGCCAGTTACCGCCGGTATTGGCAGTGCCACCCGTTCCAGTATCTTTTACGGCCCCCTTAAAAAGAACGAAACATCTAAACTTCAAAAAATACACAACTTAGTTCAACTATAGAAGAATGTGTTATAAGTCTATTTTTTTGGGTCGTTGGCTTATCCTGTAGGGATCACCATACATACAATTGTTTTTTACTAGATACTGGTCATTAGCATTTAACCATCACAAACACAACAAAAAAAAAACAACAAAAAAATCAACTATGAAAATGATTGATTCCAGGGAGTTAACCCGAGCAGTGTAATGTCGCATACAACTCTATTCCGTAGATTCATCTAAGTTGCAACAGACAAAAAAAGGACAATGATCACTCGCAAAAAAACCACAGACAACAAGACGAGTGCAAACTAGC
>NW_013525805.1:85448-88422 GCF_000836215.1 Papilio polytes
AAAAAAATCACAGACATTCAAAATTATTAACATCGAAATCTCTTGTTTTACTAATTTAATCAGGAATCAATTTACATATTGATTACATAAAAGACAAACATACTGTATGGACATTTACACATGACATGAAAGGTGAAGAAATCTCTACAAAAATGGGGTTGGCAGTGAAGACAAGAAAACCAAAAAACATTTCAAACCTCGACGCATATCAGGGCCGCCTCATCATCCTCATCCAAACCAACAATATAATCACACAATTCATCCTGCACCCACAGAAATACTAAATCAATCACCAACACTGATATACCAAAAAAAAAACAATAATATTAATTTTCAACAAAATTGGTGCGAAATAACATTAGGCTTAATTTTAGTCCCTTTCCCTTTACCACCCTTTCCATATAAAGAGGATGGGAAAGCGGAAGTGGATTTGACGGTGGTGGAAGCAAAGGAAGGGGAAATGATCTCTTTATGTGCGTCTCCTCCCCTGTCAATTAGTTGTAGGTAACGCATCTGCAATTGCGGATGTTTGTAGCAGCACTCGCTTTCATTTGACAGCTTACTCGTTTACAAACTTATATTACAAAAAAAATCTGACATATTGAATCTGAAAAATTTCTTGTATTTTTATGTTACTGTATGTTTTTAATAACTAACCTTGTGGAAAGGTTGATGTCTATCGCGGTTGGGAGATACCACGATCTCGTGCCCCGTCTGGATTGATCCCACCGGTGTCGACTGCAATGCAACACAATTAGTGAAAACATTTCAATTTAATATGCAAATCTAAAAAGTAACTAACATACTTTTTACCAAAAAAAATAGCTTCACTTAAATACTACAAATTATTACTCAATTCCATTTCTAATTACAAAGAATTCATTAAATTAAATTACATCAAAGTAACTACAAATTTTAATAACAAAATTGTAATTAAAAAACATTACCAAAGTAGACTAAAGAAATATTTTTCAAGATATTGAGATACTATAAAAATATATTGCATACTCCCTATTATATATTTTCCTAAAAAAAACATTTAACAATTATCTAGTAAAATAAACTACCACACACAGAATTGTAAATCTCAAAGTAGACTCTTAGTCATTACTAAGAGTCTACTTTGAGATACCCCCATTGGGTTAAGTAATTGACATAACAAACATAATACTAACCTTGTCAGATTTATTTCTGACAATATTAGATGGCGGTGCGTTGCGCAAGATTCTCATGACGTGCATATTGGCGGGCTGTCGCCGGACAAAAGCGGTAAGCATGCGACATGCAACACTCCCTCTTAGTTAACACATACACCAACAGAAACAATCAACAAACATCAATACAAGAAACAAAACAAATCTTAACAAAAGTTGAAGAAATCTATACTAATATTATAAAGGGAAAAGATTTGTATTTTTTGATTTTTGTATGTATTTGATTGACGAAAAAACTACTGGGCTGATTTAAAAAAAATCACAATCAGAGAGGTAATTTATCTATGTGTACCATAGGCTGTATTTTGTATTATTTTTTTATTTCACGCGAGCGAAGTCGCGAGATACAGCTAGTCCTATAAAAATATTAGTAAAAAAAATCAAGAAAAAACTTTTTGTTATTTCTGAATACGGATTAAAATATCGACTTAAACATTTCGATATATTTATTATTTAAAAGTTAATTTCTAAGTTTTCCTGTAAACTAAAATCTTAACTAAAATATAATGAAACTAAGAATTTATTGAATTTAATGATGTTTGTTGATTTAACCCTTTAAAAGTAAATTAATAAGCGGTTAAAAATTATATTAAAAAAACAACATTACACAGAAACACAAATTGTAAAGGGACAATGTTTATTTTTATAGAATACTATTAATAATAATAATTCCTATAAGTAACAAGGTTCATAGAAATGCCAATTTTATTCTAAATTATTATTAGAAATAAACATAAGATAATTTAGTGATAATAAATCGTAGAATGTTTCAACAGACCAATAACATCAGATATTATCTTTTACTTTAAGTAATAAAGGAAATTGTTAGTAGATACAATGAACTTTTTGTTACACTGAGTTTTCATTGTCGTAAACCTGTATAACAACAATAAATGAGATAAGAATATTGTTCCTATACTAATTTACTAAAATGAAAATTCACCTTTAGTGATACAAAAGTTTACTATGTTTTTATTCATTTTCTATACTATATTGAACTATTAATATCAACTTTTGCTTGTAAAAACTTCATTAAATATACTATGAAATAGACAAAATAAACAACACTAAATAGTGTTTCAAAAACAACAAAAGCAAATTTAGTTTTTAACATAAAGCTCATTGTAATATTAGTGCCCCATCACTGTTAATTTATAAAATAAAATTAGTTAGAAAATTATTTAATGACTATGACCATGTTATGATTTTTTTAATTAGTGATTATTGAAAGCGGTCAAAGCTTGGTGAATCAGCGATTTCATGAAGAACATTTAGTTAACATCAACTAAATTACATTAAGAAGTGTTAAATAAATAATGGTACATTTTATAATGATGTCGAAGCTTTAAAATGTTGTTTAAGAGTTATAAAAATGCTTGAAAATTTAAAATGTTCAATCAAAATTAATAAAAAATAACTCGGGGTCCTATATCTTAATTTTATATTTTACAAAATATACCGCTTTATAAAGATGAGTAACAAAAAGTTTTATTTTAAATACAAAACTATATTAATTGGATAAGGTTTTTATAAATAAAAATTTGCATCTTGAGGTAAAAATCAGCTAAAAACACTATAAGAACCCCGAGTCAGATATCTTTTATGTCATTAGAGTTTGATAGGTCAACTAATGGATAACGAAAGAATTTAAAATCAAGTCAAGCGAGCGTGAGTAGGCTTGCGATGTCAAAGCGTGGGCTAACTTGGGCTAGCGTGGGCTAACGTGGGCTAGCGTGGGCTAACGTTGTGTAAGCGTGGGC
>NW_013525805.1:89123-90710 GCF_000836215.1 Papilio polytes
GTAGGGAGAAAGGGCAAGTTCATGATAATGTATTGTTAGGGAATCTGACGGTGACCTTAAAAGTTATTCTCGCTAAATTAGGACATTTTTATTTATCTGTTGTTATACTGACCTCGATCGGTGTCGCCCGTTTGGTATCGCCGATTTTTTGGTATCGCTCTTTAAGTGTATCAGCTTTTAATCCCTGCCAGGGTAAGGAACCACGTAAAAAATACATAAACATATGCCCGAGGGCTTCTAGGTCGTCGCGTCTCGATTGTTCTGGAAATAATTAAATTAACTCATTAATAACAATGAAAATTTTTGTGGCATTGATTGTGTTAAGTACATATGAACTTAATATGGGCCAAATCGTGTTTAAACTAATTTTCTAATCTATAATAGAAAGCGAATGCAAAGAAATATCTTAATAGTTTATTGCGGTAATCTGGCCTTAACGGTTTTTAAAAGAAAATTAACATTTTGAACGCCATTATAACATGGTATAATAAATATAATAAATAATACAGACAAAGAGGAAAAAAGGCTTACCTTTCCCTAAATGTGTATTTATTGACATGTATCTCGCGGTCCCGGTGAGCGACTTGTGCTCCCGATATGGGATATGTTTGTTTGTCTCTAAGTCTATATATTCTTTGGCCAAACCGAAATCTGAAAACAAAAAGAAAATCTATTAAATATTTATGTAACAATATGGAACATTGTGACGTCATGGTTTAGTAAAAAAACGTCAAAACGTGCTTTTATTTAACTTAAAGATTTATTAACACGTGAAAGGTCTCTGGCTTAGCTATTAATAGGTTATATTAAATCCCGCGACGGTGTCTGCCCGGCGGCGGATTGCGAAGACTTATCGGTCCCCAAGGCGTGGGCTAAAAGCCTCCCTTCTTATCTATTTTCATCACTTCAAGTAAATTGAAAGATATATTTAGTTTTGCTAGTTGTCATCGCAACCACAGAGGACTAAAACTTGACGATAACTAAGATTGAATGTTTTACGATAAAATATGTAAAAATACATAATTCAAGTAGAAAAACCAGCAGACAGAATACAGCATCAAACTGAATAACTAGCTAAGTTTATTTGATGACAAAATCAGATTGGCATCCCCTACTTTTCTTTGAAAATAACTGAGGCAGCAATAATTTTTGTACAAATGACGACAAATGTCTGTTATATTGTAACTAGACAAAGAAAATTTAGATCGATAAATTAGAAACAGTAACACGAGCAAGTCGAAGTGAAATTGCGTTAGATTATGTAAAAAAAAAATATTCTCAAAAAAAACAGTACACTAAAAAGTAACGAAATAATTCCTTGAAAATAGTAAACCTACCTTATTGTAAGTGTTATGTCTATATTGTACAATTATTTTTACTTTGATGTCGGTGTCAGCCAAGGTATGCAGTGATGTTTCTACGTTAGGGTTTCCATATTTTTACCATAACAATTGACAATTGAAAGTATAGTAACAATTAAGTAATGAATCTACATTCACTGACACCGACTTCAAAGTAAAAATAATTGTACAATATAGACATAACACTTACAATAAGGTAGGTTTACTATTTTCAAGGAATTATTTC
>NW_013525805.1:92176-98195 GCF_000836215.1 Papilio polytes
AAAAAAAAATAAAAAAAAAAAAAATATACCGACGAATTGAATACCTCCTTCTTTTGGGAAGTCGGTCAAAAAGAAAACGAATTGCATCATGACAATATAAACTGATCGACAGAAAAGAGTATTTCCGTAAATGCACTCTAAAATACATAGATACGAGATGTTACGATTGGCAAATTTGAAAATTGGAATGTATTATAGAAAGAGAAGGGAATATGTAGGCTGAGAGGGTCGTATTCGTCTTATGACTTAATAAGACAATGCGTATAATCCACCTGTGAAATAAAATAAGTCAAATTAAGATGTTATAGCCGATTACATGCACTAAAAAGGGTAACCACTGAGCAAAAAAATAACGGATATCTTTAAGTGACAACGTTAGCCCACTTCCATGTTTGTATTTGAGGTTAATTAGCAATTTGCTTGTCCCGAATTATCCTCAGATCTATATAGGTGACATTTACTAAAAGGTCAAAACGTTTGAGATTTTTTTATTGACTATTTCGATCTCTACAACATTTTTGATATACAAAACTATCATTATATCTTTTTACAATTGAACATAAGAAAAGTCAATACAACTTTCACGTTATATCCACAATCCTAACTTAAATTCTAGTAAGTGGTAAATACGTGACTTTTAGTTTATATTTACATAACCTACAAAACTCTCAACAGTACTAACACATTTATAGGTTACACAAAAAAGGGTCACTCTGGAAACCCATTTAGACTTTCAAATCGAAAGCCGTTAACGTTCTGCCGCATCGTATTTTAGAAGACGAATGGAATCCTATGATCCGAGCTGCAGCTAAAATGGATTAAACTCTACACGTACGTCGAAACGTACGAAAAAGAGTTAAACGGAAAATCTAACAGAGGACGTTACAGTACAGTCCGAAAAGAGAAAATTCAATTTCAGTACGAATGCATCTTCATGGCTATGCGTCAACATGGTCAATCTTTTTATTAATGGCATTGATAAAATACGAGCAAAGATAGTAATAACTTGAGCATTTAAATTACAAATACCTCATTCTCAGTTGGTTTCCTATTACCATAAGTTACGCCTAAAAACTTATTATCTGTTGTTTTAAGGAGAATGAGTGGGATGGCAATATGTAAGTGTTTCTGCAACGGATACGTGGTCCTTGAATTTGGTCGCGATTGACCTTTGTGAAGGCCGTAATTGATTTCATCAACGCAGGACGATACTTCCGTTCGTGAACATCTACTCAATCGACAGTATTACGAACATGAGAACAAGAACATTACTTTTTATCTTCTTGTAATATTAGTCCGAATACTAAATTAATACTTCAAGCCGAGATAAAAAAAGATTGTAACGGTTTTGTCAATTCACAACTTGATAGCGGCTTCTATGCACTGGCATATTTTTTTATTTTACATTCGTGTTGTCGAATCTGAAGATTCTCATATTTAACGAAGCAAAAAAAATATACTGGCATACAAACACCACCTATTTTATGAAACCAAAGTGAGCCTTGGCCTCCAACAATAAGAACCCTTTTTCCGTGCACAGCCCCGCCTTGGTCCAGTCTACGATTTGGAGTTCCTGCATCCACCTCAGTGGTAGACATAGAGAAGCCTACCTCATTCCCTAATATAGCTATACAATAGGATATAGAATCTCCTAGTATACTCCTCTACTCATGTAACTTAAACCATGTCTTCTATCAAGAAGCACCTTTAGATTTTAAGATCGTCAGAATTATGATAGTCACCGTAAGTTTCTGTAACTACCCGAAAGCTAGTAACTGTAGTATACATAACTAGTATAGAGAAACACCTTCGCTAACATGCGGTTAGCGAACAGTGTGGTCAATACGTGAAAGTGTGAAATGCAACCATACAACGTGTGAAATGCTGTACAAAACATTACTTTCTGTATTAACAATAAATAACCTAGAATCACCACAATCCTAGAGACAAATCCAACAAAACAAAGTCAGTATTACCATATCTATCTTGAATAAATTCAAAGCCTTAGCACTGCGGTAAAAGTATGCAACTTTACATTTAAAAAAAAGAGATAATTTGAAAGAACTTCCATTACATGTTACATTAAACATAAGCACCGTGCACTTATACTGCGACAAACTTCATATAAAACGAGAGCAGAGAAAACATCCGATTTATCGCGCATAGCGAGATATTATTTAGCACTTTATACGTGGTTCCCACTTACAAAAATACTTGTATCTAACATATTGCCATCCCTCTTATACGTTTGAACAAAAACAGAGATAACTATGTTATTACAAAACTCTCAGCGGTAGAAATGCACGGGTTGTGTTCAAGAACGGTCAATAAAAATTCAACTCACCAATGATGTGAATGACTTTTTCTCGTTTAGTCGATGCTCTACCTATTAAAAAATTCTCCGGTTTCACGTCTCGGTATATGAGGTGCCTCGTGTGGACATACTCGATGCGGTGCAGCTGAAAATATACAACAATAAATTAAAAATGGTATAATAAACTTAATCATGTTCGTTTGAAAGGTGATTGGGTAATATTAATGTTCGTAATACATTATAGTTAAAAAAATGTAGTCCCCTTAAAACTAAACCATTTACTAGATAGTAGGCTCGAGCCACCAGCACACAATTTGTTACATTGGTCAAAATAATATATTATCTCTGACAATCCAGATACAAATACGCGGTAGTATGTTACTGGAATTATACCTGTGGTCTAATCATTTGCAACAAAGTATTCTGCCGGTCCCGGAGGATAAAACGAGTCGTCATCCGGCCTTTAATTAGAATAACTGGCTACAAGAATCTTGTAATATCTATTATGGGTTACTTCATACAATTTAGTAACAAAATGCTAATACTTCAACAGTTAAGTAAAAAATTAGTAGTCACGCGCAAAACTACACGTTTAATTTCAAATACTAAATATCAAAAACTATTATGCGCGCGATTGTACCAAAACAGGGATATACTCACCAGCTGCATGGCGATCATTAATACAGTCTTTAGAGAGAAACGTCGGCCGCACAGATCGAAGAGATCCTCCAGCGACGGACCTAGGAGCTCCATCACGAGGGCATTGTATTTACCGCACGGCCCGAAGTAGTATACCTCGGGGATACCTTCCGCTGTCGACGGGGCTGAATGGACCACGGGCCAGGACAAGGGAATGGACGAGAGAGGAGGGGCGTAACAAATTAGTACTCACGTAACAACGAGCATTGCTCTCGCTTGCACACCTGCTCGACACAACACAATACCCGATAAACGATTAAAAAAAAACAGGTCAAAGCGCGAGAGCATTGCTACGCCAAACAAACAGAATAGTAAAACAACCCGGGTATTAACACCATGATCACGGGTTGTGTGCCCTCGCGAGATCGATAAGAAAAATTTAGTCACAATCGCATATCGGTTACGGTGTTGTGTCTAAAAAACAATCACCTAACTACAGTAGTACCAACGGTGGCTAATGGCACTTACAAGTTGCATTGCTATCAATAGAACCGTCTTGAGCCGGAACCTTCGGCCGCAATGAACGAATAGATCTTCTAGCGAGGGCCCTAACAACTCCATGACCATGGCGTTGTATCGGCCGCCACATGTTCCCAAGTAGTACACTTTTGGTATTCCCTCTAAGATACATATAACTGTCAATAATCCCAAACTACTAGTCATAACTACGAGTATTTACCTTACATATACGTAAAATAATATACTAAATTTTGGCCACTGTTCTATGTCCGTGCCAAATTTCACCGAAATCCATTAAGGCGTTTTAGAGAAGCGTCGTAACAAACATCCATCCATCCAAGATTAATATTTATGATATTGTATTAGTATGAAATATGATATATCGCGTTCAGTGAAGATAATTAAGAATTAATCACAAGTACTACACACCAATATCTGTTATCATATCTGATAAGTTTACTCATTTCTTTGAGAATTGGTTTTTGGAACACATAAAGCTCGCTCATAGTTTTTTTAATTAATCTCTTATCAAATGACGTAGAAACGTAAACAGAAAAATTTGCGATGTCATCTTTATTTTTTTAATTAGATAAAACAAGGTACTACAGTACTTTAAGATATATCTAGGTTATCTTATATGTTTTTGTTCTGCGAGCATACCTAGCTGTGGGAGTCAACTGATGAGAGATTGGACAAAACACTTATTGCCATCTCTTTCTTTCAGTGGGAAAACATAGAGATAACAATACATTTTTGTACAAGAAACGGTAACGAGCGGCATATCGACTCTCTCTAAAACCCTTACATATGGTCAGCTCTGACAGTTTGAACTAAAGAGTCAAACTGTGCGTGACAAAACTTTAATATTTTGTCACTAGAGTAAAAAAATCGTCACACAAACATATTGCATGTTAGTCAGCTATGCTAATTGGCGTGCTTATAAACAATTACCCGTCGTTAGCGGCCTTTGACGACGAGTTACGAGTACTCTATGAAAGTTACGTGATAATGTACAGTCGCGTGCAATATGCTATTTGCGAAAAAACTAAACTACAAAATAATTGTTATTCATTCTGTAGAATACTTTGGGTGTCTGGGAATGTAATGGACGTAAAATGTCATAGGATATTCGTTTACTCTGATTTTTTGTACATTCTACGGTTTCGGTTAAAGCCGGTTTGAAAAGGAAAATGTTTTCAATTCGTCTGTATAAATATTTAATTATAACAGGTAAAACAAGAGAATTATTGACTTATAAATTTAAATGTCTGTCTTTCTAACTTGTGCTATATATTTCACTATTTTTATTGTAAAAGAGGGTAAACGAGCAGTGGATCGCCCAATGCAATTTGATCCGACGCACATGGACATCCGCAACACAAGATGAACCGCAAAGCGTTCCCGGCCTTGTTAGCACTAAAATACTTAAAATTAACAGGTCATTTGTTAGTAAATTTATATCAATAGTATGTAACATTTATGTACGCGACTGTACATTACGAAACCTACAAATACGTAATACTCACCGTGCGTGCCTAGTAACTTGTAAAATCGGTACTCTAGATGTAGTTGTGGAGCCTTGGACTTCATAGGCTCCATCTTAATCGCTACATGTTCATTGTTGTAGAGGTTCTTCCCTGAGAACAAAAGAAAAACAATATTATACAAACGTCCTCTCTATAACGTCATTAAATAGTTAATTTATGGGCGAGACTAAACAGCTATGTAAAGGCATTTGTACACAAAAATGGATAAGAAGCGTTGCTATCTTGTCAAAAAAAAATATAACAATTTAATCGCTGAAATATTAAAATTCGATATTTAAATGATTCCGTCTCCATAAAGACATTACAGTTTACGTAAAACAAAACGAAAGCGTTGTAACGCGTTGTCTATTATTCTCGAACACATATTTCATGTGTATAAAATTATTCAATGTTATCAACATCCTTACTTCTATAAAAAGAAATCTTTATCTACTATGGGATTATCATTGTAATTGATAAAATTAAAGTCCCAACACATTTCTTCGTATGGTAACGTAACCGTTGTCACAACAATGCCAATCATTGAATTGATAAAGACGTGATTGATTTCTCTGCGATGTTTTGTTTATAAAAGAGTACGCAGAAAGTTGCGCACATGCTATAATTTCCTTCTCTTTGTTTTCGTATTCAGAAACCCAAGCATCTATACTAAAAACTTTACATTAATTCTATACTTACTATTACAATAAATAAAAGGAAAGATTTAATAGTTTATTGATAAACATAAAAGATAAAGCCATTTTAAATGTTTCCCAAAATAAATCTGTTTTATCAAGGCAAAAATCTTTACTTATTTCTATTTCAACACATATTATTCACGAGCGATCTTTGTAGAGATTCTTCGTCGCTATATAATATATCTTCTCTATTGGTGTGCGAGTGTCTTAACACTCAAATCTATTTGAATATCAACACAGGTTTATAGTGCGATGGTACTGGAGTGACGATCGTTAAAAATAGCAGGACCACTTCCAAGGTATACAATACCGGGCCATATGTC
>NW_013525805.1:98370-121762 GCF_000836215.1 Papilio polytes
AATTGTAGGCTCGGTTTTTGAAGAACCCAAGTGCATCGGTTTGGAAATACCGCCGAGGACAGACCGTTCCACAAAGCGGCTGTGCGGGGCAGAAAGTTCCGCGAAAACCGCAGGTTTGTGGAATGCCAGCCATCGACATGGTAAATATGGTACCTGGCGGTCTGTCGCGTCGTCCAATGACGAAACACGCCAGCAGGAATTGTTCCAAACAGCTCCTGGGAACACTCCCTGTGGTGATATTCCTCTCTCGCTTCTTCCACATTCTTACATATACGCTTACACGCTTAAAGGTTTCGGATGATCTTATTCTTGAGCACAACAATGTGAACGGTACATGTCCTCTTTGATAAGGTTTTATCACTTAGTTGAAATACATCTCAATGACAAGAAAAAACTACATTAGGACGTTAATAACAAAATTCAACTATTACATTTTAAGTAGGTAACATATGATATCGATTAAACAAGCATGGTTACTCTGTGACTACAATAACTAATTTATTTCTTCTACTTCGTCTATGTCTCACTACGTTAAAATTATTCATGATCGGCAAGGTTGCCACTATTGTTTGAATAATATAGTGCCATGACGGCTGAATAACCTAGTATCAAGTTTGAATAAAACGCGAGAAACTCAAGGTCCATCTATCCCTCAAATCAGTAACTAACAAATTGCAGTATTCAATCACTGATTTAGATTTAGTTTTTGAGTATATCAATCTTCACACGGAGATCAACAAAACCCTTAGTTTAGATTCCTTTTACAAAATCTACATTAACAGTGACAGTATACAAGTAACAACCCTTAGTGTGCCAGTAATACGATCGATAGTTCTACACTGACCCATTCTATTTAAATATAAATTCACGACGGATCCTCAGAAAAGTCAACGCATTGTTGTCATTCTTTCGCTGTACAAAAGGTTAACTATTCGTCGTACGAATATCATTGTGGAAATTCTTGCAGGCTTTTTTCTTTTCTTTGATATTGATAACTGAAACTATATAAATATACAACAGTCCATCATCATTTAGGAGAGATTAAATAAGATTCATAGATAACAGTTTGCTGTTTTTTTCACCATTTTCTGGAATATATCTTATTTTAGTAAAGTAATAAATCAAATGCAAAAATTTGAAGATGTTTGTTAGAAGATATCTTCAGAACGGATGTAAAGATTTGGATGAATATTGATATGGATCTAGAACACTAGACGAACGCATGAGCTTTTATTTTTTTTTGTTGGTCATCAAGTCACGAGCGACAGCCAACATTTAAAAAATTTGTTACTCTGTTAATTTTCATGTATATTGTTGACAAACGTTGAATCGATGACTAAGTTACTCATTATCATTAAATGATAATAGTTTTATCAACTGCCAAACCAACACAATAGCCTATAAACATAGCTGATTATTCAATACCGTAACAAATTAGCCTGCGGTAGAAACTGGTTAAATCATTGTACATGATTGACAAGTGCCGAATTATTTGTACACCACTGTTTAATCCATTTTTAAGGGGAATGTCGTGTTAAAACAATCAAGTTAAAACATAAGATCCGGCCTTAGTGTTTTCTCAACCTTGAGGTTAGACTTTATTTTTTATTTTTCTGTCGTTGCTATCACTTTGATATGATAAAAGTTGTGTAAAATAGTTGCACAACGCTGTGAATGCATTGGCAGTGGTTGAATGTCTGTCGATAAAACTAGTCCACCTCATGACGTCACGGCATTATACACCTATAGTGTTTTGTTTTTGGATTAAGAAACAGTTTAAGTTCTAATCATTGAAGACAAACACAATTTTAAGTAAGAATCAACTCTAGTTCATAACACTTTAAAAACTCAATACTATGGCCAGTATTAAGTACAGTAAAATAACATTGCTCTCAAAAAAATTACCGTATAATGTAAATCGTTGCAATTCCGTTCAAGTATTTCTTAGTAAAGTCGACGCCTGAATCACACGTTAGGGAGATCTCGGGTCAATGACATTGTGACTAATCACAACGCTCTATGCGACTGGAGAATGCTATAGTTCCGATCGATGGTGACGATGGAGTCGTAAAAAGAAACGTATTACATTTTATTATCTACTACCATTCAAACACATACATGTATGGTATTTTATCCTCATACCAACCACAATAATGAATTATGTAGCTAACATTTGCCCGCAACTTAATTCGAATTAAAAAAAAAAGTAAAACCTACGTCTTGTTTCGGAAAATCTACATCCGTGACAAATCGAGATCGGTTAAGCCGTTTTGGACATATATAGTAACAAACACCCATTTATCCAAATTTTCGCATATATAAAATTAATATGTTTATCTTCCTTTTAGCACAATTAGTGAAAACAATATGAAAATACATTAAACAATTTCTAAACTCTTCGCGAAACGATGCGACTAACATTTTTGATCTCAAAAGTTTGCATTTTACATTTACAATTGACTTCGAATGACATCAACAAGTTACATTTATAATCGTGTCTGGTGTATTAGTGACGAAGTCGGTAAAACTATAGGGATAGTTATAGTCTTCATAAATTGAAAGATCAAACAATCGTTATTTATTCACGAGTCAATATTACCGGAGACTTATATACTAATCCGGTTTAATATTGATCATATTTGAGTTATTTATTCAATTGTTGAATATTGTTTTTGAACTGATGCATTAAATAAAAGGTCAGGTGACGTCTAGCCGAGAACTGTATCCGACAGTAACTGACAAGAAGTATGAATACAGCCAAAGAGGTTGCATACTGGCCACCGAGATTGCATGGTTTGTTATTAAAGAGATATAGTCAAAAAGAAGAAAAAGAAGCATATAACGGTCAAGATGATTGATATAATTTCCAGAATAATATTGTAAATATAAAAGTTCGTATTTTTTTACTGCCGCGCTGTCAATAACAAGTTAAACAGTATACACAATAAAATATTCAAGGTATCATCGTCACTTTCCTTCCTTATGTCTGAGCCACGAAGTGTCTAGTGTGACTGAAACCTTACGTGTACAAAATCTATCATGGTGGTACAAATTAAATTTATAAACGCATCTTGTTTATATACAGAGTATTACGTGACATGTGTTTATAACTTCTGAGACTTCATGAATTTGCGTAATATAAACATTCCCATTTAAAGTGACAGACTTAGATTAGATCGTTAGTACACTTGTAAACTTGTCTGTAATGGTTACAGAAAAACATGTATTTGGGCTGTTCTATTTCTCGTACAATTCTCTAAATATACGGATGACATTGTAGTTGGAACTTAAACTTCAGTAAAAGTGTAAGCACGTCAATGTAACATTATTTAAAATATACTCTACATTACAAATCAGATTGAACTTATGTTGAACCATAAACTACGTAGTAATATGGCACTCTGACCGCTTAAGTGTAACTTGCTACTTCCGGCATAGTTAATGTAGAGTAAGTGTTAAATCCGTTTATGAAGTGTTTAACAACATCCATTTATGACCACAAAGCAGAGCGACAGTGGACTAATGCACTAGGGTACTAGGTTCGATATGGCATCTATTATTAAATAGCTGATACCCGCGATTTCGTCCAAGCAATATTAGGATAAAAAGTAGCCTATAATATGTCCGTCTATGTCAGCTACCCTTCAGTGAAAATTCAGTCGGATCGGTCCAGCCGTTTCGGAGATTACCCGAAACAAACACGGCTTGCGGACAGACAGACATAAAAAAAAATTTAAATGCGATTTTCGTTATCAGCAACGCAAATGTATCTTCCCGAAATCTGGATTTTTTTTTGATATTACAAAGATACTCAAATTTTATTATATGTAAGGATAGATGATGATACAATGAAATTTATCTTACTAATATTACCACTAAAAGTTAGTTACACTTAACTTCAGAGGAGTTGAACGAATTTAAATGAAATTAGAACCCAGATAAGGCAGTCTAAAATTGCGTATAGAAAACTATTTTTTAACTCACGCAAACAAAGTCGGGCGACTCATAGCTAGCTACTACCTTTTACTGCACTTCTTTATCTCGGGCAGGCGAAGATCAGCTCGAAAGTATCAACACAATAGTAAGACATCACCGGGGTCGTGTTACCTGACAATTCGATGGACTAACCTATTGTCCCGTTACAAGCAAAGACATCATATCGTTTCACTCTAAAATGAACTTTACGGTCTTATACTAAAGATCAATTTAGCTATTACAAAGTGACTTTAAAAATATCAAGATTGTTTTCGATATAATGAATAAAGGAGGTCTTTAGGTCACTGAAGTGGACCGTCTGAAACAAAACTCTTTGTTCGAATTGCCTTTTTCAGTGTTGTTCGGTATTTCGAAAACTTATTCCGTTTGTAATATTATACGTAACAGTAGTTTGTTGTAACACTTACATAAACAGCATTTTAAAGACAAGCACAGAATATCGGTTAAAAAATTTTAAGTCACAGGATTTGCTTCTTTGTTACTTGTATATTTACGATTGTTAATACTGAAAGAGCTAAATCAGAATTAACATACACATGTACATAGATGTGTGTGTATATACAACCAAAAAATCTTTGTAAGAATCTTATCTACGTTTTTGTTTGAAAAATGATAAACCGTAAATGGCTTAATGCGAATACTTCTAACATGGTACAGTTTCACCTTGTTCGTTTGTCTGGGTCAAGGTTCCCAAATTACTAAATTTACTGTTCATTGCTTAAACACACTTGATATCTAGAACCTAGTAGTCTAGTAGGAAATAATAATAACAATATAAACAACATTTACAAGTGTTACATGACTCCATGAATTGTAGTAGTACTTACTTTGCAATTCTGTCAGATATAGTTATTCGTTTTTGTTTTTTTTTCAAAACTATTGAAAGTGTGTACAATACTGTTGTAATACAAGTATTAGGACAGTGTAGACACATCGTTAAACATGAGCACAGCACACGTGCCGGGCCTAATGTCATTTTCAGTGACGCTAAACAGAATCCAATTCCCCCGGCGTTCAAACAAGCAGCCATACAATGTCACGATGCTACGATAGGAAACCTTATTATATGGTAATAACACTTACTTTTCCCTAGAGGTCACCTTACTAATGAATTAAGTTTTTAAATCTAATTTATTTTACTATACTCAAAGTAACAAGCATTTTGTTTAACAATTATAAAAAACGCGACTCACTGTACTATAGTGAATATTTCAAATCTAATAACGTCCCAAACAATTCGTACTACCACAATAAACCTAAATAAAAAATAAATAATCATACGCCCCGAAAAACATGAGCATTCTAACAGCATGACGTATATCTAAATATATTTCATTTGTTTAAGAAAAAATAGGATAAGTTATACGAAGAACCATCAACAAACAGGTGTTTCCCGTTGAGCCATTCAGCCCATAGGTTTTTTCCCATTGGGCTGGTTGAATCCATACAGTCGACCCAATGACCCCACTCCCTAAGTAATCCTCATCAAAAATACCTACAAACGTATTCTACGGGATACCTTTACTTTTGATGTTCGTAACCTTTGACTTCCTACTTTTTTCCCTTACTGAAGCGCTCGTTAACTTTATAAAGGCGGGCAACGCACCTGCGATTCTTTTACTGGCGGATGTTAATGGGTCAGTGATCTTTTACATCGGGTAAACCGTTTTACCTTTTGCCCCTTTTCTTCCATAACAATAAACTAAGAAAAGTGTAGCAATCAAATTTACTATACGATTCCAAACATTAATTAATAAAGCATGTATTCGTGTTTGTTTCATTTTGTTGAATTTTACACTTCTGATTAAAAAAAATCCCTTACAGAGATAAGAACGGAGGCATTTTATGACTTCACGAGTGAGAATACTGGCACCATACAATAAAGTTTCCATCGCCAGAACAAACAACATATTGTTCCCTCTCATTATCTTGCTGTAGAACTTCACTGGACTGATACTTGTGTTATCGTCTCTTTCATTTTCTTTGATAAAACAAAGACAACATGTGTCAAGCCTGTCGAAACCTTAGGGTTTCTAAGTTAAGAAAACAGAAATGTTAATGCTTCTACAGTATTTTTTCAATACAGTTGGTTTATATTATTTCTGGTAGACTCATAAAAACTTACTTTAACCTTATTATACTTGGATTTTCCTGTTTCATATGTAACTCAATGAAAATAAAGTATCTCATTCACACCGTCACAATTCGATTTTAATTCTAGCATTTTTATCTTATCGCACCAAATATAATCATTAAACGCCAGAAAGATTCAATTTATTAGTGACCTACACAACTTTTTGATTTTACTACACTTCATATAATTTCGTATTTGATCAAAAACTAAACTAACTCATTTACACAACAACCAAACGACTAAAAGTTTTGAGCAAAGTCTTCTAGCAAAATAAATCCTACAATTTTAGTAAGCCCTTGTTATGTAATACACTGCAGTCGTATGTATCTGCATATCCAAGTTGATTTCGTAAACAACACAAATCGAGGTGTCTCGTTGCTTCGAACCTAATCTGCAAATAGACCTTGCTCCGAATTACAAGAGTTCAACGTTACTCGGTCAATTGTCAACTGGAATGAAATGCGACATTGAACGACTTGCTTAAGCAGTTCAAATCTAAATCGAGAGATGCATCCAATACGATGCTAAATAAAACTTAAAAGATCACATCTGGATAAAATCGTGAAATAAACTATATTTCAGTTTTGTGCGATAATTAAAAATATATATTATATCTATGTATGCTATTTATGCTTATTAGTACAGAACGAAGTTGTTTAGTGAGTGATAATAAATTTGGGGGAAATAAAGGGGTAAACGCACCGCGTATGCGTATGCAAAATAATTAATGTTAAAGGAACAACTGACAATCCAATCGCATACACGCACGTCACTCCCCTCAAATAAAGGGTGCAAAGAATCGATACAATCATAACGCTGTTTTAATATTTTATGGACAGAATAAGAGTGCAGTAATTAGAAACTATTTAGTATCAAATAAAACTATTAAAATCTAGCAACTCCTACAAGAGTCAAATGTACAATGATTTAATTACGCACTGAATAGAATCGATCTATCGTACAATGTTATATCGATGTCTTGATCATCGATTACATTCACGCGAACACGAGCGAAATATGAAATCGGGATTATGCAAAAAACCGCAGTTACGTTAAAATAATAAAACCTAATGTATAGAGCCAGACAACTAATTTCAAGTGAGAACGAAGGTTACATTTTACAATACTAATTGCACTGGGGTCGTTACGAGATATCTCGTAGGGTAGATTTAATAATAGAAATCTACAATTGGCGTCCTTAGTGAACAATTAAATGCTGAGTGCGGAAAAAATCCTTGATTTTAACACCAATAACACCTTCGCTTTACATATATTTTAAACCAACAAGCTCGATAGAATACTCACAGCATAAAAAGGTTTAGTAACATTTTAAAAACATACACAGAAACATATCATACGATGTAATCCGAGAAACAATAGCATATTGTACAAATAGTCGCACTCACGGACAAAAAGACGTGAGCGTTGCATAAACCTCCGCTTCTAAATACATTTTACAACACACGTAATAAAGCAAGTCGAGATACAATACAACGCGGGACACGCTCAATTCTCACCTCCATTTTAAACCATCCACTTGACTCATTCATTATAATAAACCCTTCATAAGTAGACTATTAAGTGAAAGTCGACCATGTTGCATACATGAAGAATTTATAATTTTACTA
Source organism: Papilio polytes (assembly GCF_000836215.1). NCBI lineage: Eukaryota > Metazoa > Arthropoda > Insecta > Lepidoptera > Papilionidae > Papilio > Papilio polytes. The sequence continues at coordinate 106,129 of NW_013525805.1, forward strand.
TTAAACAATAAATTGATAATGTGATTATAATATCCCAGGACAGAGTAGACAGACATAAGTGAGATTTTGAGGAAATTAAAATACTAGAATTAGGTTTAAAGTATGTCACTATCCTATGGTCAACCAAAGCACATTTCTATGAATGGGTGCATTTCTACGAAGGAGGAGGCAAGGTAGTGAAATACAGCCTAAAATACTCATTAAAATTGGTGGAAAGAGATCCTTAGAAGTTTAAAATTTATAGTTCTGTTAGCTTTCGCCCGCGTCGCCGTCTGCGCGGAATTAAAAAACAAGCTTAATAAGTAGCCTATGTGTTCTTCCAGATTATGTTCTACATCTGTGCATTTATGGAGGTATGTTCAGCAGTTTAGGCTACAAACATACAACCTTCTAAACATTCCCATTTATGTTATAAGTAAGAAGTAAGACATAGCTAAGGTATATTTGTATCAAGAATGGTCGGTAGTGATAGTGACAACTCATTAATTCCGCAAGATCGGTTAATTACATTCGTCCGAGCGAGCGCGCCCGATGACCTCACCTTTGTAACAGAGGAAATGGGATAGTGGATGTTAACTGGACTGAGAATATTGGGTTGGAAGTTTCTTCACATTTTTATGAATACAATACAGCTATACGATTACATCAAGTAAGTAGAATTGTAAAAACAGTAAGCGAATCTTTAAAGAAGTGATTAGTCTCTTTAAAGTTTCTACTACATTTTTATTCATAAGATTTATCAATTGATATCAAGTTAATACCAGAAATACTCGGCTTTCATTATTGTGTGATAAAAGAATCAGGTGTAAGATTCCTGTTCTGGGAAAGCAACGAGAGTATTTCCACACTTAGTACCATCGACTTTCATACGTGAAAATCTCAGTAGCAGACATTTAAGAAACATATAAACTAGGCATAGTAATAAAAAATTTTCAACGGGAATATCTCTGACAGGAAACAGTTGTCAAGTTTACCACTCCGTTCGTCTCCTTGAATTAACATTTTACAAAATTATAATAAGCTCCATATTTTGTTATAAAATTAACTAAACAGTGCTGTTAACACTATCTGTTACTACACTAACTAAAAACTAAAACTAAAAATAACCTTAAAATAGAGATTATTAAAACTTTGAATTATCAATAATATTAATATATCATTAAGTACCACTCGAATGTATAGCCTATTTATAGATTTATTTTATTATTATAGTTACTATGTGGTAAAGTTGTGGATGGCACATCTACTCAACACTTTTGAATTGTACTGTATATTTTTTTTTCTTGTGCTATTGTTCTTTTACCCAAATAAATGAAAAAAAAAAAAACACTATTTTTTTTTGTTGATAGCCTTTAATAATAAATAATAAATCCTTTATTATTTCACTTTAAAAATTTTCACATTTCATGAGAGCCTTGACTCCCGCACTAGGTTCCCCTGTGCTGCAGGAGCCAATCCCTTTTATTATCCCCCAAATTATGGAAAAAATGTCTCAAGTGAGTAAAGTAAGCTTACTCTATATACATTGAATCTTTTTAGTGGAATGGAATGTGTTATTATTATTTAAAAATTAAAGTGAAAACGGAGACGTGTAATAAATATGAAAGATTGGCGGCGGGCCTCGTAAAGTATCCATTGAGGTTGCGTCGTCGATGTGTGTCAAGTGCATTCGGCGGACATCACTGACTCAGTTTACAACGCCGCGTGCGTTTAAGCGAGACCTCCAATAAAATATCTAAACCAAGATTATTTCAACAATCAACAAGGTAATTTAATTCGAGCAATACCATTGACTGTATGGCTACTATACAATAACAAATTTACGTGCTTAAAACGGAATCCTAACGGGATTGCCAATGCAATAATTTCCTTCTACAGTTAATATTTTGCTTGCCTCATTACCGTTAGTTTCCACTGCCAAAACACCTGCACGAAACATATTGTCCCTCTAATTCTCTTTGGAGAAAACAGACATAAAAAGGTTATTTCGTGTGTTTATGCAGTATACTAGCTAAGATAGAGACCAAGAAAACTAATCTAATGACAACACTTTACTAATCTCATCAATTTGCCCTTGTCCCCAAGGAGGCTCTAAACTAAATCTAAAACCGCTTATACATAAGGTCGCATTGGAACGGATACATGCGCGCGAAAAACATTACCCGCCTTTTGGGTCAATCTGGTAAAAATAACGGTCATGACTACACATACAGTTCATCTCAAATATTGCAAGCCATTCAAAATCGACCGCGTGCCTTATTTCCGCTAACAACGCATCTAATATTCACTTAAACTTCAGAAAACAATATAAACGTGAGACTTGTGTTTTTTTTTTTTTAATTTTCCGGTTTTATCACGAGGTGAACAAAACACAACAAACGTAAGGTCTTTATCCTCCGACGTAATACATTGCATAATTTGCATTACTTCATTCAGTAAGAAAAACGCTTTAAACAGTTCATTACATATTAACCACATGCAAAAGGTACATTAACATAGAAATAACTTAAGTCTTGATAATACTTAGTTTTCATTCAACTTCCTATTAAAATATTACTTAATATTACATTAAGTAAGCGAAATCATACAAATTACTACTAATTAAATACATTAATTTGCTTAACAAACTTTAATTAAATATATTAATTATATAATTTAATTTTTAGTCAAAAATAAAAGTCATAACAAACCTAGGTATGGACTACTTTTCTAAACGCGTAAAATAATAAATTAAAACTTTATTTATCATTGCAACAAATGTAATTCCTAAACATCAAATGTGCCTAGAGATGTTCAATTGGTAGGGAAATTGCACGATTTTAAGTGTTATGTTTTACGTATAATGTACTGCAGAATTTGCGAGACGTAAAGGGCAAGGTCGAAGCGAACAAAAGCAGTGAGGGGCAATTGATTGATTGCATTATACTGTACCTCACTACGACTAAGAGGTCCACTTCCTCTTTTTAAGGAAGTATACGTCACACTTAATAGAATCAAAAATATCAAAGCAACATAAGAAGGTTCTACTATAATACTGAAATAATTTAGTCTAAAATATACCTTCTCAATTCAATTAAAATCCACAAAGGTTCACTGTTTATCATGTCATTAAAATAAAAGACTATAGAATACCATATTCTTATTAAATACTGCATATTTTTTTAATTTATCGAAAATAACGTGTAAGTAGAAATGTACGACTATTTTCTTATTTGAACTATAGACAGACTAACACGATACGATATTTCAAACCACCGAGCGGTCCAAAAAAAACTGCTAAAAACGACTGTATAAAAACATATACCTGTCTCTATATTACTTTAATATGAGAGGGACAACTACATGTTTTGTACAATTAGTTCAACAGACAACACCGAGGGTAAGTGGTGTTATTTATCGATGTACTTGTACCTGAGTTTGTCTAAATATAATGACTTACCGAGCCTAAGTTCGCCAAAGTTGCCGCAGCCGATCTTCTTGCCGACGCGGAAGTTGGGCCCCACCATGAGCACCCCCGAGGAGGAGGTGACCGAGTGCCGCGACGTGTGCATCGCGCTGCTGCCGCCCACGCCGCGCCCGCCCACCGCACCGGTCGCGCTGCATACATACAAAAACCTTAGTAAACTGCAACCAACAAATATCAATGTCGAAGAGTCGTTAAGTGTACAGTTGTGTCCCTTAGGATAGATTCAGCTCTGTGTGTTTAAGTAACCATTATAGTCCCAGCTAACTAGAGACTTTTTACCGACTAATAGTTTGATCAGGTCGGGCTGTCTAGCTAAAATTGTGCTCACTTCTACACATTTTCATACTGATCAAGCAGCCAACTAAACTCTTAAAGTCTGTAGTGTGCAGGGGCTCTGAAACGTCTTTGAATGTTACTATCAAAGATAAGGGTGGTCAGCCCTAAGGTATCTTTAAACTGAGTAGTCATTGGTTAAACATCACATAACAATGTAAACCTTTTTTTGAGAAAAACTGATACCACAACATCATTTATGTGAATGTTTCCGCAATGTGAACTCACGGTATACCAATTTAGTTACGTTCGACACAAAAGGCCTCTATTCGGGAACTATCACCTTCAAAAAGGTAAAAGTAAGTAACTGTCAATTTATCATAAACAATATGTTAAACATTCAAGATTCATTGCAACCTCAAAGCAGTGAATTAACGCTTAATAGTATGTTACGTAGTTATTGACAAATAAGCTCATATTTTAGCTGTAATTCAATTTTACCTTCTAATATAGAACATCGTGACAACACGATGACTGCTCTGATAAAGTGCAGGCAGTCAATGTGTTGCCAAAACTGCAAACCTGGAACATTGCATTGGCTAATGTCTCAATAGCACAAAACCTACTGCTTCCACTATCCACTAGTATTATGAAAGCCACATGCAAAAGAAACATCCCGGACCACATCTTCACTAAGTCTAGGTGGGATTGTGATCAAGCACTGATTCAGATATGATTAAAAAAATATCCTGAACACACCTTATAGAGAGAACCAAGGCCCAAGGGTTTGAAATGTCAATTGAAAGAAAACGCTAAAAAAAATTCCTTATATAGGGCAACAGTGAGATAGGTCACCTTTAAAATTGATTATTCAGATGACGCACTGAAGATTGAAAATAACAATCCATAATGCATTTTTTTCAACTTGTTTTATAATGCAAATATTGTGGGTACACAAATTTTACAAACAATATCTACTCCTGTAGGAATAAGGATAAATATTGCAAACTAAATTATTAAAAGAGAACTTCTTAATTTCCGATTTAATGGGAAACTTTAGTTTAACTTCTTGTTACATATTTTTTACACCTTATATCATAATTGATAGCAGGAAAAAAATCAAAAGCAATATGAGATAAAATGATAAATCAGTATTGTAAATGTGAGACAGCATGAGTTAGATAAAGGAACTAAGCTGATACAACTTCAAGAGGAGCAATCTTAGTAAATCAAGATACTGAACAACCCATTCTTGGACATTATTGGTTAAAGCAATCCTTGTTACAAACTATTATCTTTGGGCACAGATTTATGTAAAGAAAACCAAGTATTATAGTGTATCCTTTAACACTGACCATAAGTTTCTTAGTTGATAAACATATAAAAAACAATCAACTATCAAATACATGCAAATCGTAACTACTACCTACTCCTTTTTCAGGATGGAATGAAAAATTCAGTTGGAACTGGCTTTCCAGCTTGTGAAAAAACCTAGTATTATGATAGTATTCTGTAGTTTTTGCCTTGTAAAACATTTCTCAGAACAAATAATGAACCATTACATTTTTTTTATTTAAATTAAAATATTTGTTATAGTTAATATTGAAGCATGCAATGAAATCATTGTCCAGTCTGTGAGAGTGCAGAGACTGCAGTGATTCAGCGACCGTTATTGGCATTGAGTCAAAAGTGAAAGTCTGCCCCTACCTACCGTGTTATACCTGCCTAACTGAAACTGAGAATTAACCGTAATTTGTTAATAGCTATTCAAATAATAGCAGAGTGAGTCACCATAGGATTTGTATTTCTTTCTTGAAAATTGTAGTATATAAATGCAATTAATATACAAAATCATAAAAAAGGTTTGCATACACATAACTGTATTACTCCACTGTCATGGAACCTTTACACATACTTTTTTTTTTATAGTATAAGGTAACAATCATCCACCGGAATTCGCCAAAATAGGAAAGCGACCACTGCCCATAGACATTCGCATCTGCAGATGCATTGTCTTTAATGAACAGAGGAGTGAATGCAAGGATATTTTCCGTCACTTCCCCCACCAACATCATATCATCACTTCTGCTAGTAAAAAAGGGGTAGAGAACTAAAATTAGGCATCAGGGATACACACTTATTAGAAAAGCAAACACAGAGTGCACTTCATGCCTGTCTTCTGTGTGATTGTTGTTTTGCACTGGGCAGTCATTAATGTAACAGATGTTATAGTACACTCAACCACTGTTAAGTTGCTGTCTCTGTTTTATCAAAGGCAATGAACGGGATGGCAATAAGTAATACAATTGTTGCAGTAGTCGAAATCCACTGGTACATATATCAATGTATTAACACACCAAACAAATTTAGTTTTTAAAAAACTTTGAGGTTAAAATTTACTTAAGTAAACCTTTTTAAATCAAAGCAAACATCTTTTTCACTCATAATATTAAAGTTAAAACCTATAGGTACAACCTCTGAGTTATTTTACTTGTCTTAAAATAACAGTTTCCTATTTGCTTCTACTATAAAAATATTGCTTTTTACAAATCTTGACACATTTCAAAGCATCACTTCATTAAGTTTGAGGGTTATTAAAACTTAATGTAATATATAATACTTACAATTTCCTATGCATAATTGATGTTCAAATAGTTTAAAATTAAATAATCACAATGAATCCTAAACATTTTTAATAACTTTTATATAAAAAGTAACAGAAATCACTTGTCAATTTAGTTGACACTGGCTGAGCACACTTGATTTTAACTATAAACAATAACTTCAAAAGACATCTTTAGATGAAAATAAATGAAATTAAATTAGCAAGCTTTGTGTATAAATGCTTCACATCAGTAAGAGATAGCATGTTCTGTTCTTATTAAGAAGTGTTATCAAGGGTATTGTGATATAAGATGTTTATGTGTTGTGATTCATTCCAGTATTGATACTGAGACAGGCCACATTTTAACTGTTACAAAATCATATATCATTTATGTAGATTGCATAATTATAAATAAAACTAGCATTCTGCCGCAACTCCGTCCACATGAAATAAAAAAAAAAAACAAAATAGAGTAGCCTATCCTCTACATATATGCGAAATTTCATCGAGATCCATTCATCCGTTTAGGCTACAAACTCTAACAAACATCTATCCATCTAAACTTTCGCATTTATAATATTAGTAAGAAGGAAGATTAATAAATTAACACTTATGTTCATAACTTTGAGGTGTAAGCAGAAATGATTTAACATACATAATGTGTTCTCTATATTAGTTTTCAGTTTTAAGGTCTATAAAAATCACTGAAGTCCATAATGTCCGTAGGGACATTGTATGATAAAGTGCAAATATACATCTTACAAAATTTCCCTAGGCTTCCTTTTACTTTTAAATCCTCCTTTGTCCCATTTCAGTCTCAATCAATGTAACAGAATCTGGTTTTGAAATAATCATATTTGGATTTTAGTTAAAATATTTTTTGTAATCATTTCCTTCTATACTAGGTTAGAAAATAATTTATTAAAGTTTATAACAAAAGTATAGTCTCATTCAATAAGAGATTGTTTATGGATTTCTTTCATGTTCAAGGTTATTTACTCAGAAAAGTCATTTAAAAGATAAAATTACTTTTACACATGCATTATGGTTTACATTAGGACTTGAACCTGCTGCCCACACTATAATTACACATGACTTTTAATTTACTTTTATAAATCCATACATTTAGTATTTTAAAGAAAATAAACATGTGATCTAACATTTTTAAAACAAATTTTACACCAATTTTTATATTTACTTCTCATAATAATTATTATTTAATCTTTAATAATTATTTATTTAGTTGTTTTTAAACCATAAAATATACATCATATTCTGCAACAGAAAAATTCTTTCTACAATATCTTGGACTTAAAGATATGTAGCTTTCAACCATGACACCATGTGGAATAATAAAAAAAAAACAAAAGTATGTATGTTCTTATGTGTTCTTCCGGACTATCCTCTACATCTAATTTAAAATTTCTCCAAGATTCATTCAGCAGTTAGGCGGTAAACTCTAACAAACATCTATCTATCTATCCATTTAAACCTTTTTATAAAGACAAGTCACAACACACTAGTGGCATATTTTAGGCAACTAAAAATAGTCATAACTGAAAAAGTTTATTTTGATTATGAACTGGATTAAGAATCTAGTTAAGCAAATAACACAAACACAATTTACTACTGTTTACTACAAATGTTTAAGTCATCAAAACAAACTAGAGAATTACAATGGTAACAAGCAACAGTACATTTTAATGAATGACTCATTATAATAATCAAGCTAAAATGGTATATGTACTTACTTTACATTTAAATCTACCTCACACAGATGGTAAAAATTTTAATTTACCTGTCATTTTTTGACTATTTGCAAAATAGTTACTCCATTAACTTAGGTAAAATATTTTAATTCAGGTAGACACAAAGAGCAACTAAGAAGTATGTTTTTTTTTTTTAATTTAAAAGTAAGTATAGCTTAAGCTAGAATGTAAATTAGCAGCCTGAGCGCATCAATCACTTTTTTACATCACTTTCTAGTTCCTTAAATTTTTATATTATGGTCTATCTATGATTAAAGCTGGTCAGTCACAGATTAAAAATTCATTAACCTGTTGTGTAAGTTGTTGCTAACTAATGGTCTTGTTTTATCAACATAAAAGAGAACAAAACAGTCGAAAACATAAAATTATATGCAAGTAATTAAATATTTTATATAAAATCCTGGTTTGTGGAGCAACAACCAGCTTTTTTATATATCACAATGTATAATGTAAGTAAATATGCAAGGGTTTTTTACAATTCTGGTTAGGCAATAAAAGAAAACACTCTTAATCTATATCTATTTAACTAAATATATCTATCAGGTGTAAACTTATAGTTCTACAAAAGCCTACAAATATTACCGAGTCGACTACCATAACATTCATACAAGAAGTATTGTCATCCTTGTCATTCTCTAAGAATAATAATGATATAGTGATACATTATGCAGGTATTAAGGGTAATGGGAACTGTTATAATATATTCAGAGAACTATAAATGAGGATTTGTCTGTAAAGTCTGTAAAGTTTGAGTACACTGTTTACAATTGATTAATGTAATTGCTTATGTCAATAAAAATCAAACTACAGAAATAACACCACTTAGAAAAGTATATTTAACTCGAGCATTTTCAATAGCTTAGAGTTTAGATCTAATTGTATTGCATAAGTGTTTTGGATGTAGAAACACAGTTTAGGATTTTGATAATAAATTATTAATTTCCATCTGTTTTTTGACATGCTAAACATATATTGCAAGCTTTTAATAAGATTTTATATATAATTCTTTTGGCTGATTAATGTTCAACTACATTGCAAACCAAAACCACAAACTACACCATACCTTAATATACACATGCAACCACTATGTAATAGAGAAGCAAAATCTGCTTATTTTTCACACTTTAATGGCAATGCTATTGACTCATACACATCTAATCTATTTGGTTGCTTTTAATCTTTAAAAAGCTAATGAATAGTTGTTTTTAATGTGTTTTTTACAAATCTGAATGAAAATAGTTTAGTAGTGTAATAATCTAATGGTCTTGTTAAGATGTACTTACGCAGAAGTTCTTTTATCGTCACTTTGACGTTCCTTTTCCTTATTGCTGTCTCGTTTATTCATAATACTAGGGTCTGGTGCAGGTGCTATGCCGAGCACACTGATCACTCCTGGAGTTCAGCTTCCCTGGCCGCACCCGTGCAGTCCATGTCACCACAGCTTCCGAGAATATTCACACCAGCACATAATCCCCATGTCACGATACACACTACTTTTTAAATATTGCTTTTTTTATATTTTTGTACACTATTTAACAAATTCACTGTTGGTAATTTATCTCAAAATCATTTTTGTTACCCTGAAAGCACGATTTTATTTTGATGTTTCGGCAATACGTAAGCGATGCGATACCAAGGACTTAACGGAATTTCAATGACCGAGAGATAACTATCGTTTTATGCTACCGATATCTGATATTAAATATGAAACATACTCAATATCTGATAATTTTGTTGTAGTGTGACAGATGAAAGCGCCAGATATAGGTCGCCCTGCCAATGTTATGTTCAATCAAGAGTAACAAACGAGACGGGGCTCACACCTTGTGCATAAAATGATTCACACATAATCACACTTGCAATTTGCAAATTAAATAACCACTATTTCTCATTCTAACACTCATAAAATAAAACGTAACTACCAGAAAACTAAGGAAATGACAGATTTTCGTTGAAGTAGGAAATCGGCCCTAATACAATCGTTGCTTCTCAATCGCCTTATTAGCTTTTTACGGATGTAAAATAACAATTTCACTGTTTAATACAGACATAAACTCATTCTCCTCTTATGCAGGGAATGTAACTTTTGATTAGCTCCACAACGTCGCCGAAACATCAAATCAAATGGACATTTGTCTTGATAAAAAAGTTTAGGTTTTGTAATGGCCACCAATGGTACACTTTAAGCACTTTTAGAATTATTTTGTTAATGTCCTAATTTTATTATTTTATCTACTGAATTAAATTAATTTCTAGTTTACCGACGTAAATACAAGCTAACGACAAAAATTCATAGTTAAAAAATATTAGTTCAAAGATTATTCACTGAAATATCGCCATTCGGCGCATGCGCGAACTTGCACCCATAAATGTTGCTATTTCAAAATAATAGCAAAAAAAAAACAAACAACCCGAAAAAACAAAACCCTTTATTTGAGATTTAAGATAAATTCATGCTTTTCATCTCACATTGTATTTAACTAACATTTTGTTGTACTGCTTAAATGAATATATTTTTTGGATTTACATTCAGAGTTTGTGACGATTAATTTTAAGTCTGGCAGCACCGTGAGATAGATGCGTTCAAAACAAAGTACACAAGAAGTAAAAAAAGAAGATCGTGGAAAAGCAGTAAAAACACAGAACGGCATTATTGTATTTTCGCAATTTATTTAGTATATGATTATCACGTCGTGATCAATACATATCTTTTTCTTCGAAGTAGGGTTGACGACGACGACCGGTGCGCTGCCGGCCGTAACAATAAATCTAAAACACGAATGAAATGAACGAACAAGCAGCTAAAAGCGCGATAAGACCAGGAAGATGGGGGTGTAGATGAAGATTTGTATATATGATTTTATAGCTTGTAATGTACAAATTATAATATCTAATTAAATACATAAAGAACTGTACTTAGAGTCCGTTTTCTATTTTATTAAAAGTTTCATTGGATTATAAAGAAAACTTTTGTTTTATGCTATTTAGGACATTATACATATGTACATCACTATTTTTTCCGTGCGACTTCATCCGCATGCCATTATAATTTTATTTTTTTGTTAACATTCCATAAAACTTAATGTTAAAATTAAATGCTGAATTGACAACAGAGGTCCATTGCCATTGGCTGATAATTTAGGCATCCATGGAAACCTTGCTTCTTTGCTGCATCCACTATAGCTCATATTAAATAAGCACTATGACTCTCAGTACATTACTTCAGTAAGTATGTATGTATATTACTTTTTTGGAATCTCTACCAACCTTACATAGTCTTACAAGGTACAACCACGTTATACAATTGTATGATCATTAACTTCTGTCATAAAAATGTACCGGAATATCGTTCGTTACGAGATGATTATGACATTTTTCGTTAAGCAACGTTAAACTATGTAAATATCTAAGCTATATGCTACGTGGTACAGTATGAATGTCATAGTTGTTGAGCTTGAGCATTCCGCTTATTTAGTTCCCTTTGATCTTGATTCAGACTTCGTCAATCGGCCAGTCGGCAAGCGGAGCGGTAACGAACGGACGTGTGTGACCTAGGTTATGTTTACAATTCGATTTCAAATAAGACGTATGTGTAACTTTACGTTCAAAAGATAACAACTCAAGGTCTATATTGCAAAACGGATTGTCGAAAGGTAAGTGGTTTCTGTCGCTTTAATGTTTTAAGACGAAATCTTTTGTAAAATTTTAAATTGTTGACGTATTTCAAAGCCTTGTGTGCATATAGTTTACTTAATCTGCATTTATTTACTGGTCATTAGTGTAATTATAATATTAAATTTGAATCTTTAATTGGATTTTTTGTGCAACTCTACATTCCATAAAGTGTCTTTTTTTTGGTATCGTGATCGTTCAGCAAGTAAACGACTTAACTATTGCAGGATACGTGTTCGATTCCCAATCAATCTCTGTTTAGAATTAGACGGTAAAGCTTTACAATTTAGATTCGTACAGTTTAAAAATTATTACTATTATTAATGCTTTGAAAAAGTGGAAAGTAAGTTGGTTGGTTGGAACCTATGCATTGTCTAAGAAGCAGCTTGAAAAACAAAAACAAAAACATTTACCGATCACAATTAAGTAGTCTATATTTAATTATCGTTAAATGTTCCATTTTTTATTTGTTATTTATTTGTTTTTCACTTTCTTAAAATTTGTAAACACCATTGTAAGAACATCCAGGGTACATTGTCGCTGAGTAAGCAGGTTTTCCCCCAATCAATGAAGTGTAGACGGAGTTTTACGCGCCATAAATAAGTCTGCCTCACTCTGCCACCCTTCAAATATTTTATTGATTATTAAAACATTATTTTATCTTCAATAACATATAATCTTAAGGTTATTAATACTAATGCAATTTCTTGATTTATGTTTGTTGATATTTCACGCTGTATATAATGACTAATAAATCTTTAAAAAAACGAGACTGGCAGGTAAAAATAAGAAACAATAAGTTCAAAATAAAACAAACGATATACCAGTATTCAATCAGTTGAACACCAGCCAACGTACAATGTTAAGTGGTAGTTATCTATGCAACAATAGCATACAAACGTTCCGTCAATGCTAAATGACCTAGAGAGTAACTCGTCGTAAGGACACTTGGACTCCATTTTATATGTAGAGACGATAATAAGAGGATACAGTCAATTTTAAAGCATTCAGATATAACCAACCATTAGCCAACATTGGAAAAGTGTAAGAAATGTTCGAAAATTGGAACTGAATTAGGTTGGTTGTGATACTGTTCTTTATTTTTTTTTTAAATAAAAAGGGGCAAACGAGCGGCGAGAACACCGAGGTGGTCGACGACGCCCATGGACATCTGCCACGCCAGGGGAACTACAGATGCATCGTCGGTTTTAAATTTATAGCAGCTTCTAAAGTAACATTAAGAGAAAAAAATCGTTTGATATATTTCTTCTTCAACTGTTTACAATGTAACTGTTCATCATCTTCCAGATTCTTTCATCTTTAGAATGGATAAAGTTAAGAATGTGTATGTTAGAGGAAGTTTGAAAGTAGCGCCAGTGGTGGAGAAATTGAGAAGCAAAAGGTTACCGTGGTATGGACATGTTATGCGAAGAGACGATGGGGACATAAACCTGAAAGTGTTAAGAATGAATGTGGATGGCTACAAAGGAAGAGGAAGACCGAAGAAAGTATGGATGGATTGTATGAAAGAGTATATGCTTAAGAATGGAGCGGATTTAGATATGACGGCTGATACAGATGTATGGAAGAGCAGCACATACTGTGCCGACCCTCCGTAAGGGATAAGGGCAAGTTGATGATGATGTTCATCATCTTCCAGTCCTTATCCTACACCAGTAGTGTCGCTGCAAAAGGTTTTGGTCCTCTTGTTCTTGTCACCTTTCACGCAATCTATCCATCTCTTTCTAGGCTTACCTCATCCTGTGTAACCCTACACGTTCATTACTGTGCAATTGTTATCAATACTCATTCCTTTTAGCAATTGAAATTTATTGTTAGTTTGAATGTTGCATTTGCATTTTACAATTATATTTCCACTCAGGCTGCTGCTATCAGTGGCAGGAAATCAGTAATCGACGTACAATGTTGTCATTAGTCGTAGATTTTTGTTATTAAGTCAAAGCGGAACTCGAGAACAGTCTTCCCTCAATGAACATTGTTCTCTATCGAGTTTAATATTTTCATTTTGTTAACACAATATGCGTGTCATTTCGTCGTCTAGAAATGTGAAACGATTCAGTCATGAGTTTCGAGTTCTGAGTGTTCTGTGTTCTGTGTTCGACGAAATGAGTTTTGGTACAATTTGGAAGTTTAATTAATTCCAAAGGTCAATCTACTTCAAGTACCTTTCAGCCCTTCTTATTTTCTTAAAAGCTAGAACACTTAGTAAGGTTAAACACATTTTTGCTTTACTAGCCTTTCTAAGTGTGAAGAAAGGTTGGTCACAAAGTTATTAATTCAGTCGTATGCAACTTTTAAGTCATATTGTAACCGCCGAATGTAACTGAGAATTGTTTTATTATTATCCCAGACGGTATTCGGTATTTTCACCTTCTGCATACAGAAATCGGCAATTCCAAATAAATCAATTGCTAAATATAAGCTTTCAGCGACAGTCGCTGCAGTAAGCTTGTACGCGCAGTGCATTGCGTATAAATACGATTGTATTCCGTTCTATCGTTTGCAGTGTTAAATATAATAATATTTAATTCATCTCGATCTACATTCATATTGTTAAACCCGCTACAGACGCTCAGTTCTATCTGAGTTTAACAGTTCGACTCCTCTGTTAAAACTGTCAAAATTGAGCGTGTGCCGTGACTTTAAATTATACCTACTCTTTAATAAAACAGAACTACATATAATTGTAGATATTTTGCGTTTATTTTTACGTATTTTGTTATAATGAATATACATACTAATGCACTTACTTAAACACCTGAAAAACGTGTGGGAAAACACTGTACATTTTTTATAATATAAAAATAAATTCAAACAAAGAACGGAAACTTAAAAACAAAGTTAATATTGCAAACAATGTCGAAACAATAAAAACGCATTACTTTTAACTTTGCTAAAAGACAGCATCATCATCGTCCTCTTTATCCCACTCGTGTAGGGTCGGCACAACAGGTTTTTGTCCTCCAAATAACTCTATCCTACATCATCTCAGTCATCACTCCCTTTTTGATCATGTCACCTTTCACGCAATCCATCCATCTCTTTCTAGGTCTACCTCTACTGATGTAACCTTCCACACTGATAACTGACGTTCTCCTTGTAACATGCGATACATCCCTCCTCATAACATGCCCATACCATGCTAACATTTTACTCCTTACCTTCTCTACTACTGGGGCTACTCTTAAACTTCCTCTAATATACTCATTTCGTATCTTATCCATTCGTGTGTACTTTGCTGAAGGACAGCGAGTTTATTGCGACAATAAGAGTACGTTTGCACTGAACAAACGTTATCATTGACCTTGGATTTGCTAATCTCAAATCTTTGATGCATTAACAATTATCAAAGATAAATCGACATCTATCTAGTAAACATCTAAGTGAAGTCTCTAGTATTTATGTTTTAAAAATAAATCACTTTAAGAGCACGCGCACACCTTTGACTAAACTATCGCACAACTGTTTAGTCGTGCTTTGATTCTTATATTCCTATAAGCTCGATTTTTGGTTGTGCAATTAAACAATTGGATGGGCTGCGAAACAATCGAAAATCGCACGCACAACAGTTGTGCGATACTTTAGTTAAAGGTGTACACCCGCTCTAAACTTACAGAAGTATAAAATCACATAGTTATCCTAAATTATTTTGGAGTTCCAAACAAGGAAAATATTTTTTGTGCAATTTTTTTTTGTCAAAAACTTGGAGTTAGTTTAGTTGTTAAAGTAACTCCAAATATGAAATCCATTTTTGACCGACTTCCCAAAAGAAGGAGGTACTCAATTCGTCTGTATGTTTTTTTTTTTTTTTTTTTTTTTTTTTTTTTT
>NW_013525805.1:123062-141365 GCF_000836215.1 Papilio polytes
TACTGTTTTTTTGAGAATATTTTGTTTTGTTTTTAGTGCATTTTGTTTTGTTTTAGTGTATTTTGTTTGGAAGTCGGTTTTGTTTTTTTATGAAATTATAACAACAATAAAATGCTATCAAAAATAAGTACTTTGATTATGGTGGTACACCGCACACTATGTAAAGAACAATGGAAACTCTCATATCATTGACTAGCTAGACTGAATCTGCACGGGAACAGTGCAGCTTCAATCCGCATGAAATTATGAAGATTTTACTTTATTGTTTACATTTGTCAAATTATCAATAGCAAATGGCAAAATGACATGACCAAACCTTAGCAATCTTGCTTCCTTGATGTTGGCAGCAACTTATGGTCTCTTTCCTACATTAGGATTTTATACAAAATATTTACCCCCTAAAGTTAATGGCGTGAAAACATATAGCCTCAAGCCTGACGTAAGTGTAGGGCTTTTTATTAAAAAAAGAATTATTAAAAAAATATGCTATAATTGCTGAGATCTTAGGCAACAAAGACTTGTGTGTTTACGCTTTATTATAATTGTATAGATAGTATAGATTATGATAAGAATTATTAATGTCATGTGAGAGAATCTATGGCATATAAAATTTACGTTAAATTAAGGTATATAAATTAAGCTTCAATTAGTTCTAATGCCTTTTGAACCAACAAACAGCTTAAAGATTACCGATGTAATTTGACAGAGATGTAGAACATAGTTGAAAGTACAAACCTATAGGATTTTTTAATTCCACGCGAAAGAAGTCGCGGGTAAATGCTAATTTTCATAAAAAGCTTGCTTATTTTAACCAATCTGACTCAAATGTAACGCTAAGTAATAATGTTAGATATTTTAGGGAACAAAAATGTTTCAATCTTATATAGAACAAGTTTGACGCTATCAAACTGGTATTTCAAATATAGTTTTAGAAGTAATCAAAAACAGGTTTTTAAAGCAAGTTTGGTAGAAAGTTCTTAGACACTTTTTGTAACGAACCGACAAATCAGATTCTTCAGAACCGACAATCAGATGTATTGTTTTAATCTTATTATCTCACTATCATACTTCATACTTACTAATAAAATAAATGCAAAAGTTTAGATTTAAATAGATGTTTGTTAGAGTTTGTAGCCTAAACGGATGAACGGATCTCGATGATATTTGGCACAGATGTAGAGGATAGTCTAGAAGGACACATAGGCTACTTTCTTTTTTAATCCACGGGGACGGAGTCGCAGGCGTAAGCTAGTGACATTAATAATAATGAATTTATGATTTAGTTATCAGAAGGGTAAAGTTTAATATCCTTTTATGGAAAAACAAGTGACTAAACTAACTTTTTAATTGAGCAATGAACATAAAAATATAGGTTTGACTAGACTAGACTAGCATAACACTCTAAAGCGCTGCGGACTGGGATATAGGTAACTATATTATAGTATACAGTACAGCCTACTGCAGAGATACTATTCGGTCATAGTGCGGCACGTGGCGGATAAAGATCGTTTTGGTGAGCCTACCTCGAAATATATTTTGATTTATGTAGAACAATATTGAACTTAGGATATAAACGTAACAGTTGTGTTATAGATAATATAGCTTAAAGTTCCTTTTTATCTTTTTATTGTTATTCTTTTTTTTCTCAAAGAGATTGAAAGTAATAGTATATGTTAGATAGTTTTTCGATATTCAACAATGAAAATTCACAGATAATTGAAGTCGAGACAAAACTAATAGAATACTTTTTTATTTATTGATACATCTATTAAAATATATATTCATTTAATGATTTTTTTAAAATACGATCGTCGTAAAAATGGTCATATTGATTGCCCTTTCTCCACCCCTAGGGTAAGCTAGACGTAGTTAAGCCCCTAGAGAGTCAATATGGACATTTGTGGCTAACGGTCAAGTTTCCAAAAAAAATTGATTTTTTCATAAGTATTATTTTTGAAACGAAATCTGACATCGGATTAAATAATTGTAAATGAGCTTTGCCGTTTTTATTTCGTTTATAATAACATGTCTCGGGGGTTTTAAATTTTTTTGTATGAGAAAATGTATCATTAAAATTTTAATAATTATTACTACCTTGTAACCTTCCCAACTTGTTCACCTTGAATTATACTTAAATATTTAAGTGCTGGGTGAACAAGTTTTCTAAATTTGAAACTTAACGTTAACATTTCATAACTTTATGCATTCACTGAGCCTGATATTATATTTTGAAACATAAATACACTTTTAATGTACGTAATCGTTAGTTCCTCTTATTTTCTTAAACAATATAAAAATGAAAACAATATGTTACAATTTGTATTAAGTAGGTATAATAATTTATAACAATATCTTGTTAGACATTTGACCCTAAAATAATTGAAATAATTGGACTTGATAATGTGTACTCTAATAACTAGTATGTAACCGGTTTTACAGATCTTTAGACTGTTTTATTATTGAATTATTGGGAAGAATATGCATCAGAAAAAATATATCAATAAATAAATAAAGTAAAATAAAAAGCTTTCATTGATTTTATATTATTAGATTGTTCTTTCACAGAAAAAAAAATGGCGGACACAAAGACAGAGGAACCATCGAAAGTAATAGAACATATGAGAAATTGGGTGAACAGCCAACCACATTTGCCTAAAGATATAGGTTTGTATCATTTTATTAAGTACATTTATAGAATCAAAATAATGTTAAAAAACTTCCGTAACAATATATACGCTGGACTCAAAAAATAACCTTGCAATTTTCTTTTGCTTTTTTACCTAAATATATTACACTAGATTTTTGTCGCGATTTCCTCTGCGTGGAATAAAAAAATAATAAAATCGGCCTAGTAGTTTTTGAGTTACTCCATAAATACAAAAATTCAAATTTTTCTTCTTCATAATATTATAGTATAGATAAAATAAAAATAATGTGTAATTATAGAAGATTGGCTCCTACTCCGATTCGCACACAGCTGTTACTATGACCTGGAGAAGGCCAAGGTTGCCGCGGATTTGTTCTTCACGTTAAGAGCTGAGAGTAACAATTTGCTCAAAGACAGAGACCCTCAATCGACGCACATGCAGAAAATATTAAGCATAATGTAAGTTTTTAAGTTGATCTTTAGGTTCAGTGCAATCCTCATTCGGGAAAGTTTTTTTTTTAAATCTCATGTTATAGATGATAATGTTTGAAGTGTTGTAAACATTTTGAACTCAGAAAAACAACAGATTGCATTACTTTACGCTGAAAAACAAATTGTTCTGTTATTTGTACGAATAAGTAAGAGCGGGCGCACACTTTTGACTGAACTGTCGCACAACAGTTGTGTGATTGTCGATTGTTAAGCAGCAAATTCAACTGTTTAGTTGCATAACTAAAATTGAGTAGTGTGCGCACCTCCATATAAGCTTTTAGGAATCAAAGCGAGACTTACCAGTTGTGCGGTAATTTAGATTCAGGTGTACGCACGCTCAACTTCAAGTATAAAACAGAATAAATTCATTTTCCTTTGCAGAAACATCGCTCAGTTAAAGTTGCCCGGCATGAAAAATATTTGGATTTATCAAATAAACGATCCAGGGCTAGACGTGTATGAATATATACTTGATGTCAAACTTTTCTTCACATCAACGGACGCTTGGCTACTTGACAACGACGATTTAGAGGATTCCGACACTGTTATAATTGACGTCAAGGATATATCTTTGAAGTTTTTGACGAAATTCAACGTATCAATTGCGAGGAAATTATCAAAGTATCAAGAGGTTGGCATCCTTTACCTTTACTCATTTTTGGACAACCTAAAATTACTTAGGAGCTTCCACAGCCGATTCACCTGTACAGAAATGTATTGCTATCTCTGTTCTTTCAAAGCGAATTAAAAAGATGACGATATATTTTTGAAAAAATATTTCGGCAGCGGAAACCCATAATAATAGTCTTTCTATGGAACCTGTACGTTTAATATGAGTGGATAGCATTTTTGCGAGGCTCATCTTATCTTTTACGTAGTAGTAATCGATAATCTAAAGGCCAGATACGTTCCTTCCTTGCGAAATATACACCAAATACAAACTAATGTACCATCCTCACCATGTTGATGGCTGGCATTCCACAACCGTTCGGTTTTCGCGGAAGTTTCTGCCCCGCACAGCCGCGTTGTGGAACGGTCTGTCCTCGGCGGTATTTCCAAACCAATACGACTTAGGGTCCTTCAAGAAGCGAGCCTATCATTTCCTCAAAGGCCGGCAACGCATCTGTAGTTCCTCTGGTGTTGCGGATGTCCATGGGCGTCGTTGACCACCTTTGTGTTCCCGCCGCTCGTTTGCCCTCTTCTCCTATAAAAATAATAAAAATAATGTATGTACATTAAATAAAATTAATTTCAGGAAGCAATACCTATACGCTTGAAACAAGTGCACATTGTCAATGCGCCGCCGTTTATTGATAAAATCTACGGCCTCATGAAGCCATTCCTAAAAAAGGAATTAACTGAAATGGTAACATATTAAATTACTTTTATTTAAAGTAATTTCATCACAGTTTTTATATTTTTAAACAGCCAACCGGAATATGATTAAAAATTACGAATTAGTGTGACTTAATTTCGCAATCACGTATTCAGAATTGTTTAGTGCTAATTCCAAATGATAGTTTTATTTAGTAAAATCATGCTAAAACATTCTTGTATTTAATTAATACGCTGGATTCTTTTATATATGAGACTTATTATTCTTTTATTATTACGAATTTGTATGTATTGTGTTCAGATTCATTTTCACCCGCCAAACTCGGAGAGTCTGTACAAACATGTGACCAGAGACGAGTTGCCAGCCGACTATGGCGGAACATTCCCGAAAATGGAGGATCTCAATAAATCTGTTGTCCAACTCATGATGAAACACAGGTAAAATACTAAAAAAAATTACTTTGCTTATGCAGCAACTTAAACGTGTGTTTTTGAAGTATGGTTAATTCATCAACTTTTGCATGTCGGAGGACAAATTTTAGTCCTCTCCCCCATTTCGTGCAAGGAAAATGTGGAAAGCTAAGGTGAATTTTGCAGGGGTTGGGACGCATAGATATTGAAACATCCTCTTGTGCGTCCCCGCCTCTGTTGGTTAAAGGTAACGTCTCTGCAAACGCAGTTGTCTATGGGCGGTTGTCGCTTAGCAATTTTGTCGAATTCCGGTTGCTCGTTTGTCAACTTATACCACAAAAAATACCAAATTTCAAAATCAAACAGTTTTAGAAACGGGACGAATACATTTAACCCATTCACCGGGCAAAATAAAAAATCAAGTCTTTAAACCCAGGTGGTTTTTATTGACATTTCTATGCTTTTAGTGTTGCCACCACCTTATTTCTTACTCCATGCAGATAAATCGTTTTCATTTTGTTTAAGTAAGTATTGTCTGTTTCAGGGAGCGTTTAAACGAAAATCTTTGGGTAGCAACTGACAAAAAATCGAAAAACAAAGACAAAGTTCAGATAGAAACTGCCTCATTCCGATCCCTTGCCATAGATTAAGTTTTTTATAATAGATTTAAGAAATTATGTGACAAATGGGTATCTTGTGATCAATTTATTTAATGTTGAAATTTTTAAAATATATTTATTAAGTTGGTATTTTTATTTTCCTATTTCTATCCTATATGTCAATCTGTAACAAATTATATAATAGCTTTTATAATTAGATACAGAAATGTTCATAAACAAAGCCATTTTTTTCATCAACTTTATAATCAGACATGGCAGAAAATTAGTAAGGTCATTGTCAAACAGAAAATTTAATTAAAAAAATAAAAGTCTACTATTACATTTATTTCTACATACAATGACAAACTTAATTAAATACATAATAGGGTCTATTTAGATTTTGCTTGTACATTTGATAACTTTGTCGGGTCATATTTATATGTCTTCTGTAAAGGTCCCTTCCCTGCTTTAGTAAATATCATTTCATCAATTCTCTGCCGGTCCGCAAGATCTCTTGATATTTTCATATTTGTCCAGGAATCCTTTGCACCTTCTATGAATCCTTTCTTCTTGATTGGCAAATTGTCCGGTGTGTGTTTTATTAGTCTGGGAATTTTGAAATAATCTCTCACCGCTGGTACTTTTAAGAATCCAACTTGAATTAATGAAATGAAGTTAGTTGAGCACCAGTATACAAGAATAGCTCCAGGAAAGTTGATTGTAAAAGGTAGCATAATGATTGGTATTGCACGAAGGACATATCTCATGACCTGCATGTTTTGTGCATCAAGACGTCCACCATCTACACCAAGTTCAATTGTTGCTGCCAAAGTAGCACTTGTTATCAATGGCAGCAAGAAAAACTGATCAGGTACTGTTAAATCTGTGAACCACCACAATCCACCGTGCATCATGCTTTCAACAGGACAATTTGCCATGCCTCTTAAACCAACAAAGAATGATATAAATAGAGGTGCTTGCGCCAACGGCACAAGGATATTCTTCAGTGGATTAAGTCCTTTTTCTTTCATAAATGACATCATTTCTTGTGCATACTGTGCAGCTTCTAACTGATTACCAGTTTGTCTTGCTTGTGTCATTTTAACTTGGAGTAGCTGTATTTCAGGCAAATTGTTATTCATAACCGCAGCATTCCGTTGTGACATTATAACGAGAGGGAACATAACTGCTCTTACAACTATTGTACCAATGAGAATTGCACCCCACCATGGTACATCTAATGTTATGTGGAGATATTCGAAACAATTCTGTACGATACCTACTGGTCCCCAACCACCTAGACCTAAGCTGGCAAATGACGGTTCACCGTTTGCGGCTAAAGTTTGCACTGCTTCAGTTATTTCACCAATAGATGAGGCATCTGGCACAGGAGGTGGTTCGGGTATGTTATCGATTAAGGGTACTGTTTTTCCTGCATCACTACCACTAGATGCAAACCTCACAGAACCAGCTGATGAGTAGCAGTATAAAATTTTGGCTCGTTTAACCTCAAATTTTTCATAACGCAAATATAAAATGCCACTACGTCTTGCATGACGGTTAAGCAACTTAAACATTTCGTATTTCGAAAATTCAATTAAAGTCGTTAGATTTGTTTAATAATATTAGTATAATGTATTAAAGGCAAAATTATTTCACAAGACTTGAAAAAACATTGCCGAATTGTTGACAGATTCACTGACAATTTGTCAGTGACAAATGACAGTGACAGTGACAACAGTGGACAGCAGTACCAGAAAACAAACTCAGGCTTCCATCATTCGCCCACTTGTGTTTCATTTTCAATTCTCAGAAATCCTTTATTGCATTTAATTGGAATTTTTTTTAACTTAATCTTTTAAGTTTTTGCCATTTAATTAACTCACCATTTATTGTATTCAAATTACAATAATTTTTTTAAATGAAACTTCTGTGAAAACTGCGTCAATATAAGTTTGACAAATAACAAAATGTCATTGTCATTTACACGTGAATAACAAAACCAACGTGCATGTTTAGATATCGAGTATATTAAAATATTTCTTATCGCGTAATGTTACTTTTTTATGTTTAATTCTTATACTACCTAAAATAGAACAAACATGGCTCATGTTTCATATCCATTTAAGAAAACCAATAAATCTGTATATAAAAAGCCGGCGTCTGTACTTACTGAAGATAATTTATACTGGAAGAAATTAGGCGTAAGTCTTTTCTTTTCTATTACAGATCTTCATGCTAATTGTAAAAAACCTAACAGTTGATGATTATTTCAGCACCCCGTGTTAGTGAAAGAATTTGGAGCAATAGACTACCTAGATTTCTGTCCTGTAGAACCGTATTATTTTGCTGCGACTTGCTCCGTGAGAATACAGGTAAAACACAATTTCACAAAATTAACATACTTTAACAACAATAAATTGCTACAAATAATAACTAACTTTTTATATTCTAGATTTATGATCCAATCACAAAAACAGTTGCGAAGAATATCTCGAAGTTTTTAGAAGCAGCTTATGGTGGCTCCTTTAGAAATGATGGAAGACTTTTGATAGCAGGAAGTGAGGAAGCAGCTGTAAAGTTATTTGATGTTCAGTCTAAAAATGTTTTAAGAGTATTCACTGGTCATACTGGACCTGTAAGTAACAATATATTTAAACCTTTTTGTAAAGACTTGTTGAATATTGTTGACTTTGAACATTCTTTTCCAGGTCCATAGAACTTTTTTTACAAAAGATCAAACAAAAGTCATCAGTTTTTCAGATGATAAATCTGTATGTCTATGGGATATCGCCACAGAGGAGAAAATTACAAGTTTTTCAGAACATACAGATTATATAAGAGCTGGAGCTCCAAGTCCAGTATCACCTGATTTAATTTTATCAGGTGGCTATGATCATATAGTAAAGCTATATGATTGTAGAACTAATGAAGCTACATTATCTGTGAACCATGGAAGTCCTGTTGAATCAACAATTTTCCTACCATCTGGTGGCCTGTTTGTTAGTGCAGGTGGAACTGAAGTCAAAGTATGGGATATATTCAATGGTGGAAAGCTCCTAGCAAATATTTCACAGCACCACAAAACTGTAACCACTCTAAGACTATCCAGTAATGCTAGTCGGCTGATGTCTGCTTCCCTTGACAGACATGTAAAAATATATGACATATCAACATTCAAAGTGGTTCATAATATTGATTTTCCTAATGCCATTCTTAGCATGGCTATATCAGATAATGATGATGTTTTGGCAGTGGGTATGATTGATGGAGTTATATCAATAAGAAAAAGGGAACAACCTTTTAGGCGTAAGGAAGAAAATAAAGGTTTATACAAATTTGCACCAGATCATATTCAAACTACGGCAACTGTAGATAATGTTGTAGGAAAACAAAAAACAGAGAAAGGACCAGAATTTGAAAAATTCCTTAGAAAAATGGAATTCGATAAAGCTTTATCATCTGTGTTAAAATCTTATGTGGCAAGTAAATTTCCAGAAAAAACCATAGCACTTTTACAAGAATTGCTTCGTAGAAAAGTATTGAATGTTGCAATAGATGGTTTATCTGAGAAAGATATTGGAGCATTACTTAGGTTCTTTAAAAAGAACCTAGGTGAAATGAGATTCACAAGAATCATAATTGACTCAGTAAATGTGTTTATTGATGTATTTGAAAATCAAATAAAACTCTTCTCTGAACAAAATTTATGGTTGTACAACTCACTCAAAGAAGAAATAATACAAGAAATTGATGTCTGTAAAAGGGCAAGTGAATTGGAAGGTGCAATAAGTCTTCTTTTGTCAGGAGCTCAAGTTGACTCTACCAGAGATATGATAGAAATTAGCGATATGCTTGCCCCATCATCTAAGGCACAAAAAGAAATAGTTATTGATGTTTAATAAAATATTGAGAACTGAAAGAGATTTTTAATTCTCCTTTCGCTCTTATACTATATCGCTAAAAGTTTACATTAAAAATATATGGTTTAATAGGAACCATTTGTTATATATTAAAATAAAACTTAATAAATCACTATTATGCTTTTATTTTATAAAATTCTTTTGAAACTTCTTACCATTTGTGCCAAATCGATTTTAGCTTATAATTTAAGGAAAATATTAATGTTATCTACAAGTCCATCATAAAACCTGTCGTATTGTATGGATCTGAATGCTGGGCCACCAAAGTTGCGGATGAAAGGAGATTGCATGTGGCTGAGATGCGTATGTTAAGATGGATGTGTGGTGTGACAAGATTGGATAAAGTTAAGAATGTGTACATTAGAGGAAGTTTGAAAGTAGCGCCAGTGGTGGAGAAATTGAGAAGCAAAAGGTTAGCGTGGTATGGACATGTTATGCGACGAAATGATGGGGACATAAACCAGAAAGTGTTGAAATTGAATGTGGATGGCTACAAAGGAAGAGGAAGACCAAAGAAAGTATGGATGGATTGTGTGAAAGAAGATATGCTTAAGAAAGGAGTGAATTCAGATATGACGGCTGATAGAGATGTATGGAAGAGCAGCACATACTGTGCCGACCCTCCATAAGGGATAAGGGCAAGTGGATGATGATTAATGTTAGTATGTTAGATAATCTGTGTAAACTTTGCTAATTATTATCTATGTCATCTGTCATTTTTTTCAGGTGTTGTCACAGAGTACTTTGTAACATACTGAAATAGAGACCAATCTTCGGCCTAAAATTGGGTAACACGAAGAAAAGCGCCATCTGTATTTCATAGTTTACAACTTTCTTTCTTTCTTGTTTTGTTTTTATTTTTTTTTATTGAAATGGGGCAAACGAGCGTTATTTAAAATATTAATATAGGTTATATAAATATCTAAATATCTATGTTATGAAATATAGATATTTAAATATTTATACACCTATATTATATCTGTTATAAATATCTAACCATTATGAAAAGATTTATATATCCACCCAAATAGTGCATAATACCAATTAGGAAGTAAAAACAACGGATACTGTTGGACGGTTACTTTCTGTCGTCCCGAGCTCTGGAGGTGTAGGGCTATTGAAACACTGTCTTCACATAGTTAACAAGTATATTATAAGTATCAACAATCACATTTTATACAATCTCATATTTCATATATCCTACGGTGTTACGCGGTACGTATTGAGATGAGAAATCATACATAAACATCAGTGACATCAGTTGTACAAGTTGTAGTACTTGATGCATACCTTAAAATAATAATCTGTTATTTTAATAAAAAATAATAAGGCTAGTGACTAAAACCGTAATACCATATGGCAATAACATTTAAAATCTGAGACTAATTGCCCAAATAAAATTTTCCCACCTTCTTACTGGTTACATCTTATTTAGTATTATTGCACTCATTAAAAGCATGCTTTAATGTACAAAAAAAGTCTAAGAGAGATTAGTGTAACAATTTACTACTTTTACTTTACTGCTATAAATATGGTTGTAAAAGAACCAAATACATGTTAAAGACAAAACACTACAAACAAATACTTAAGTAGTCCGGCAATGTACAGAGGCACTAGGCCATAGATGTGGACTATAGCTATAAATTCTCATTATACGAGAGGAGACGTCTTACTGCTGGATACAGACAGTGTTATATAAAAGTCTGTAATGTTGTGAAGTAAGTAGACATAGAAACAGACATACCTCCTCTTTCTTTAAAACCAGGACTGCACCTACCTAAATACTGTTGAGTATTTTCAATTAAACGATAATACAGAGTACTTTAACGATAAATAAATGTAATAGACATTTTACTTATTGAACTGACATCGAATTACAAGTGACAATTAAAAAGAAGTAAATCAGAGTTGAAAAAAGGTTTCATACAACAAATACACTAAAAAAAACACTACAAGAAGAGCTACTAAATAGCGGCATCTATCGTATATTAATTGAACTAGTAATTTTTTATTGGTAAAACAGCCATCTATAATGCCGCGTTGGCATATATAACAAATATAATACTACTAAAAACAATATTAGTCTGTTTCTTATTATCAAAATAGATTTAAGGTGCTCCGTTATATTGCAGTATTTTATCTTCGGATTTCCAAGTTAAATGTACTGAGATTGTGCACCCTGGGTGTTGTCAATTTGTGAATCACAAGTTTTCCAGGTTTTCTTTTACAATAATAATTATTTTTCCTTATTGATTTGGCGATACAACTATGGGTCTGAAAGAAGCGGCTATTTATTTAGATAACGAATTGAATACTTATTATGCTGGACAAACAGTAAATGGGAGGATTGAATATGTTTTCGATAGCCCGAAAAAAGTTCGAGGTAAAATAGGCAATCATTTAAAAATTGACCTATGAATCACTGTTTATTAATAGCGATGTTATGTTTGTATTGGTGAATTAGTGTTATGTATGTCTGTTTATAGGTATTCAAGTAAAGTTTAAAGGTGAAGCACATACAGAATGGAATGAAAGTAAAGAGGAATCAGATGACCAGGGTAAATCCCAAACGACGGATACTACGCATACGGGGAATGAAGAGTATTTTCAAATTTCGTACTATCTTCTTGGGAGCAATACAGGTCTGGTTCTTATCGGAGAATAGTATATAGTGAGGTCTGCTGTCGTACCACTTTTTTTGTTTAGTTTTGTACATTATTTAGAGGTTTAGTTAATGTGACCAGACTTATCGTTTTAAATAGAACTGTCCCTTTATATAGATACAAGTTTGTACCACCTAATTGATAATTTCACTCGGAATTATTAAAACCTTTTGATGAGGATAAAGACTTATAAGCTATTGATTTTTTTAAAGATAAAGTAGACTAGAGATGTACATTACAAAGTTATGAAGACTACATATAATTTTTTTTCTATGGAGGCTTTGTTGCAAAGCGACTATAACACTCTATAAGTTTAAAACTAGTAAAACTCAATACTCTAACCAACTACAGATAATAAAATTTAACTTTTTAATTTCAGGTAATGAAATAGAAATACCTGCTGGTAAGCAAGTGTACAACTTTACCTGTGCACTACCACCAGTGCTGCCATCTTCCTTTGAAGGTCAACATGGGTACATTAGATATACAATAAAAGTGATCTTGGATCGTCCGTGGAAATTTGATCAGGAAACTAAAATAGCATTTACTGTTATTAATGCTCTGGACCTTAATCTTAACCCGTCTTATAAGGTAAGTGTTAATAAGGAGTGGTTATTTCTATTAAAACCTAATTAAAGACATCAATATTTCTTTTTTAATCTTAATTTAAGTTCAAATAGCTTTTACTTGTGACTTTGTCTAACGAGAATTAAAAAAAAAATCTAAGTAGCCTGTGTTCTTTCTGATGGTATTATAAATAAAGAAAATATCACTCAAATCCATAAAGATTTTGGACATGCAATACTTTTTAAAAATATCCTTTCATCTATCTATATTTTTGAATTTCCAATATTAAGTAAGATTAGTCTGTACTGCATCTGTCCCAGAATTGTTCTTTACACATTATATATGATATTCATATCTATTTTACTAATAATTCTAGAATCTATTACAATTTTAATGTTTGTTTCATATGTTTTGGTATATTGTTTTGAAGAATTAGAGATGTGATTTGTGTGAATGTTGCTGCGGTTAAAAGCTATTGTCATTTTCTAACGTTGATGTTGTTTATTTCAGGGACCAATTCATATGCAGATGGAAAAAACGTTTTGTTGTTTTTGTTGTACATCCCTACCACTGTCGGTAGATGTGAGGGCACCAGTCTCCGGATACTGTCCTGGACAAGTGATACCAATACAAATTGATGTTGAAAACAAGAGTAATGTAGAACTGAGTCTTGTTAAATTATTTCTGAGGAAGGTATGTGTATTAGGGAGTAAAATAAGTTGTTTCACTCATTAATAATCTTTTTATTGTAATTAAAAAACCCACATATAGCACTTTTATGTATTCTTTTATACAGAATTAAAACTTAAGCATAAAAAAGCTAAAACAATCATTCATAAGGCATGTACACATTCAAACCATGCCCCTACACACAAAAACCATGTATATTTTTTCTATCAACTTTATAAGTACAACAATCTAGTTGTAATCTTTTTTTTCAAAGGAAGAGGAAGACCAAAGAAAGTATGGATGGATTGTGTGAAAGAAGATATGCTTAAGGGAGTGGATTCAGATATGACGGCTGATAGAGATGTATGGAAGAGCAGCACATACTGTGCCGACCCTCCATAAGGGATAAGGGCAAGTGGATGATGATTAACTGGTGGGGAAGGGATTGGCTCCTTCAACATGGGAACCTAGATCAGGACTCCAAGGCTCCCATGTAATATAATGTAATTAGTGAGAAACAATAAAGCATTTATATGTTATTTTTTAGGTTGTCACATACAGAGCGACATCTCCATCTACCGCAACAAAGAAGACCAAGGAGGTGATCCTGACTATCCAGCAGGGGCCGGTGGCGGCTGGGGCCACGGGCCACTGGAGCCTCACCATGGAGGTGCCTCCGCTGCCGCCCTCCAACCTCGTCAATTGCAGCATCATTGATTTAGATTATGATTTAAAGGTACTGAGGTTTTATGATCGTTTATTTTTAAACTGTTCTTTTAAATAAAGAGGATGAGAATAGACTGAGAAATTGGGTACATAAAGGAATTGAAATTAGATAAAATAATAATTAGACTTTAAATTAAATTATTTTCTTGTTTTTTATTTTTTATTATATTGTTTACAACAAACCATTTTTTGTAATATTAATCTTTTAGCTTTATTTATAGTAATTATATGTTATTTTAATGTTTTTACATAAATTTAATTTAAATATGAAAACAATTATTAACCATGGTTTCAGGCTGAATGTGAAGTACCGTTTATGCATTTTAACATGAAGGACAAGAAGTACATTACGATTGGGACTGTCCCACTGGTGGGCCTCAATGGGCAGAGCGCGCCCTCCGCACCCTTGCCCGAGGGCGCCCAGGGCCAGTCCGCAGTGCTACCTGTTAGTCCTGGACAACCTAATGTTAGTATTAGATACATGTTGCGTCTTAATTATAAAATACTAACGTTTGCCCGTGAAACTGTCCGTGGAATCACACAAATTAGTGAGTAGGGAAATATACCTGATGATTACATCAAATAAAAATCGTTGATTATCTGTCCCTGCCTGTTGTAAAGTGTGGATTTTTGTCACAACATTTAGTACCTGTCCCACCACTGGCTGATAGAGACTCAGATAGCTTAAAAATGACGTTACTGTCAGATAAGGGAACAAAAACCGATATTTCCATCAAATGTTACATATTGGATTGTTATCAGTTTATGAATTCTGACGTCATTTTTAAGCTATCTGAGTCTCTATCAGCCAGTGGTGGGACAGATCCTTAATGTTTTGAGAAGTTCATATTATTGTCTTTTAAAGGCATGTACTAGCAATAAAGCCGACTGTATATAGTAGAGGCTTAAGATTTGAGTGTAATGTTTTTTTTCGTATTGTAGATGCCGATGGGTCCCGGCGGCTCTGCGCCCGGGGGCTGGGTGATGCCGGTGCCCGGACAACCGCCTTACCAAAACTTATATCCTACTTTGAGTAAGTTTTATAATTATTTTTACCTCTTTAATTTTAAATTTACTTAACTAACAATTTGACAGTTGGGATTTTCAAGTTATTTTAAATTTTTTTTTACATTGAATAGCAAAATGATTTATAGACATATGTGAAAAAATGTTGTCATAATCAAGACTAAGTAATAAAATTGAATCTTGATACAAAGGTTTTTACCATTCCGGTCTTTTGTCCAAAGAAAGTATGGATGGATTGTATAACATGACTTATAGAAAAGTTTGAAGATTCTCCGTAACAAGGGCAGGTTGATAATTTTATGTCGTTTTTCACATTGCATTATTCATTTATATTAAAACTTTCAGCTCAACCAGTATACAAGGAATCTCCGTACGCTGCTCGCACCATACAGGACAGGGGTGATAGTAATCACGTGACTATAGCCGGGCCTGTCAACTTCGCCCCCTACTACCCCACGTACGCTGCAGTACAACCCCCTCCATTACCACAATAAAGTGTACACTGAGTTGGCACGTCAGGTTAAAGAGTACTCTTGATCACGATGTGCCAATTGAAAAGTATGCTCGTGGGAATTAACGCTATTCTGGCTGCTCCTAATGGTAACGATTTTTGATAGCTTTTTACAGTAATGGTGCTTGGTGCTGACATAAAAATTGGCTTTAACTGAATGTGTTGTCAAAATGTTTTTAAAATATTTTTTTATATATTTGTATTTGAATGTATACAAAAACTTTAAACAGTTACCAAAGTAAATGAACCATAAATTCTATGCAAATTCCCGAAAACTATCAACTTTTTCATAATTTTCATTATCATTCATCAAACAAAGTACATTGATATTTAATTATGAGCTCAAATATTATTTTTAAAGCTATTTCTTTTGGATAATTTTATTTAGGGTATGTCCCACAATTTTTGTAAATCGTCAGATAACAATCCAACGTATAAAATACTGTTCGCGACTTCGCCCTAGTGTACTTAAAACATAATAAAAATGTAACCTATGTTACTTGCAGATAACCTTTATAACGGTGAAAGAATTTTTGAAATCGGCCTAGTAGTTTTTGAGTTATTTCAATACATACTAAAATACAACTATTTCCCCTTTATAATATTAGTACAGATGTGATGGAAGTATCGGATTTTCGTACTCTATCTGACAGTGACGTCACTTTTAAGCTATCACAGCCTCTATCAGCCAGTGGTGGGACAGGCCCTAACTCTTTAAAAAGATCTATACTTTTAGTGTTATGTTAAATATATGTGCTGTTACAGATACAAATATATTTGGCTGTTATATAATTAGTGCCAAAGTTTAGATTCAACAATAATCTTTATGTATTCATTTTTTGTGTATTGTTACATTTCCTGAATTAAACGCATATTAGATACAACAGATATTACAGATTTAAAAACGTAATAAAAACGGTTATGTAAGAGCAGGCGTATACCTTTGACTAAACTATGACACAACTGTTGTGCGATTGTAGATTGTTTCGCAGCCTCAACTATTTAGTTGCACAACTAAAAATCGAGTAGTGTGCGCACCTCCATATAAGCTCGTAGAAATCAAAGCGAGACTAAACAGTTTTGTGATACTTAAGTCACGCTCTTAGGAATACAAACATTTATTAACAATTACAGTCTGAATTTGACTGTTTATTTGATGTTTTGTTCATTTTTCTTGTAAAGTATTATTCATGGAAGAATAATATGCAAATAATAGCAAGTTGTGTCCGTCCTTGTTTTTACCACATTGACTTTGTATGTTATTGCATTAAAAAAACAAGTGGAAAGCTAAATGAAACTTTAACAAAGAAAAAGGAAACTTTTTAAGTGTGAAATATAAAGTTACTAAGCTTTGGTTTGCAAAATAGATTTAAGATCTATTTGCTTGTTATTGTGATAGTAAATATCTTTACTCGCTTTTGTTCCAAAAAATATTGGTTATAAATCTTTGCCTAGTGCATTGGTATTAACGTTTTAGTATTATTAATTTTAGAATTAAAATTATATTTTTGGTTGTTAAATTGACGTTATAGATTTTTTCCTTTTTCTTTGTTTTGAATGTCAATTTTTTATGTAAATGGTTTTAAACCTTCTCAAAGTACATTTTAATGTACAAAATATATGTTGCAAAGTTATGTGAATAAGATTTATATATGTACCAAAATAAGTTAGAACTTTTATATACTGGCAAGTTATTGGATTTGTTAATTTTTTACTAACAAATAGTGTTAGATTTTTTATTATTATCTAAGGAATCTCGTATACAAATATTTTATTTACCTTCGCAAAGTCGAATATTTATATAAGTTGCTTATTCGCATTTATAATCAATTTTTTTATTTCGTTTTTTAATGTTAACATTTTATTAACCAAAATATATGAAATTATTTAAAAATGTATTTTTAATGCAATTCCTAATATTACATAGAATGCTATTTCTGTAATAGACACTCAGAGTATGTTATATGTAGTATTGAAGTATTGATTTTCTAGTTTGCGTAAAAATTGTTGTTTTCTGTCACATATGCAATGTCTTAAGGTAGAAGTATGGAAGAGGGCGCCGGTTCAGTGGTTTTATTTAGGCTGATTGATTACACACGTAAATTACTATTAACATTTATTTATTAAAAATAAGACCAAATTGACTTTTCCAAAATATATCCCATATATTCATAATTACTATATTTTTTGTGTATAAATATTTTTCAATATTCATGCAATTCGAAGACTAACGAAGACATTAAATTCATTTTGTTGTCAACTTTAATTGATTTTTTGTGTTTTCACTAGACAAGTTTATTCTTATTTCTGTTAAGTCATTTATGTATATACGAATCTTTGTATTGACATACAATTTCATATTAAAGTGAAATGGGTATATTTGTATATTTGAATAAAATATATATCGATTGGCGAAACTATTTCATTTTAATGTGAAAATAAGACAGTACATTGCTAAAGAATGAATGGATTACAAACTGCCGTTCCCTTAGTTTTATTCGTACAGTTCCACATGGAACATTTAGAAGATGACGTTTGAGAAACACCGAGACTTCGACGTGATGATCTACGAACATACACTTACTCCGTGGCGAGCTGACGGCACGAACAATTTCACAGAATCGACATTTGCTAATTTGAACCGATAAACAATTTCCAAGACAACGTCGGCCGAACTTATCTCTATCCCTGTATCAGAGCCGTAGGGTGTCGTGTGTCGCGTCGTGCGGGGCGC